>NW_026570241.1:882500-1453483 GCF_019649055.1 Paramacrobiotus metropolitanus | reverse complement strand
AGAAGAAAGAAGCGTTGAAATGGTCACCGGACAAACATTAACATCTTGTTTATGAATAACAGACATATTATTATTTACAAACACTCTAAACATCAATAATTCGGCGTAGCTACAATAAACAATAACATCTGGAACACAACAATAATTACGGCTATAATTACAACAACGTTAAACCCATTACAACAACAAACTTATGTTTTTATTTAGTTAGCTATATGGTTATAATCATAATCCTAACAGTAAATTACGTTATTAACTTAAATTCTTAAACAATAATAATAACTATCGCAATAGTATTCTGTATTTAACTATGATTAATGTTACCATAAAGTAGTTTAGTTTAAGTAAATTATAATGATGTTAGTGCAGTGGTGTTGTTCACACTAAGTATCCAGACGTCGGCTGTTGGATTTCGAGTGAAGTTGTGCATGGCGCGCCGGGAGACATTCCTTGAGATGGACTGCCTATTCATATGCCGACCTAATTCAGCATGACGCTGTCCGGTGACCTACTTTTTCATGGAATGTCTCCCGACGCACCATACACATAGTTATAACAATCAGTTAATGCTGGACGCCCGTTTTGTTACCTTACTCCGCCTTATCACACCTGTGATACACTGCGAGAGATGAAAAGGCGGTGCTGGCCACCGTATTTTCTACCCAATAGTGTCTATGTGCTGAGATGGGCACTCATTGGCTGTAAAATCGGAATGTTTACACTCCTTTGTCTCTCCACAGTATATCACAGGTGCGATAAGGCGTGGCGATGATCAGATCGGTAAACTGACGCCCTAAGAACTGCTTGCACGAGAACCACTTTGTGCAACGATAATGACTACTGTATATAAATTTTCTACACAGTAGCTTTGTCTGTTTAATTTATGTATGTACTCGTATAGTTATACTGTGTACGTACTGTGTATGCATTTTGTATGTACAGTAATCTGTTTATTGCTGTAGTTCACCGTATGTTTACAATTTTTTGTGTAATGAGCAGGCTATCATACCCATTCTATCATACTCATACTGGCTATCATTCTAATAATTATTATAAAAGTTAAGCCCTGGGGCCTCACGAGATTGTTTGGCGGGGTCCAAATGGACGTACACCTCTTAGCAATGTACTCATACTGTATTTTGTGGGACGTCGGTTTTACATGGCTAGTGGACAGACTAATAAAGCGTATTCGATCCTGGTACGTTACATTGTGAGGAGAACACGGTTGCTGTACCACCCTGGAAACTGATAACTGATGCTGGAAAAGCTAAGGATACGGCACCCAAGGGGTTTTTTCTTGATCTTATTGAACTGGATTTTCGGACAACTACGTCGTTATTCTACACTATACGGTAAAAATAGGTACCTACTACTGACTATTTCGATGCGGTTTGTGTTGTATGGTAGCCAACTGTATTTCGACTTAAGTTCTCATTGATAGACTGTGCACAACTTCTCATTGATACACTCACTTAAGTTCTCATAGATTCTCATTGATGACTGTGCAGATACAGTATTGCCCGAATTTTAATGTCAGTGACTGAAAATATTACTGCTTACTGTAAAGTCGGCAGGATTTTTTTGCTGTCAAAGGCAGTTTATTGTGACAGGCTTGGTAACGCGTTCAGTTATTATGATGTGGTCCTGATGGACTACGAGACTGTCAGGTGTGGGAGACACCTGAAAATTATTTTATTCCAAAACAGAAGTACGGGATAACATTCACATTCCACTGAATATAGATTCCACTCAACTAGCTAAAGCAAGTTTAGTTTTTAATATTGTTAACATTTCAAAAATTCATGAGGAAAACAAGTTTTTATTAGCACATCAGCACACAGTACGACATCTCGAGCAAAATCTATTAGCGGCGGTTATGGCGATCGCACCATCCCAGGAGCACACCCCACAAGAGCGTTGTAAACTGCGAAGAAGAAAGTATTATTATGATTTCATATACGTAATATCAACAAATAGGTCTATACAGATATGAGCGTTATAAATATTTTAGATAGCTTTTGCGTTGTCGCATACCAGCATGACTTGCAGTACCTGTAGATAATAATTGCCGGATTTAATAAGGGTGTATGATAATATTTGTAATATTTAATAAGGGAGTATGATAATATTAAATATTATAATTACAAATTTTATAATATTATATTTATGATATTTAATGATAATTTTTAATAAGGGTGTAATGATAATATTTATGCGACCGTAATAAGCAAGTAGCATATGTATTTACAAAACCTACCTCCGGATCGTCACGAATGGCTTGATCAATGTGACCCGGCTTGATGTCGGTGGCACGTGCAACTTCTGCCACGTTTCCAGCAAGGAACAGGAGTTCGGCAACCAAATACTCTAGAACGCCGGCCATGAATACAGATGCGAATTCTTCCAGTTTGGCTACCCTGAATCATAGCCTGGTGAATACGGCCAACCGGCAGTATTGCACCGGCTCGCCTGGAGCGGGAGAGGGCTCTACCTCTAGTTTTCGCTACGCGACCGTGCGGCATTCTGTTACAATTTGAAAATTATAAAATGATTAATGCGGTTGTTAGGGGACAGTGAGATTTAAATAGTGGTTTGTACGGATCTTTATTCGGATATGCACAATCTGATCTGCGTGCTAATTAAAACGTAGAATATGAGTAAAGGTAAAATAAAACAGTATTGCATCATAGTTCCTTCAAATGTTTCTCAAAAGTGTACTCTTTTGTTTGCAAACCAACCATCTGCTTCGGAATAGTGACACACACGCGGTAAAAATAGGTCAGTGCTTTTATTCTCCAATACCTATCTGTTGCTGTTCTTTTGTGACCTTATTGTGCAATTTTTTGCGCGAGGTCGGCCTTGCGCAGCCTGAAGAGTGTACAGCTCGTAAATCTATACCGCAAAAATAAAAAATGTACAAAATAAGTATTTAGTATTGTGTACTACATACTAGAAAAGTGCACTCTTTTGCGCGCACTGCAGGATCGAAGCGGAGCAGGACTATATCCTAAATGATGACACCCCGTTTTACAGTGGGCACTCTTTTCGATTATTTAATGCTCTCATTCCAGCTGGTATAATTTTAGTACAATGACAATAGTGAAATCTCGGCCTCAGGCGCCGGTAAGCATTTACATAAAATTTCGCAATTACGTAAGTGTTTCGAATACATGTTTCGACACTGTACACAAAAATCATAATTTCTTCAACTCTAGTGGAAAAATTTGCCGGTTCATACAGTGCTGTGGAAGGTCACCGCCACAATATGCATATAATATGCAAAGCAGTCAATGGCACAGTAAATCTGCTGAATGCGGTAGGAGGGTTGGATTTAGTAACGCTGGTGACGTTTTATAGAAAACTAAAAACTGAACTGAAAAGCAGCGTTCCCGTATAGGTCTATCATGTCAAAATCTGGTGATACCGACTTGGCCGGAGGGCTACCATTTACACGAAATTGCCCTTAGTAATGCTAACGGAGTGCTATTCCGATTAGGCAGTTTTCTAGAAGGTACTTGTTAATAACCGGGATATTAATTTGTTTTGATTTTTTTATCGCACAGGGTTGTTTGGTTCGCTAATGGGGCACTGCAAAAATGTCTGTGGGGACATATTTGCCGGAAATTGCACAATTTGGGGTTTTTCTAGTATTATTTCGTTACTTAGTTTTTGTTATGTTGTACAATGTCAGAAGTCCGGTGGGTGTCAAGAAAAGAGTTTCAGGAACAGTATTATGGTACTGGACTGTGTCTGCAACACCAAACTAGAATATTGAATCAAAAATGTTTAACGGAAACCGGTAAATTGATACTGTCGCTATCGGCTAACGATTCCAGTACTGGTGATGAAGCCCATCGCTTGTGACAGGTAATAATGCCCCCACGAACGTTCGGTAGCGCTATGTTGCCATTGTTACCAAAAAGCAAACGCAGTAATCTTTTGATCATATCGGGGAGATTACCACCGGCCAATATATACGGTTACCGTGCATAGGTGGGCATCCGGGTGCAAATATCACCGTGCATGTTAGCATTTCCTGACGGTGACCGACGTACACACACTACGAGTTATATGTGGCGTGAGTATATACGGCAACCGTGCTGTGCATTTGGTGACAGGTACCATCGTGCATACGTGCATTTGCTGGTGGTTACCCACGCATATACACACCACATTTTGCATTATTCTTGAACATAGGCTTTCGTTACGCTTCGGTCGACAAGGTAAGCCTCGCGCTCCGCGCTCGACTTGTGTGTACTGGAAATGTTAGGTTTGAGTTCATGGAGTGTAACTAGTTACGACAGCCGTGTTAATACATATCGATGTATTGCCAACTGAAATTTGTTAAATGTTCGTATATAAAACCTTAACGAATTACGGGTGCAAGGAGGGGTAAATACACGGAAAGATAGAAAAACGGCAATAATAAGGGATAACCCTTCACGTGTTGTGCAACACGGCCAGCCACCAAGGGAAGGCAGTTCTAGTGACACTGTGCAGATCAGTCGTTGAGACTCCAGTCTCGAGCTGTTTCTCCGTAGACTTCTATGTTAAACACAACCACCTTCGTCTTGCATATTTCAGAACTAATCCGCACAATCGATAGCTCAAAGAACAAGAAAAAATTTACAAGATTTTTGATACGAAATAATTCGCCACTAATTAAAACTGAAGCAAGACTGAACCATTTGAGTTTCTCGTAGACTAAGCATAGGAGTTGGATGACTTGTTTTCACGGAGCTCCATTGCTTTGTCTATGGGAAACTAACTCTAACTTGTCTTGTTTCTCATAGATCACGGCTTGCGTGGTATCGAAAATCTTGTTAATTATTTCTTGCTCTTTAAGATGTAGATTACACGGTTTGATTCTGAATTCTCGAAGACGTAGGTGTTTGAGTATAACGTAGGAGTCTACGGAGAAGCTCGGGTCTCAAAGCATGAATTTTGTGTAGTGTCGCTGGACTGCTTTCCCTGGCATTATGGTGCACAATAATTATCCTTATTATTGCCGTTTTCCTGTCTATCCGTGTATTTACCCCCCTCTATTACTTTGGTCGCTTCAGGATATTGACATTGCATGAATGAAGAATTAAAGATATACTTTTTCGCATCTGCGCTCACTCGAGGAATACGTTTTTATTAGAAAAATCCTACTTTCAAACCTTGTAAAATTAAAATATTATTTACTTACATGGATACGGTACGCTACATGGATACAACTCGATAAGCGAATTGTACCGGTATTTGAAAGTATTTGAAGTACCCCAGACTAGCAGCTAAACATTTCTCTCAGTTAAAATATTGCGACCGTTTAGCACATTGAAGTCCGTACATAATGTGCAGCCGAAAAGGCGGAGCATGTTGCTGCATTTACAACCAATCACTTTCCATTTCCAGCTGCACTACCGGCGTTAAAATACTGCGGCAAGCACCGCCTTTTCTCCCAGACTTGTGTTCAAGTCTAAGTTGTCAGGAATCATGTGGACAGCTTTGTTTAGAGGCGGCGGCGGCGGGGTGTTGGGCACTCACCGGCAGGGCCGGTGGTGACCAACACCAATCCATTACTGAATTCGGCATCACTCATCATCAAGTTCAAGACATGTTTAGTGATCTCATTGGATTGAGTCAGGTTAGTTTTCGGGAAACATGATTGCATATCTCAAGAACATTGAATATTAGTAGTACGGAGATCATAAGACCCCAGAAGATAAGTGTTGCTATTTTTTGGGGTCTATCCATTTTATTAGTTGCCTTATAAAATTATCGTCTCGTAGCGCAGTGTGCAGGTTAAAGTACTTGTTTATAAATTTTCGAATAAATTTGTCATTCACGCCTTTATGCTTGGTTAAGGCGGACATAACATCTTCATAGGAATACCCTCGACAACGTAGAAGTACGTAAAACATACAGTACTGACCACAGACTGTAGAATCTATGCTTTGTCGCATCGTATTTGACATGGTAATGTAGTCTTGACCTATCCAGTCTTTGATGTGTAGAGAATACTCTGCTGGGTTTCGTCCAAACGAGTCAAAGGCTTCCACTGTACCGGGTTTAGTGCAGTAAAATGCGACCCAGTGCTCTCCCGAGGCAGTGCTAGGTTGCGTATTCACGATGTAGGCACCGGAAATTCTTTGTCAGGAATTTTATCACAAGGAAAGACTCCAACAAAAATATCACGAACTATTGGATCCCTTCTAAGGGCATTGTCGATTTCTATACTGTTCATGGAGCAAAATCAAACAAAACCTGTCTGTTGTTATTTATTTCGATAACGTTGTCAAAGACTAACATTGCAACACACACCACTCCTTCCTTTAAAGCTTTGGCAAATTTAAAATTAATGTTAAGATTGCCTTGCCTAATTAGAGAAGAGCCCCGCGGCCAGTATGTCCGCGAGTGAAGTCAAAGCCGTAAATACAAAAGCCACCAGCATTATAATCCGAACGATCAAAGGGTAGCTCGCCCGGACCTTCTCCTAAACGCTCCAGTGTGTCTAAAAGTCCTTCGTAGGCCTCGGCTGTGGCCCCGTTTTCATAATCTAAATTGTATCCTCGAGTGGGAAACAGCTGGCCGTCGATCTCGGCATGGACATAAGACAGGTTAAAATGATCGAAATTAAAGGGAGTTGACTTGTATTCCCCAGCAAAGAACGACTGGGTGATAGGGCTAGGAACATTACCTTTGGGAGCTGTCCAATCACGATATTCGCCCACACGTGTTGTTGCTGACCAGATATCAGAGTACACTGCCGCATCGCAACGCGTTCAACGTGATATTTTGCATTATTGCCAACCAGTTGCTTTGTCATTGCGGCAAGATAATCCGGAGCTGGTTCGTATTTGCGTATACGCAATCAGGGATTCGAATCGCTACAACTTTAGGTGCTGCCAGGTCGCTATCGGCAATAAACGCTAGATTCTTTCGGTTACGAATCAGTTTGATGCTTAACTCTACGCCTGGTATAAGTGGGCGATCCTGCTGAAACAAGTCGCAGTGCAACTTGCCTGACAACTGGAGTGGCTTCAATGTTTGTATCCACTTTCGCCTTTTTTCAGCACCTTCACTATGGAAAGATGATTTTCCGTCTACTTTCTCTGTGAAAATCGGATCTTTGGACATTTCAGTGTCCATAGCGAACCACCAGACTTAGTTGGGTTAGCTGCGCTTGTTTTGTATAACCCAAAAGGCTCTCCAAATAAGCGCGAATGTGATACATCGAGCTACTGTCCGATATACTGCGACCGCCTAGAGTAACACTAACTTGCTCGAAAAGACTGTGTACAATGTTGTTAATAGGGGCCAAACAGTCGCTATCCGTTGGTATGGTTCCAGCTGCATTAGTAACGTGAAGATCGCACGTAAATCGAATATCGGCTAAGCTAACCAATTCCGACTGACATGGAGCTACAGTAAATGAAAAATCATTGGATTCGTCGGTCGTGGCTTGTGAGGGCCCCAAATAATAATCTCTGGTATTCCATCGTTCCGTTAGTGTTGAAGGTAAGTAGAATAAGTGACTCTCTAACAACATTGATGGCTCTGAGCCGTTTTCTATAAGCGCCATTGCTACAGTTTGTCTTTTATCGCGTCAATTGCTCGTTGCTTCTTACTAATGCTGACTATTTTTTTCTTTCGTCCCTTAATGCCTGAGCCGCTTTGTTGACGTATTTTTCACTGACGTGCTCGACAGCTTTATCGATGGCTGATTCTACCGCTTTCGAGGCAAATGTCTTCATGTGTGGTTGGGCGGTAGCAATCATGTTGTTGATGTGAGGTGCAGCCTTACTAAACAACCCCGCGCAAATCCTATGATGCGACCCCAAAAGCTGCCACCCGTCATTGGTGCACCGCGGTAAACGGGCATTCCGTAACCGTGCTGACGATTGAATATTTGAATGTAGCGAGATTCATCGAATTTAAGTTCTTGGAGTACCATTTTTAGTGTTTTTCAGTCGGAAGTGTAGTTTGATTATTGCAGTACCTGGATGGAAAAACACTTCATTACCTAAATCATCGCATACTTTAATTTCAACTGTTTGGAACGTATGACGGGCTATAGGTACGTAGTGAGGGCTTTCAAAACGGATGCACGTTTCTTCAAACGAGCTCGCTTGCGTTGATATCGTGCGCAACAAAGGAACCATAGCATCCCCACTAGACCGTATTCAATGATGTCACAGTAGACGTGTACAATGCGATTATGTTTCCCCCGGGTGGAGGACATAAGTAGGGCTATCACTGCCCGTATAACTGTAGTCTTGCAGCAAACCTAAAGCACGGGTATACTCTGCACCGTGGAACGTCAGGGTGGTGTCTGGTCTGATACTTAGTTCAGAGGAGTTACCACTGACTACGATATGACCATATAAAACTGGTTCATCATCCGTCGCGCCATCACGCAAAAGCACATTAACAGCGTGTATTAACCGGTTTTCGTCCGGATATGCTTTTCACTTAAAAAACGAGTCTCCCGTGTGGGATAATTAGTTCGCGCAATACCAACCACTAAGCCGCTATTAAATTTTAACTGCATAGGAGGAAGTATTAATTCTGATAACGCAACTTCCCAGGTACCGTCCAGATCCACTGCCCTGGCTAATAAAGTTGTGAAATGTCCGGGACAGTTTTTGGATACAAATCACGAGACGCCGAAGATGGCAGTGTCAAGTAAAACTCATTTTAATTCGTTTGCGTTTTCCCAAGAGTCATACGCGGGGCCGTAGCCATACCAACGTACCAGATATTGTTTTTTACCCTTGTGTGTGCGCTCCTTAATATCCTAGAAATGCGATGGTATGGCCTCTCAGTCATTACAAATTTTGACAGTTCGGAAGCATAGAAGTGTCCGTCGATTGCTTCACCAGCTAGGTCTTCGATAGCATACAAAAAATGGCTTTTATGTTTTAAAACTCTGACTACTTTAAAATTTCTTCCGTGTAATTTGTTTCGTAACCTTTTCGAACGTGTTTTTCTTTTGGCAATTCGCACATGGTCGCCAGCTGTAAATGCGGGCCTTTGATTTCTTTTGTTCGCTGAGCATACGTTCAAGGATAGAGTTGCTCTCGTTTACTCCAACGTTTTCTGGAGCATAACCGGTTGAAGAATGCACAGTGCTATTATACCCTTGCATTATCTGTGGCAAAACGTCTATGTATCGATATGTGTTTTTTCAGTCATGTATACGTACATACGGTTTTAATGGTACGGTTGAGTCGTTCTACCATTGCGCATTTTACATCATCATTTCGAGGTAGTAAAAGGTTACGTGATTACATTCTTTAAAATGCACGCATTTCTCTTCCAACAAATTCTTTACCGTTATCACTTTGACAGCGCAGTGGCGGACTGCATTGTTTGTAAATCGTGCTGAGCGCTGCAGCAATTTCTGGCGGCTTTTTTGACCACTGGCTCCGCCCAACCATATCTGGAGAAACAATCAACACGTCAGCACGTAATTAAAACCATCGTTTTCTTTACGAAACTTTTGCATATCCATCAAGTCAATTTGGTGTTGGTCTCCTACATTTACTGATATAATTTTTCTTCGTTTAAACTTTGAGCGGTATGCTTTATGTTGTGTATACGCGTCCTTAGACTGTAAGTATTGTTCAACTTGCTGACGTGTATAATTATGTTTTTGAGCTTCTTTAAACAGACGCTCAACTCCTCCAAGGCTACCGGGGTTCCCGGCATCCAGGTAAATTTCATCTAGTGTTACCATTTTAAGCAAAGTTTAACCACCCTCCAGTTTGTGTTGTACGCTGTTTTTTACGTGGTGGCCCGTAGAACTTTGTTGGGGCTCTAGCGATTCTCCGCCTATATGTGTTGGTTTCTTGTTCTTCATCCTTTTTGCTACTTAACTGAACATTATTTTTTGTTTCGCAGGCTGTGGGTTGTATGTTATAGCTTTTCTGCGCTGCTTCAATTGGCATGGGTGCCGACGGGCCCGTTAGCCCGGAACAGTTAAGGCATTTTCAACAGACAGTTGCGTAGACGTCGGCAACAGAGCAGTTTTATCGCGAGTCTTACGACGCACCGCGAGTTTTAATTGGAGCCAACGCCTTACCTAAAACCTGTAAGCTGGTGGAAGGTCCCTCGATGGCTAGTCGCGTACCAGCATACGGTAACGCTGAATTTTACGTGTACTTCGTCGCAGTGAGACTTTATTTGGTTGATAATTAAGTGCCTTTGCATTTATATTTGACGGCAGTGCTGGATTTTCATGGGGTTCGTAATCCAGAACTCCGTCAGGAGAAACTCAACAATTGGTGGTTCTTGCGGTGCATCTTGTATGCTTGGTGGTGTCAGTGCAAACTCTATAGTTGGCGCCTGGTTCTTCTTCGGCATGGTGTTGCCGGAAGTTTTTGGAACACCACGCTTTTAGTTATTGGTGGGACTTTTGGGGATTTGTATACGTGTTTGACTAAAGTTTTCGAAGGGGTTGGAACATAGTGGACAACAGGTTCGCTCAGCACGGTTGTAGGAACATAGTGCACGATTGGGTCCGCGGGCACTTGTACGTAATGCACCAACGGCTCGGACTGTACGTACTCAATTTGGGGTGACAATTTGCTTGAATTTGCTGGTCATTTGTTGCTGTACTAACCTGGATACCACGGCTCTCAAAGCAAAGGTCCGGTTTGAAAAAATGCATCTTGCATTAGCGGCTTTGCCTCAACGTATTTTGACACGGTTGCTGGCTTATGCAAAAGTTCCGATGGCAAGGTATTGCTTTCTATGGTATAGTTTGGTGTCTCGCTAACCGGCAGGCGCGTAACCGGACGTTGGTTCTCCAAGGCGGCTCGCACCATTAGCTGCTGATTCATGTTATCGCTAATTTCTTGGGCCCTTTTCCAAGTAGATGTTGGACCTGACCTATTTTTGCCACTTACGAATTCTGATTCCGGTACTAACACGTAAGTCTTCATTTTGTTAGGAACGATGTTAAAAGTTCCCAAAACTGGTAGAAGAACTCCTAAAATCCACCTTTTGCTGTAAAGCTTTTTCTTTTTTCACGCGTTAAATTCCGATCAGCTAGTCGCTTTATTTTTCCAACATGAGCACGTGCTTTCGCTAAATGTGTTTTACTTAACCCCTTTGGTTGCTTAATAAGGTTCAAGCAGGCTTCTTCAATTGCAGCGACCTGTTTAGTAGTAGAAAATTGAAAAAACGCTCTCTGCTGTCTGGGTGTCATCAAACGTAGAGCGTCGATTAAGCGAGAATTTCTTCTGGCTTCATTTTTCTACATAGATTCTTCGGCCAAAAATATTCGATTGTAAGCGGGCCTTGTCGGGGTTTCCGGACGTAAGTTAATTAATAAGTATCAAACGGTTCCTTTATAGCCTTTTTATAAGCTTCTGGCAAGTGTGGCATGCCCAGCTGATGCGCTAGCGTTTTTTTATTTGCTGTGTGTCGCGAACAGATTTAAATACGACCATATATTGTGAGTTGAGAGAAATATCACGCATGTTCTTTCCTTGCTTGAAAAGGTTTTGTGAGATGAAAACAACAGAAACGTTTTGTGGTGAACATCACGGGTAAATAACGCGGATGCCTTAGTAGCAGATGCTATTTCCTCCATTAAATCATCAAAATTAGCAGCGTTGTATCACCTTTTCTGAAAAAGCTTTCGTCATTAATAATGGAATCAATGCCTTGTACAAGTTCAATAGATTCGTCAAAAGTTGAAAAGGTTTCTTGCCACGTACCGTACGCGTAAACAATACGAGTAGGGACGGGAGTGAAACTTTGTGAAACGTTTTTCAAGAGTTGCAACGTAAACGTTGATTTCCCAGACATTGTTGGTCCTGAAATGTAAATTGTGCAAGGAGTTTTAAAACGAAAATCAAAAGTGATTTTTCCATTTCTAAAACCTCAGATAATTCGACCTTAAGCCGCTAGTTCAGCACACCTGTAAAATCCGCAAAATTCCGAAAATTTTCCGTTGAAAAGTCTAAAATTTTACGATTACTGGGAGTTTTGGTTAATTAACTGCAGGAGGTTTTTTATCGCTTCTGCAACTGCCTGCACTTGTACAACGGATGTACATCCTAAAAGAACGCAGTTACCCGTATGAAACACGTTAACTGTGGCTCCTAAATACTTAAATTTAATCTGAACTGCTGGAAATAGTTCAGGCTCAAAAATGCCTTACTTACTTCCGGTATTGTTCTGCTTTTATTGTATAAATTGGCAAGATTGACTTTTGTACTATGACGGTAAGTGCTTACGATATTTGCTATACTAAGTACCTTAATCTCCAAAGTAAAATCATGCAGAAGTAACATCAGCTTATAAAGAGCAGCAGTTGCTCCGCTTCATCAACTGACTTACCGCCGTTTATGATGGCCTTGCCGTTCGCAAACAGTTGACAGAATGTGTTACCATTCAAGCGAAGGTTAACGGCGTTAAAGTTTTTCATCTTAGTAGCATCGTTCCCGAAAACACGGGTTATCGCGTCAAGTCGATCCTTCTGTCAAACCTGACGGACAAAATAACGTTGTGTATCTCCATGGCTGAACACACTAATCGCGACAGAATGAGCACGAATTCTTTATATACGTTTCTTACTCAGTCTGTCGCGAATAGAGGCATTAGCCCTTTTTTTATCCTATTTAATTTTCTTTTGCTACCTAAAGTATCCCAGACAAAGCTGTAGATTGTCATTAGTAAAAGACCAAAAACATAGTAAATCGAAATAGTGCATTATGTTACACAAGTCAAATGCTGTTAGCCTACGTATCCATGGACACTCCCTCAGGACCCCAGAAGCTGTCCTGTACAATGCGAGCTACATCCAAAAATCCTCGGTATGGAATCTGTAAAGAGCGCCCGGGTTGTGAAAAGCGGATCATCCGCCCATATTTAGGATGGATACTGAAAGTACATCCATACAAGCAGGTCCGGCAAGAGTGACCTTTTCCGCAGATTTGCTTGTGATTGCCTTGTCCATCGCTGCTTGGATAGTTCCGCTTTCAACTTATTCAGGACGTCCGAAATTTCACTACATCCCAGACGCACTCCTTTCCGGAACGCCTCTTCATGATCTTTGTAACCGTCTGTTTCCTGATCAAAAGCTAGAACAAGACTGACCTTTTCGTGTTCCAAAACATACTTACCATTGTTGACCTTATAGATGATGTATCCGTTCAGCTCTCCCAAAATCTCCAAAGTGCGTGCAAAATCCATTTTTTGATTGCAAAAGCGACTAACAAGTAGCAAACAATTTTTCTTACGGAACTGAAAAGCAACTGACAATTCAAGGTTTACCCGCTAGCCTTTTATATCCTCACGACTACAGCGACTGCAAGGTGTTGGATTTTGATTCGCATAAAATCCTCAAAACTCCGCCTTTTATGGAAAGCAATGGTTTCCATTGGTCAAACTTTCCCAACACAAGACTGTAGCGATTGGCTGAAAAATCGATAATTTTGCTCCGCCTTTTTCCCCTGCAAGCCTTGTTAGAAGGTGTAAAGGCGGAGACTTCAAGAGCTTCGTCCTTATTGGTATTATATATAAACTACGATGGTCAAGCAAAATTTAGATTTCGGTTTTAGAAACAGGCTTTTATTGATTCAGTTTTTTTGTCATTAAACAGCAAAAATGGACATGCGTAATGTGATCCATCGTCTGGCTACGTTTAAACACACCAATTGGGACAATAGTTTACTTCCACCGACGTACTTGGCCTTAGCCGGAATGTTTTATCGTGGAACCGGGGATGAAGTTCAGTGCGCATATTGTGACGGTATTATGTCCGGATGGGGTAAAATCCGAAGCCCAAGGCGGCATCATCAATTACTGTTTCCAAACTGTCCAATGTCAAGAGAACACCTGAACCCATTACTGCGGAAGGAGAAGACGTCGTGGAGGTGTGGGCGTCAGCGCCAGTTGCTATTCCGGGGACCTATAGCTACGCTGTGCGCTTTCCAGACATGATGGATTACAAGGCTCGTTTTCTACATTTGCCGAGTGGCCTGAATCAAAAGCTCAGCATCCCAGGGTCATGGCCCAAGCCGGTTGGTTTTATAGCAGGAACGGTGATTGCGTCCAGTGCTTTCACTGCGGACGAGAGCTTGAAAGATGGGTTCCCACCGATGGAGCATGGGAAGAGCACGCCAGAGCGTCGCCCATATGTCCATTTGTCATAGCACAAAAGGAGAACAGTATGTCTACGACGTTAAGACCAAGCAAGCAAAGGAATCAGCGCAGATCTGTGACAAGGTATCTCAAGCGTATGCGGCTAGGAAAAGAAAATAACCCCTGGAGAAAGTGCAATGTAAGGTCTGCTTAGACAATGAAGTCAAGTTGTATTCCGCCCATGTAATCATCTGGCCTGCTGCAATAACTGTTCAGATAGATTGATACAGTGTCCTGTTTGCAGAACTGTGGTGATTCAAAAATCCGAGTTTTTTTGTGTTGGTGTAAAGTTTCACCTATTATTCGTGAAAAAAACAAAAACCAAAAAATCACAAATCGTCAAAATACCGATTGCAGTATTGCAGTGCTACGGCTACTTTTGGAAAATGATAAACAACTGTTTCACTTGTTACTTTAAAGCTTAACAAAAAACAAAAAAAGTGATAAACTCAAAAAAATGATGCATGTTATGTTGGCAAAAAACAAAAAAGGGAGAAAAAAGGAGGGAAAATTTAATCAAAGAAAGGGGTGAAATGGGTGGGGAAAATTTAAACAAACAAATGGAATTTTACCGGGTTGGACGATGTATCGTAAATCAATAACATAAGGTGGTGTTGTGACGCCGAATTGTTTGTGTTAAATGCACGTCGTATGCAGTATGTTTGTAAACAAGATGTTTATTGTTTGTTTGGCCATCAGTTGTTTGTTTGGTGACCATTTCAACGCTTCTTTTCTTCTATTACGGAAGAACTTGCTGCAGCTGCAAGTCTGGTAGGTGTAAGTCTAACCAAAAGTAAAATAAAAAAGTATGAGTAGGGTCATTATTGATTTACCTGCATTAGACAAACCTGATAACTGCGCATCATTTTGCAGACTGGAATAGTACGAGATTTTGTTAATTACTGCAGTAAATACACATTAGCGTATACCAGTAAACATGCTATCTGCTTCAGCCTACTAATACCCAAATGTAGCGTGCACAGCTTCCCGCACATCATTTAAAGAAATCATCAGAATCAATGGATCGATAGCTGCTTGCACAAAGTACAGCAGATTCAGAACGAACTCTAGACGCTCGTTGTAGGAATCAGACAATACAGGGCCAAGTGCATAATACAAAACATTGGGCGTCCACAGAATCAATATGCCTCCAGTTAAAAGTGTAAGAGCCCAAAAAGCGTTCGTTTTCTGGAGACGGGCTTTGCTTGTAACGCTTCTTTTGGGCGCCGCGCCAGCGTAACGTGCAGCATGCTCCTCGGTACCTACGTATGCACAGATAGCAACAATGGCTGAACCACACAATCTACAGATCTTGCATTAATTAATCGTAAAATACATAGTACTCCTACAGTTTGGATAAATATTCATGTTGACCGCTAAACCAAACTAAGATGCGCCGTATTACATTGACCTCTAATCAAAATGGGTTTTACGCTTAATGAGACAGTTACCGGTGGTTGCAAAATCGCTGTGATTTGCAAGGGTCATCTTGCGATGCTGATAATGTTTGTACAAGACAATGGGATACATCGCCAGCGTGATTATCTCGACAGCCAGGCCGATGCTGCCGCTAAAAAAGCTCCAGTAATAAATAAAATCGTTTCTCTGGAGATTCACGATACATCCTGTTTGGGCATCCAACCCGTACAGTAGGCCTTCCACGAATATGGGACACTGTGCGAGATGCGCCAAAATCCACGATAGCGCGCAACATATCAGCGCTATCTTCTGCGTGTGCCGGAATTTATACGATAAGGGAAAAACTATGGCCCACAGCCGGTTAATTGTAATCAGACTATGGGCAAACATCGAAGTTACGGAGATTACGAAGCTGGCATACAGGTAAAAAGTGCACAATGGAATAGTGAAAATTGGTGAATTCTCGGGAAAACCATGCAGCACACTATCTGTGATGCCGTACAGGAGACTGACTACGCTGTTGGAAAAGAAAAGATTCCCGACGTACAAATTAAACGGATTATTCATGGTTTTGTAATGCGTTAAAATAACATAAAGCAAAACAGCGTTAAGCAGAAAAGCGGCTGTTGCGATTGTGAAGCCAGCAATTGATTCGGGTTTCCAAATAAATTCCTTTCCTAATAAGGTCAGATTTTGCCGGTTGGTCAAATTTAACATGATTACGTTGCCTGTACGGTCCGCTGTTAAGCTGTTAGATACATTGGTACTACGTAGTATGAAAGAATAGCGGTGTGGTAGAAACGTTTAATTACTGTAACCAGAGCGATACAGACGGTTGTATGTATTGTGCGGAGCTTCGTCGCAGTCAAATAATATTCTGACATTGTTTGCCCACTGGCATTATTTGACCATGGCAATCACTCAGCAAATTACAATATTTCCCAGCTGGAATTAAATATATTTATTGTTTTTCAGATGACGTAGATCATTGCATTGCGTACTAGCTTTCCTGTAGTCTCTGAGGAGTTACATGATCAAACGCCATCCGTACACTACAGTAGTGTGGTAACTGGTTGCAGCTGTTTTACGCGGTGCACACTTCCACCAGTATGTATCCATTAACGTAACCACATAAAATGACTGACCTGTGTAGACCGTGCCGGAAGATTAAATATCGGCGGACGCATATCGCTAGGCGGAAAGGTCTCACATTGTTCAGGGCTTAAATACAGAAATCACTTTGTGTTATAAACATGCATCTCTATTATGTTGAAGAATATCTTTGGGTAGTTCAACTGCTTAACCGTTGTACTTCGATTCCTCTCGCAAATTGGTCAACTGCACTTTGCGGTTCGGCAGTGCCAAATTGGTCAACTGCAATGTGCAGTGCACTGCACTGAACATTCTATCGATAAAAATTAAACTACCTAGGTTTCCGCTCTCTCTGTTGTGCAAATCAGGCCTCGCGGCTACAACAATAGGAAGTTTGAATGCACCAGGTTTGCTTATTACTCTCGGCGGCAAAATGAGACGTGAACTGTATTAATTGCAATTGAAATGCCGAAAATTAAGGGCTGCAAGTGTATGGTAGAGTGAGTAGTGAGTGCAATCAAAGAATGCTCAGTGCGCACCTGACCACATAAACTACTTTTATATCCCTTCCGCGTCGTCGTTAAGGTCACTACAGTGGTGTGGCGCGCCGTAGTATGTTAAACGACAAGCTTAAGCTTTCCATTTTTCCCGCTTACAGTGGTATCCTGTTTACCGGATGAGCTTGTACGACTTTCACTCTTTCGACCGCTTACTGCTGCATGACCTTGGAAAGTGATGGCGCAGCACCTAAACGGCTAAACCGGCTTGAGAATGTGATTTCATAATACGGTCTGTGATCCATAATGTATTGTAGCACACTACATGGTACACAACCACAACCATAAATCTAACAACCGATTGTTAGGAAACTGAAGTACTTGTAACGTACGTATGTACTATGTAGCCCGTTTTGAGTATATTTGTGGCATTATCGTCGGTTCGTAGTTTATGAATTTGCCGGCGCTGATTGGTTAACGTGGGTAACGTGTTACGGCGATCTGCTATACGGCAAGCCACTACGGAAAAACTTCCAGTGTTTTTTTTTAGCTTTCAAAACAACTACCCGTATATACAGTACAAATGTTGCAGCATCCTTAGAGCTTGTAGCGTTATCATAAGCTGTCTTTGGCTAGGGGCTGTCAATATTATTTATTAAATTCATGAAGTTATCTAGACCGTTGGTTTGTTTATTCCAGTAATTACTAAGATGCGGAATTAAGTTGTACTGCGAGTGATAAAACTAGCTTCAAACTGCACAAATGGAACGGATATATGGAACTGCTCCGAATGGCTCTCCACCAAAACAATATAATTCACCGAGATTTGAAGCCGCATAACATTCTTGTCAATCCGGTTAGGGAAGACTGGAATTCTCTAGTGATATGTGATTTAGATGACCCCATTCAGATGCAGTTGACTGATACGTGTTCAGGCGACATTCAGCGCGTCTGCGGAACTTTCAAGTATATGTCGCCCGAAATGCTGAGAACGTTTACGCAGCACACTAAAGAACCTATTGGGCGGAAAACGGAAAACGGGCGGAAAACGGAGCCTGGATTGCATCATCTTGGAGATTGCCAACTGCATTTTTGGTAGCTCCCGCTTAAAATTTCAAATAAATGAACACATTGTCGATCAGGACCAAATGAATGCCGCTGTTCAAGCGCATTGAACTACTAATTGACGGGTGTGGACCTGTGATATCTAAATCGATTCCAGAAAATCTGGCTGCGTGTATAGCACGTTGCTTGTGCGTAAACAGTGTATACAGAATTTCTGCGGCCTTACTTTTAAATCAACTGCGAGCTATGGAATTCAGCTAACGTTCTTCCTGTCTTGTGCGACCTTGTGTTGAGCAAGTCTTTTACGCTTTTTTTAATTCTTTTGAACGAGATTGGATTGCGTGCATGTTGTCTGAGATAGTGAGGCAAATGTGGAGAAAACGTTGCATTAACATTATACGCATCTGCAAGGTTTTTCTATAGAAGTATGCAAAGATCAGTCATCATGTAATGATGATGTATTGTATCGCAGTTCGGTAAAATTTAGCAAATCATAATAATTATTATACGGTTCTTCGTTATTCGCTCGTCATTACCGTGTGGTTGAACAATTCACTCCAATTCCAAATAGATCGCAACCACAAGTTTACCGAATAAAATTTCGGATGAATTTTGCTAACTTTTACCGCATGCTTGGATAGTACAGTGTTTCCATGAATTAGGTTCAATGCAGTCACAACTTATAGCCGAACGTAGTGAATGCCGCTTTACGAACGTCTGTCAGGGATGAAAGAAGTATCAGTGGATCGATGCCCATCTGCGTGAAGTACAAGAGGTCAGCAATGTACGCTACTTTGGGATCGTATGTATTGAGTACAGGAAGCAGCCCGTAGTATAAAACGCTGGGAGTCCAAAACACCAGTACACCACCTGTCAGCAATGTCAGCGCCCAAAAGGCATTGGATTTTTGTAACCGTGTCTTGTTCACCGTTGGTATGTTTCGCCTGGTTGCGGCAGCAACTGTTGCGCTAGGACCTAAAATTAGTTGAAAAGTCATAGTATAAAAATTAATTAGGCCGTATTTCTGATAACCTGGACTTAGTTTGTTTTATTACAACACTCGTCGGATTTAATAGGATACGGATAACATGCCATTCTTATGTAGCATACAGCAAAAAAACATCCAATACACACTTTTCATAAGGAGGATTAATTGCAGACTATGATACTAATCGTGTTTAATAAGCGCTTGGTACCAAAATAGTGATGATACTAATCGTGCTGTTGTAAAACTTCCAAGCGAAACAATGCATTTAAACTATAAATACAGTAACAGTTTTCTGATATCGTACGAAATTTTATTGTGTCTAATTTTTTAATATCTGCTGTCTACAGATATCGATATTACCCTTATCCGCGAAATTGCTGTGGACAGCATTATTCGTCCGCTGACGGTTGCGATACTGGTACAGCACAATCGGATACATAGCCAGCATAATTCCTTCCACGCCGATAATGACAAAAGATGTGATGGTGCTGGTGGTTTTTAAGAAACTGGTTTTCTTCAAATTCACCGCACAACCCCATTCCCCCACATCCAGCCCGTATGTTATCGCGGCGATAAATAAGGGTAACTGAAGGAGATGCGCCGCAATCCACGGGACAGCACAACTGACCAGCGCCACTTTCTGCGTATGATGAAATTTATAGGAAATCGGGAAGACGATCGCCCATAACCGGTTAACAGTCAACTGACAGTGGGCGAACATGGAAAACGTTCCCACCATGTATGTTGCATACACGATGAACGTGCACAACGGGATTGTGAAAAAGGGATCCGGGATGGTGTAGCCGTACAGGATAACATCCGGGATACCAAAAAGCAAATCCATTAGACAGTTGGCTAATAACAGGTTGCCGACGTACAAGTTAAACGGGTTGTTCATACTGGAATAATGCCAGAAAATAATGCATAATAATCCTGCATTCAGTGTACCACCGGTTATTGTTATGAAGATGCCAATGATAACTTCAGTTTTCCAAGTGAAACCACCGGTTGGTAGCGTTTCATTGTACTGGTTGGTGAAATTGGAAAGCTGCCACATTTGTACGATTGAAACGAACCGCTTAGTTATGTCGGATTTGAAACTTTTTAACGAATATACACATTTAATATTTTAGCTGTACATCGCCATCCTCTTAACGCCAGCAAATATCCACAATATCACATGATGAAGTCAGCTGAAAACTTTCGAATTCCCACATACGCGCCTAGCATTCTCCTGAGTCTGGACGAGCATATAGGGACAGCATTTATTAATCACTCAGCATCCGGTCCATATACGCAAAGGACATCTGCATACCACAGTTTTACAGTATCTTATTTCGTCAACGCTTTAGTTTGCTCAAGGATTTACCTATGCGTGACCGATTTCCGGTGGCAGCTGCGTTTTCACAAGTTTTATTTCATTATTGTAAGCTAACAAGTTAGAAATATTATGCATTATTGCAAATATCTGGACATTCTGCAAGTATTGATAAATATATATACTAGTATATTCCTTGTAATCTAGAATAAAAAAAATCGCGAGGTAATTAAGTACAACAGTAAGTACAACAGTCCAGTTAGTTACAATTTACGGTAATGTAATTTAACACATGACTGTGTAATACGCGTGTAATGTAATACATCCCACCAAGAATATTTGCGTACTGTTTTATGCGATGGGCTATGGTTGTCAGGCCTACTAACGGCGATCGCCGATTGAACCAGTAAATGAATGTCATCAAATTTATGCAGCAGGGCATGCATGGCTACGCAGTTACCTAATACTTATAATCGTCCTCATACTCATAATTCAATAAATTCTACTCTTATTCAGCAAGTTATACTCATAATGTATATCATAATCATACTTCACGGTCATTATATTTCTGCTTATAATCATAACTCATACCCGTACCACTACTCATACCAGTGCTTAGTGTTTCGTGACTTTCGCTGACACAAATTCATGCCGAAATAACATGACAGTTACAAGCTGAGCGCGGATAAATATTGGGCAGACCCAGTCTGGATGGCAAGAAGCCGGCTATGGAATCGCGACACAGTCGCAGTCCCAGTGCGGCCAGTGTCAATCAACCGTCGTCCAGTAATTTACCTTTCCTTTAGGAATTGAAAACCGAATCCACATCCTCTTGTGACCAAAAAGGTTTTGGCTGATGTGCCGGAAGTGAATGATATATTAAGCCAACCGTCATCGCCGGCACGGATGCCGGTTGCTTCGCCGTCGCCGGTGATGCCCAGTAGTCCAGCGCGGATGCTCAATGGGCATGCTCCGCGCCGCAGTCCATGAGTTCCAGCCACAAAGCCAAACTCCCTCGCCACCGCCACGGTGGAGGAATAATATGACGAAACTGAACATGAAGGATGCAGAACGGAAAGTATTACGACTTTCGGAGATACCTTTATTCAGTTTATTGGAAGAAACTGCACCAATTTACTGCATTTTACTGCATCAATAACAGCTTTTTTACATGTTTTTCAGATTTTCAGCATTTGCTTTTCTTGTTGTCGAACTGCTGTTAACAGCAGCTCACCGAAATCATCGTTTTACCACGGCCATGAGTTCTAGATATTTAATAACGAATTTAAAAGGTGACATTATAACTTATGTACTTCGTACCATTCTCTCCGTTCACTACCTTTTCGTTTTCCTGCTTTTCATGTTCCCTTATGAACAGAAATGGGAGAAAACGTTGCGACTTTTGAAAATTTACGTTTTAAAATAACAGAATTTTAAATAATAAAGAGATTTTTTTCATTTCGAACGGGTTCGAATGCATAAAGCCCACGTTTAATTTTGAAATAATTTAATTCGAAGAATGAAATCTGAAACGTTTGAAAGTTCAACCCTAGTATGTGGAGCGGTACGGGTATGGGTTATGATTATGAGCAGAAATATGATATGATTATGGTTATGATATACGTTATGAGTATAAGTTACTGAATATGAGTGAGTAGTCAGAGTAGAATTATGAGTATGAGGACGATCATGAGTATTAGGTACTAACTACCTACTACCTAGCCATGCAGCATGGATGTTATCTTTTTCCTTACCAGTAGGCAGTAATTAGAAATGACTCAACAAGGTGAATTTGCAGTTTTGGTCAGCCTATTCAAGTTGGTAACCTATGCTGTCGATCCGGAAAAGAAAAGAAGACCGCTTTTAATGATCGAATGTATTCGATTTCGATAAACAACCGCTCAGATTACCGTGTTTGTTATTGGGTATAGACGGAAACAGGTAACAAGGTAAAATTGTTGCTTTGATTAAAAGTGCTAAACGATACCATTTATCCGGAAGAAAATTCTCATTTGTTTCGTTGATCCAATTTCGTGGACTAAGACAAAGCAGTAAATCAATTACTTGTAGATGTCTAACATGTACATCTCGGTAATTGTTGTAAAACTGTGCGTACTAGGTAGTCAAGACGGAGATATTATCATATTAATACTGAATACAGATGCGCCCTATTGTTATCATATTCATCGGAATGAATTAGGAAAACAATGGAAACGATTTTCCGGCTATACATAACAATAAGTTAAATCAGCACTCGGCTCTGCGCTCTATGCTGTGTTACTGGTACACGCTTGCAATGGGGTAGTATCGAGATGGCTTATTTTCATATTGCAGTTCCTTCCGGCTATGTTGCTGTCAGATAGTCTTTGAAATTCTTGCTTGAGAGCGCTGCGGTAATTGTCGTTGACGGCAAAGAAAAACACCTAAAAGTATCCAACGTCGATTGCTAGAACACGAGACATATTGCTGGATGCAGTGGTATAATTGATATTCTACGATAACCGCATAAGTCTTATTATTAACAAAATATCTGATGCATAAGGCAAATTATTTACGAAATATTAAATGCAGAAGCCTTGACTTACCGGGCTTATAGCATAGCCCAGCAGCTGCGACGTCCGGGAATACTGCAGCAGCGCCAGATTCTGCTTCCAAGCGCCCGTATCAATCTGTGTCATGATCGCCGGCGGTAGAATGCAGGCACAGTACCATAGAAACGAGAAACACAACGCTTTGGTCATTGCCAGTCGCTTCTGGACCGATGCGCACGGTCTCTCCCCACCGTTGGCGCTCGGGGTTTCCCTGAACTTCTTTACTTGAAAAATTAGAAACAGTGAACCATAGCACGTTGTCTGGATAATAATCGGGATGTACGTTCCAAGCAGTCCGACAATCCGAAAGGCCACACCATCTCCACCCACCCACCGACAGGACGTTGCCGACTGCCGGGTGTACTGCAGTCCCGGAATAAACTGCAATGTGGTCAGATTCAAGAAGAAGGACATCGTCCACGCAAAACCCATGGCGACGGCCGATCCTTTCTTGGACGAGACCTTTTTATAGGCATGAGGTAACAAGACAGCAATGAAGCGGTTCAACGCCAGCATCACGCCGGACCAGTGCTCCGTATATAAAATCAGGATTAAGAAGAACCCGATCCACCGGCAGTTGTAATAAAACGGCACCTGGAAATACTGGCAGAACGCCTGGATCGTCGTGATGGGACTCATCAGCAGACAGTAAACCAGCTCGATCACCAGTGAGTGAGCGATTAACAGACCGGATCCGGTTTGGAGTTTATTTAATCGGTACATGACCAGCAGGAGTAGCATGAACAGCGCTGAGCCGCCGAGGCTCAGACCCAGCTGTGCCGTGAACCAGATTGTCAGTTGCACGGTCACGGCTGATGAAGAAGCGTTGGAACGGTGCAAGGTGGTGTTGGACTGGTTCCACATGTTTGCTATCTTTTCTCAGAATGACTCTCCAAAACGTAAATCAACGTGAATTTAAAACGTGTTGCGCGGAGAGGCAGAATCAGGATGATGTAGCTGTTATTAATTGCAAAGATAGAATGCGTTTTCTGGTCGTCGGCTGTATTGACGATGGTCAAGTGCGTCATAAGCGGTTAAAGCAAAGAATTAAATTAGTGGTGATAACTGCACATGACGATAGTGTATCTCATCAAAGAAGCGTGAAGATCACGAGGGTATCAGCGTGTTTGCGCCGCAAGGGTTTCCTTATGAAAGGGAATAAGGGATGCATCGCCAATAAATTATCAACTCCAGCGAGGAAGCCATAGATTATTAATTATCGAGGAAGATCGAATGATACCGCGTCTATTCATTTCCGCGTACTCCTGTGTAGTGCATCCATACTTCCCGCCAGATATAATTACCGGCTGGTTGGCAACGGCCCGGCATGATCATTAACGTCACAGCACCAGGCTACCTTTGACGATTGTGAAAATAGTAATTTCCCCGAGAGCCCTACTACGGCAGCCTACGCAGCAGTAAATTATAACTCCTGGATTCGTAAAGTTCAAGTTGGCAGCAATATCACGCTACCGATTTTGCCGAATCATGCTGGCTATTTCAGTAGTGCGCATGGAAGATATTTTCAGTGCCTACGCTGCGCAGTTAGGCTGTGGAAAACAGGGATACGAAAAACATAAAATAATGAATAAACGTACTTTCATCGCAGTATGATAGAGTAATGCCAGGCACGAAGTCTTTTCAATACTGTGCATTAACTAATTGCCATTAGAACAAGTTAAAAAGAAAAGTCACGCACATGTACCGATATTTAATGCTTATACCGAATACATTCTTCATGCAGCGTTATGGCAGTGTAATTACTAATATGGGAAAAACAGAGAGAAAGATTCGTAACAGATAAATAAGGCATGAGGTAGTAATACGGACATCGCCAGGATAGCAGTTTAATATCCCTTTCAAGATCAATTTGTCCAGAGCTGTGAGGCACGTCCGGTTTCAGCGATCACCGACCACTCACGGCTAAACGATCAATTACCAGTACGGATAATGCAAGGTCGCACGTCAATCACCGTTATCTCAGCATGGAATAACGGGGATAAAATCAGTGCCATTGCATTATCGAGTTTTAGGATGTTGTCTGCATCCGTACGCTCCCGCCTACGGATATGTCCAAAGAGGAATCCAACTGAGAACCGTACACATCCGATGGAATTGTTTTTTCAAGAAGAGACAGACTAAACGTAAAATCAATCACGCACTTAAAATCGTCGTCATACCGGTAACCTCCGGATAAACTGTCGTCGAATGTCCGCCTTAAAACTTGAATGGTGTAAAAAGACACTTGAAACAAGCAGACAATCGGACCACTTCCGGCATCCTCGTAAAGGAAGTCGCGCCTTTGTAAAAACTTAACACTCGTCTAAAGCGAAAGTAAAGTTAAGACGAAGCTGCGGTTGGCCCCGACAGTTAAGTGATGATATTAATTTATTTAAATGAGATATTGCATTTAGCCATCAGTTTTACCACAGTATGATAAACTTATGTGTATTTGCGGATGAAGTAAAGTATGCATGATAACGATTTTCGTATGCTATAAAAGTAACGCTAGCGGCTTTTCAACCGATTGCCAAAGTGTCATTAATTTCCAGCAGAAAAATTGCGTTGTTTATTAAAGTTGTCATTTCCATTTTATCACACATCCGCGTTACGGCTAGTTACTATCCCTTGTTTCAGATAAAAATTGACACGGAAGCACTTTTTCAATCATAACCCTTGTTTTTCCATTATCCCTATCTGAAATACACTATGGAAAATGCACTACTTTGTATTATCTAAAATGCTGTAACGTAGGTTCTTACTAACTGTAACTCAAAGCTGGCTAGATGGTATAAGTCTTTATTGATCTAAGACTGACTAAAACTATCAACGATTTTTTAGTATTGAAAACATAGGACTTATATATGAGAACAGATGGACAAGACAACGTCCAGTTACACAACGTTATTGGCGTATAGTGAATAGAAGTTATGACATTCAAACGGATGCACTTCCGTGTTGCGTAATATGCCTTTGTTGGCCAGTGCGTTATACAGCAACGCACTGTGGCTCGAACGCCAACCGGCACTTATGCATTGTGTAACAACTCTGTTGGCCAGTGAGTTGTGTAACAACTCACTGTTACTGTTATGCCAACGACCAGTACATACGTTGTGCATGTACACATGATAAATCATGTTACACTCCTTCTAAAGAAAAAAATAATTGAAAATTATTTATAAACTGGTCTTGTTTTTCTTTCACGTAAATTGTATCTTGGCTCATTGTTGTCCCTGTGTGGTGTTTTGGTGTTGCTTCCAGTGTCTCTGTTCTCTGTTGTATGTTGTTCTTTTGGAGTCGTTTTAGCGAGTTGGATATTCTCCTCTTCATCTAACTTGTCGTACCACGGTTTCAGTTGGGAAACGTGGACAACGTCCTTCTTGCGTTTTCCGTTTATGTTCTCAATTTCGTAGTTAACGTTGTTCAACTGTCGGATTACGCGATACGGTCCGTGCCAATGTTTAAGCAGTTTGGTGGTAAGCCGAGTGTCGGCTGGGATAATTTTGCCATCTTTGTTAACAAGCCGAGGTACGTTCCAGCGGTACACAAGGTCATTTGGTTCGTACTGCGCAGCTACTCTCCTCTCGTTATACGGTACTTGATTTCTTTCGTTTCCATCAATACATCGTAGTTTGGCTAATTCCTGTGCATCTTTTATATATTCCGTAGTCTCTCACATAATGGTCAAGGTCGTGAAAGGCTTCCGGTTGGTTTAATGCTGTGTCGAGGGCAGATGTTGCTTGGCGTCCATGTAGGAGTTCGTATGGAGAGTATTTTGTAGTGGCGTTGACGGTTGTATTAATGCAGTGTGTTACGAAGGGCAAGTAGTTATCCCATTTGTTGTGGTCGTCGCAGTATTTCGACAGACATTCGGCAATAGTCTTGTTTGCTCGCTCTGTCATTCCATTACTTTGTGGATGATATGAAGTCGTAAACCGTTGTTTGCAGTTTAGAAGCTTCGTCAACTGTGACAAAAGATCATTGCAAAAATGTCTCCCTCGATCGGATACGATGTATTTTGGTACCCCATGACGTAGGATGATTTGCTCCATTATAAATTTAGCGGCGTTCTCTGCTGTGGCATTTCTTACGGCTTTTGTTTCTATCCACTTGGACAGGTGGTCGATTGCAACTATAACGTATTGGTTCCCTTTGAGGATGTTGTATACGGGCCTTGATAGTCTATTCCGATGGTGTGCCAAGGTCCTTCCACGGAAACGGTTGCATCAAACCTGATGGTTTGCCTGGTGGAGGCTTTTTAACATTACAGGAAATACATTGTTTAATATATGCAGATATGGAGTCCGTCATGCCGGGCCAGTAATATTTGTCGTGAAGTTGGTGATACATTTTCTCAGTTCCAAAATGTCCATTTGCGTCGTGTGCATTATGCAAAACTTCTCTCTGCATTGATCTTGGGATGACTAACAGGGTAACCATTTTATCGTTCCGGTATGCTATGCGATACAGTAAGTCAGCTATCAACGTGAATCGTGTACGCCGGTATTTATAGGCTTCGATGTGCGTCGGGCCTTTAAGGATACTGGAAATTCGCCTGCAGAAGTTGTCTGTCTGTTGCTCTTGTTTTAGGTTGGAAGTCGTTATGTGAAATAACGGGTTGGCAAATTTCAGATTTTAGGCGTGTTGGAATTGTCGAAAGGATATCTTGACAGGCAATCGGCGACAACGTTCTCTTTTCCGGCTCTGTATCCGATATTAAAATTATACTGCCGTAACCTTAAAATCCAACGTGCGTGACGTCCTGTAAGATTCTTTGCGTTTATAAGTCCTCGCAGAGCATTGTGGTCCGTTATAACTTCAAAAGTTCTATTTGGATCGCCTATATATGGGCGAAACTTGTCGAGTGCCCACACTACTGCTAATAATTCCTGTTCCGTGGCGCTGTAGTTCCGTTCGGATTTTGATAAAGCTTTACTCGCGTAGGTGATGACCGTTTTCCTTCCGTCGTTTTCGACTTGGTGTAGAACAGCACCGAGTCCAACACCACTGGCGTCCGTCTCCACTATGTGCCGTAAATTCCGGTCGAAATGTGCCAGAATGGGTTTCGTTGTTAATGCTCGCTTCAATGTTTCAAAAGCTTTCTGCTGTGTTTCTGTCCACTGGAAAGGTGTGTCTTTGCAGGTCAGTTGATGTAAGGGTGCCGATATTGTAGCGAGGTTCGGGATAAACTTGCTGTAATATCCGACCATCCCGATAAATCCTCGAAGCTGTTTCCTGGTTGTCGGGGCTTGGTAGTTTTGTATGGCTTCTACTTTTTTGGGATTGGGAAATATGCCGTCTGGATTGACAAGATGTCCCAAAATTCTACTTCACGGTGTCCAAAGTTGCACTTTGATGGTTTAAGTTTTAGTCCTGCTGCCGTTAATCTTTGTAAAACTGTTTCTAAATGCTCAAGGTGTTCCTGAAATGTCCGGCTATGGATGTTTATATCATCCAGGTAAATAACGATGTATTGGCCAATTAATCCGGTAAAAATTTTATTCATCATGCGCTGGAATGTCGCGGGGGCATTGGTAAGGCCAAAAGGCATCACCTCGAATTGGTATTGGTTTGTCGAAGTAAGGAAAGCTGTTTTCACCTTGGATGATTCTTCAATCGGAATTTGCAGGTATCCTTGAACTAGATCTAGACTAGTAAAATATTTACTACCTCTAAGCGATTCTAAGCAGTCATCGATCCTTGGAATTGGGTATTTATCTTTGACAGTAATTTTGTTGAGGTCCCGATAATCCACACATATACGAATTTTATCTTTTGTTGTATTGGAACTAAATTAGCTGCATACTGGGATTGGCAAGGTGATATTATTCCTAGGTGTATCCATTCATCTATTTGCTTATCAATTGCCTCACGTTCCCACTGAGAAAATCGTCTCAGGTGCCTTGATGTTGGTTCGTTATTACCGGTGTCGATGTAACACTTCGCACAATTTGCACGTCCCATTGGTGATTGCTTCGTTGGAAAAATCTCGCGGTATTTAAACAGTAATTTCAGGAGCATTTTCTTCTCTTCACCGGTGAGTTCCGGTCCTAGCTTGACCATATCTTCAATGTCGGCCATTGACAGCTGGTCCTCTATAAATTTTGATGAGTCCCCCAGGAGGTCTTTCGGGCTTAATTGCCCATTTTCTTCTGCGTACGCCTTCTCCTCCTCTTCTCTTTCTTTATCTCTCTCTTCTTCAATCTTTTCTCTTCTCTCTTCTTTCTTCTCTTCTCTCTACTTCTTTCTTCCCCGGAGACTTCTTTGTTAACATCATGCCTTCAGTGATTCCTAGGTTCTTCACTGATGAACAGTGCTGCTCCTCCCTCTCATCGCGCGTTTGATTGGGTGTTCGTACATCTCCAACCCTCCGACCAAATCGGCCAAACTTGGGCAAAGGTTGTGCTGAGGATGTCCGGTTGCGGAGTAGCGTATTCGTGGATGGTACTGGCATGGTGTTCTTTAAATCGGCCATTAGACGTGCCTGGGATTGAAGACTTTATTTTGTTTGAAATCAATCACAAAGGGTGTTGACCGAAGATAGTCGGTCCCAAGCAGCATGGCATATGGGAACCCCTCTAGTATGGCTGCTTTCACCCATACTCTCTCTTTCATCAAATCTATGGGGACTCTGCATGATCCTGAAATGTTGAGTTTATCACCTGATGCGGACGTTGCGATGGTACCGTTCCATGGTTGTTTAGTCAAATTCTTTTTCTCAAAAAATTTCTGATTTATTATTGAAATTCCTGATCCGGTATCTACGATGGCTTCTATTGGCTCATTGTCAACTCGTACTTTGCAGGTTATTGCGCCGGATGTCGAATTTGTACAGACCAGTTGATTGTTTACCGTAGCAAAAGAGCCTTATCTGCCACGGCCTTTAGTTTAACTCAGGTATTTCCAGTGTGTCGTCGTGTTCTTCGTAGCTGAAGTACGACGGTTGCCTGTTGTTATTATTACTGTCGCGGTTAGAATTTCCTCCCCTGGAAAAATTGTTCGGGTTTCTTCTGTAATTCTGGTCCGTATTTCGTCCCTGGCTTCTGCATTCGCGAGCGACATGACCTTTTCTTCCACATTTATTGCATTTTGTCCAACAGTCCTTCTGCATATGACCTTTATTACCACAGCGGTGACATATTGCATCTGAACGAGTGTTGCGTCCGTTAAATCGGCTTTCGTTACGCCGGAAGTTGGGCTGGGATCCTCGTGTTATGTTTTCCACAATGTTGACTACTTGATCCAGGCGTTTAGACAAATCAGTTATTTCGCTGTTCCGTGTTTCCGTAAAGAAAACCTTTGCTTTTGAGTCATCAGCCTCTGATTCCCTTTGGGCCTTTTCCTTGTACTGCTCCTTAGTTGCCTCGGTCTTCAGCTTGTCCAGGAACTGGGCTACGGTTGTCGGTCGATTGGTGACAAAGTTCGATTTCATGCGTGTCGGGAGTTCACGAAATAATTCGTTCGCCTTTTCGTGCTCAGTGGCTGTAGGGTTGATGACATCAAACATTTTCAGGACTTTCGTGACGTATGATGGAGGATCCGACTTCGCTAAGTTCTGGTATTCTTCCTTCTTCAGGTCGTAGTCCAGGTCAGTAGGGCCAAAAATTTTAAGCAGGGCGTTCTTCGCGCTGATCCAGGTTACATGTTTGGTTTGCTCCGATTCCCACCATCTTAAGGCATTGTTGATGAAGCACAAGTTAAGATTCGTCAGTTTTGTCGCTTCCGTCCATCCATAAACTCGGGTAAAACTTTCGTAGCGTTCGGTAAACTCGCGTACATCTTCGTGTGACTCACCGCCAAATTTCGGAAATCTTTAGGAGAAAGTTGCATTCCGGACGTTTGAAGAATGGTAGTAATGGGAGTTGATCCAGTTTGTTGCTGTTGTTGTTGCTGTTGTTGTTGCTGCTGTTGTTGTTGCTGCTGTTGTTGTTGCTGTTGTTGTTGCTGTTGTTGTTGTTTAAGTGAGGTCATTTCTTGAAGAAGTTGGTCGATCTTTCTTCCGTACACATTGTTTGTGTTGATTAATGACTGGAAGGCCCTATCCTTTGTTGCTAGATACAATGCTTTAAGGTCAGCCTTGGACATCTTGAATGGAAAAGTTCCATTTTGGAGTTGGGATAGTGCGTCAGCTTCGTCAGTAACAGTGATCACGTTGTAAAGGTCAATTAGGATTGGGATGTCGTTTAGGCTAAACCGTCTGAGGATGTCGTGTTTTGAAATCAGTGGTTGTAGTCCTGTATGGATTGCTTGCACTTGGGTATCCTCAAATGTGATAGTGGTCATTGTTGCTGGATTTGGCGTTGATGTTGTGGAAAGGTCACTGTCTGTGTCTGTCGCTCTATTGTCAGTATTGCGTGTCTTACCTGCCTGGTTGGCAAGGCGCAGCTCGATGTCGGTTTGCTCAAAATTCTTATCCGGTATGTCGGTGTTACTACGAGTGTTCGGCATCAACTGATAAGAGGTCACAGAGTAATCCGTTCAGTACATATGGTGGACAAATATGGAAAGGTCAGGGTTATAGCAGAAACAGGAATCGGACTGAAATGTCAGATGTAGACAGCTGGATCGGAACCGATAGTTCACTTATGTTGTAAGCTGTATGGAACTATTATGTCAGTTTAGTACATAAAGGTCAAATGTAATCCATTGTAATCCATAAAGATCGGTAGATACAGTGGGATCAGTGTGGAAAGGTCAATGGAGGTTGATAGTAAACACTTTAAAGACCACTGGAGCCACCATTTGTAACGTAGGTTCTTACTAACTGTAACTCAAAGCTGGCTAGATGGTATAAGTCTTTATTGATCTAAGACTGACTAAAACTATCAACGATTTTTAGTATTGAAAACATAGGACTTATATATGAGAACAGATGGACAAGACAACGTCCAGTTACACAACGTTATTGGCGTATAGTGAATAGAAGTTATGACATTCAAACGGATGCACTTCCGTGTTGCGTAATATGCCTTTGTTGGCCAGTGCGTTATACAGCAACGCACTGTGGCTCGAACGCCAACCGGCACTTATGCATTGTGTAACAACTCTGTTGGCCAGTGAGTTGTGTAACAACTCACTGTTACTGTTATGCCAACGACCAGTACATACGTTGTGCATGTACACATGATAAATCATGTTACAATGCAACCTGTAAAATTTTCGCTGTTTCGCTTTTCCACTGCGCTTCCGCCTTTAACATTATCACAAACAACTAAAACTTGTTCTAGAAACTTTGACACAGCCACACAGCCAATAAATAACATTTACTGTGAATACAATAATTTTACGCAGCGTAATCTATTGCATTTGTGATTAATCATCTTTGCGCATTATCCTGGCTTTTTTTGAGTATTTTACGCACAAGATCACAGCGGTGCTAACTGAATGACAGTACGACGTAGGTACAGTATATCCGTATTGAAGCGCGTTGATCGTTTAATGTGCAGTTGACAAGATCAGAAAAATATCAGTAATCAGAAGCGGAATGTGCGTAATATGTCAGTACAAAGTTTCGTGTTACTGACATAGCCATACCTTCGTCGCATACATCGCAAATGCAGTCATTTTTTTGGTAATTGGCCTGATGTAAAATAAATATGCAGCTGGCTCTTACGGCTCTCATTTTGTGGTCGACGTTATGGCTGGTGTTCAGCCAGCCAGTCGAGGATAATTCATTACGAACAACGGAGGAAGATTCTGCTTTTCAAGCGGACCAGGAAGATGGCGTTGTTCTGGAAGATCCGCGCGCAGGACGCACAAATCGCGCATATGAGCGAGCGTCGTACACCATGAAGGGCGGAAATGTCCACTTACTGTGCGAATCCAACAAAGAAGAGGAGTGTTCAGAATGGTGCAAGGAGAAGAACGGCGGAACGGGAATTTGCTTGGGAACGCCGGTCAAATGCCTGTGTATCAGCTACGAGGAATAAGCCCTCTGCAGTTTATTTATGACTATGAATACGGGCAACATCCAAAACTAACTCGTCTGCTGGTTTGTCCTTAATATGACGAGAATATTCTCTAGTTTGTACTGTTTGTATTTTTGTCCGACTTAAGTGATTTTTATACATAACTTTAACCATGTGAGAAATTCGTTATACTACTTCGTTTGTTCTCGATTATGTGTAATTTAATTCGATTGATGTTTACAATATGGGTGGTGATTTTTATGTAGCACAATCTAAAATATAACGTTCTAAACTGTACTTCAAGCATACAAATTAAAAATATGAGGCAAGTAAACGTTAGCGTTAGATGAGAGTTTTAGCTACGACTTCGCGGAAGCTTACCATAATTTCTGGTAATGTCGTGTAAGCAACGCTCCCGGAATTGAATGCTTAAAGCTGTCTTTATCACAGTGAAACGCGTGTATACGGAATGTGTTGATGATTGTTATCATCCCGTTTACGAACATGATCTTTATGCTGATAACACAGCTACAAGCTGAACAATAAATATATACAGTAAATTTAATACTGCGGCAATTTAGGAGAGTGATCGATTCGCCGTATATGTTATTGCAGGAAATGCGGTATATGTAGTTCCTGTTAGTAAGCATTGCCGTGCAAGGCCAGGATTTTTTACTAAGAGTATTTGTTTATTTACTTGGGATGCTACAAACGCGTTATGGCCAGAAACGCAGAATCCAGATTCCATAACTCCAATTTCTGCTGCTTTTTAATGTTTTCCTTGCAATTACCACAGCTATTAACAGCTGACATCACGGACAGTGCACTAATGTCTAGCGCCTTTCCGGCTGGCAGCAGCATTGCACTCGACGATTACTGTAACCGAGAAGGACCCGTGATAACTGCATCAAAATACGGTGGAACATTTCAGTTCTCAAAATATCCATTGAGGAACTGCAACGTTTCTCTAACTGTTGCCGTTGTTCCTGTTAATCACCGAAAATACACGTTGTATGTCAATGTGAGGTTAGTATACATCGGTACATTATAGATACTATCATACTGTACTTACTTACATATATCTATAAACGCACGTCTTCGTATACTCGTATTATACAATACGTACGAAGCATAATTACATCAGGTAATCAGGAGCAATTACCGAAAATTGTACGTAGTTTGCAATTTTTTAGTGATGCTGAAACAGTACTCGAGTAGTGATACTATATTTCAGAGAATTGCATATGCCTCAAACGGACGTCATTTATGTATATCAGCACCAGACAGTGAGCAACTCCACCATGCTTATTTTGTTAAAAGAAATGTGGACTTGGCGAGACAGTAGTACTTCTACAAAATACCAGCTTACAAAAAGTGCTGGGCAGTTTCGTACAGCCGCCTTCTCCCACACCACTGCGTTGTCACTGGAGGTCATCCGAAATGGGATTCCGGTGGAGGAAGACCATCGCGTTGTTTTTGAATATACTCTCACAGTCGGTAAATTTACTGATACGACTGCCTTACTGTATTTCGTCTCATGTCAGAGTCGTGCGAATTACAATTTATGAACGTATGGACATCGTTTGCTATGGTAGATACGCTGTGGGCCAGTGAGTCTCAACAATGGGTATATTGTCCAGCACTAAAAGGATACGTGTATGGCGAATTGGCTTGCAAGAACAAGGACCATCTGACATGTCCCACTGCATTCAAAAACAGTGTTCGGATACACAATCCAGCGATACCTGTTGAAAGTCCTTGCAAAAGTACGACAAAGTAAATCGTTCACCGGAAAACGTTTGACGTATAGTAACTTTACGCATCTGTTTCTAGGCAGGGTAGACATGTATTATGATTCTTCGCCGGCTATTCGTGATACTTTTACTAAAACCATTGCAGTTGTCCACAAGGCGGAAAAGTATCGTGAAGATTTCGAGAGCCCGTCTCTAAGCGGCTGGAGAACCCGCACTGCCACAAAATCGCTCGGTATGAACCGCACTATGCGTTTACGCCCTGAGAATGTGCAGGTCGCCGATGGTTTACTACAAATCCGTGCGGAAGTCAGATCCGATAGCTCTTCCCGTCCTTCCTACTACGCTGGCCAAATCAGTAGTGGATCTGTCTTCAGCTTTACTTACGGGGAAGTCGTGATACGCGCCAAGCTGCCGGTGGGTAATCTCCGCTTCTTGTCGGTTGCATCCTACTTTCGTCTGGTTGATCATCGATGCGCCTTTGATGAATCGCCAGTGTGTAAGGAGCAAGCGATCTACATTGCTGATTTAATAACGGCTGATTCAAACCGCGTGGAGATCGGAGTCAGCTACGGTCCGCCGTCGTTGGGCGATGTCGCCGACTTTGTATATGCCGCCGACAGCTGTTTAGCCGACGGGCAGTTCCACCTGTTTAGAATGCAGTGGCGGAAAGACCGCATTACATGGTTCGTCGATGATGTAGAAATCAAAGCGCTGACAGATGTGGAAAAAATTCCGACAACTCGAATGCAGATATTGATCGAACTAGCGGCGTTCCCGGGATTCCGTCCGGCCAACATGACAACAGAGTTGTTGATTGACTACATCATCGTGCGAGAAGATTTGCCTGAGGGAGCAGATCTGCAGCTGAAAATCTGGGCTTCTGTTGGCACGCTCCTATCGGCTGTACTGCTGTTATTAGGTTTGCTTTGTTATTGGCACAGGCGGATGAAACGTCGGGAAGCTGCCAGTACGTCTGTGGCTGATGTAAGAGCTGCGACAAACAAGCACATCACTGAAATGTACCGTGCATGGACAATGCCGGCGACGGTCGCTCGACTAAAAATTCCAAGACGGGCTTTGAAAATAGGTAGAAATTTGTGTAACAACGGCTTGTTGATTCTGTTCTTAAGCCTTTGAACAATGAAGAAACGGGTATAAATTTCCTGTTTTTATAATCGTGGTTTTTTATAATCGTGGTTTTTTATAATCGTGGTTTTTTATAATCGATGTGCATGGTTTCGCCGTAGAGAGAAAACTCGATGAAGGCGAGTTTGGAATTGTCTGGAAGGGACGAGCAATGAAGCTGCGGCAATGCGCTGCACCCAGGACGGTGGCCGTCAAATGCGTCAAAAATTTTGCCGATGCTAATCAACATAAGCTGCTTATGGAGGAAGCTGCCATACACGGTTCCGTTGGGCGACATCTGAACATTGTCAATCTTCTGGGAATAGTTTTAGCTGGTACGTTACTAACGTTAGAAATAAAATTTCTGTAAAACGCAGCAATGATATTAGGTTAGCAAAGGTTAACTTCTTGTGTCTGCTTCTAAAGAGCAACTGCATCTTCTGTTGGAATACTCACCATTCGGCAGTTTGCTCAAGTATCTTCGTGATCAGGGCAAGCTTTCCCGGAAATCCGAGGGCAGTGAATTGCGCTATGTCAACGCTGCCGTGTGTGACCCAACAACCGACACAGTTGGCTGTGATCTCCCTACGCCTGCAGAATATTCTCTACTTAACCGCGAATTCATCAACTTCACATACCAAATTAGCCGCGGGATGGAGTATCTGGCCCTTCACAGTGTTATTCACAGAGATCTGGCTGCTCGAAATATTCTGGTTTACGACAACAAGATTCTGAGAATCTGTGATTTCGGATTGGCCAAACAGAAGTCGGAATATTATAGAATGGCTGACGCTCAGGTACTAGTAGCCCAAAATTCCTGGATGTCGTCCCGTGTCTTTGCACGCGTATCACGGTTGCAATGTAGAGAGTTGTCCAAGTTTTAAAAGTTTCATGTGAATTTTTTAAAGCGAAAAACTCAGCTCGTACGCTTGAATGCTTATACTCGTACCTTCCCTGCTTTCTGAGAAGTGCTGCACTAAGCGCGAACAACGTTAAACTTCACTCGTTAATTCCAGAATGCCAAAATTCCAGCCAGATGGATGGCACCGGAGAGTTTACAAGACAGGATCTTCACAGAGAAAACTGATGTGTGGTCATTTGGAATCGTCATATGGGAAATGTTTTCGTTCGGCAAGGTTCCTTATCACGACACTTTCCGTCAAATTGCGCTCCAAGAGTTCACGTCAGCACTGCATGAAGGCCTGAGACCTGTAGCGCCACCAAACTGTCCGGAAGAGGTGTAAGTACTAAGTACTGCCCAAAAATATCTGTATTGTAATTACACAGTAACGAATTTGTGGCTGTTCCGGATGTTGTATTGCATCTCGGTAGACTTGTAGAGAAGAATCTAAGAAACTAAGTCTAACAAGTACGTAAGAATTTGTGCCTGATGTCGTAACCTTGAACGCACAGCATTTTGAAACCATCCTGAATTTTGGTAGGTGCAAAATTATGGAACAGTGCTGGAGATATGACGCTGCGCAGAGGCCAAGTTTTACCTCGTTGGTTCAGACTATTGAAACGCTTGTTGACCGCGACGCTCAAAACCATTACGTGCAATTAAACCAACCATACGTGATTTTTAATCAAAACAACTGTGCAGCGCCTAATCTACTGGAAACGGACAGATGATCTTTAGCTTACCGCAATAACATTTTTTTGAAAACCTTTGTACTAGTATTTTCCATTTTTTTCTTACAACATTTTATAGGGTTTGCCGGTCAAGGGATAATTAAATCTGTTGCACTGCACTTTAAGTGTGGATCATATTGCTAAGCTTGGAGGAAAAATATAATTGCCGGACATTATTTTGCGCTTTGTGACTCCGTTCGTTGCTGTTTCCGGTAGTTGCCTTAAGCTTATTTCCTCTATCTAATGAATGCCGACTAATAAGTTTTTATTTCAACAGATTACCGATATTTTGCCCGAAATATAGTTGGTAACTGTAAATTAAGCAAAAGAATGGCGTGCAGAATTTAGTTAATGTCTATTAAATTTGGTCAGGGAGATTTTTGGCACTGTAGTACTACGGTACAAGAAAGCCAGCATAACTCGGGCGCAGGTATTAAAGTTAACGTACACACAAGTTAGCTACGGACGCGTATCTGTAGATCTTATTTATCTCCGATATTTAACAGTCGTTTCACGGCCATCCTGTACTCCGGTCGCAGCACTAAGAAAAACACCTGAAGACAGAAAAAGTTAATCTAATAAACTTTAACCTTAAGAAAATCAGTATTAAGTTATGAACATAATTTTATGTACATTTACAAGACGATTTCCCGACGGTGATAAAAACCAGATCAGCCTGCTCTGGTATCTTTAGAATACTCATTTAGCGCTTTCAGTAATCAAACTAACCATACCACAGAATTAAAACCTAGAGATCCTGGATGATTTTCGAATATGATCACTGATTTTTGAAGGATTCTAACGGTACGAAGAGCAGCTGTACGATACAAAGAACGGATATACTATACGAAGAGCAGGCCTGATCCTATCATGGTCCGAATATCGCCTTGTTGCATACCTACTATTAGTTTTACGTGTACCTAATACATATTACTTTTTGTTCAACACCGCAATGGGAACGGTTGACTACAGTGCACGTATATACCTACCGGACTGGCCGCGTAGCCGAGAATTTGCGTGGTTCTCGTATACAGCAGTAACCTTATATCTCTCCTCCACCAAGCACCATAAAACATTGTCAAAATGACCGTTGGCAGAGTGCACAAACAGTACCACAACAACGATAAAACCAACACTTTCGCAATCGACAACCTCCTCTTCAGGAGATTTTTGTGGCTCTCACTCCTCCCTTCGTTAAACCGGCGACCCAGTCGAAACATCAAGAATAAACTGCTGTACATAATCGTCAGCAACACCAGCGGTACGTACGTTCCCAGTGTACCCAAGATGGCAAAGGTCACCCCTTCATTCCTCACCACTCCACAACTGCCGGATGGCAATAATGCGTGCTTCAATCCCGGTAACAGATCCAGTGTGGGAACGGCACAAACCATCGTCATACTCCAGATCATCATCACAACGCAAGCAGTGAAACGCGGTGATGTAAAGCGCTTGTACCAGTACGGTAGTAAAATAGCGATCAGCCGGTTAGCGGCCAGTGCCACGGCCGTCCAGTTGGCTGTATACACGATCAGGAGCATTAAAAAGCTGGTGAAGGTGCAATCGTACGGGAAGACGAAATCTATCTGCTTAAGGTAGATGGGGATATTGGTGATGGGCGTGATAACCAGGCAGAATGTCAGATCCACAAGCAGAGCATGCGCGATGAGATAGCCAGAGCCGGTTTTCAGTTTGTGCAAACGGGACATCAGCATCAAGAGGAGCACGATGAGAAGAGCTCCCAGTAGGCTCAGAAAAAACTGTATTCCAATCCAGATTGTTACTTCCGTTTTGGAAATTGTTCCAACGGTAGGAAACGAGAAATTCCCGGTTGTATTGTTAGTAAAAACCATTTGATTATTTTAATAATATCAAGCGAATTAAAAATTCCAAAGTGATAATTCAAAAATCTATAAGCGGGAAAGATGGATGTGGTCGATCCGAAGCATTTAACTAAGGGTAGAAAGCCGAGAGAAACCACGAAAGTTTATTACAAGTGCACTAACGTTATTTTTGTGGTTAGCAGGAACGTTTGGATGCTGCATTAAACAATGGTAATGGTAGCTCATGACAGTTGCAAAGAAAGCAGTGGACAATCTAGAGCTGACTGCGCCAAAGTTCAGAACCAAAGAAGGAGTGACATTACATTACCATAGCGCAAGGCCTGGGCGCCATGATTATCCGTCTCATTAGGAGACAAGAAGCCAGAACAGTACTGCGCCCAGAAAACGCTATTTGCAATACGATCCTGCCAAATAACCATGTTCAGGGAAGCCTAGTGTCTCGTCTATTTTTCTCGTTAGCGGAAAGATCCTTTTGATTCATTAATTATACATAGCTCCTATACGCCTGGGGCAACAGTAAGCAGTAAACAGATCCAGTTACCGACCCAAATCATTAATTTCGGACAATAAATTTTTGGAACTTAGATAATGCCGCGTTCTCTACTGCTTGCTGATCCGATAAATTAGATACCTATCTTTTGACTTTTACATATAAGCTGTAATAATATGCAGATAGCTAAATATCGGATTTTTAATTCCGTAACGGTAATATCCATTGTTGGGTGATCACTGCCGTGCGAAATCTGATCACAAAGGTGTACCGATCGGCTTAGTTAAATTGCAGTTAACACTTCCTTACAGATTGAGTATTACGTACAAACATGCATACAGTAAAAATTGCTCCCAGGAAGCCATTATGCAATCGCTTCCGAAGAGGAACTTTAACTTGCATTAAATGTTGCGGTGAACTGCTTTCCACTTTCCAGTTTTTACAGAGTCATGCCATGAGTGCAGCAGAACAGACAAATATCAAGTCATAAAATACGAGATTTTATAGATATTACTGATAGTGACGTCCACAAAAGCTGATAAACCGTTTGGAATGAGGAGTGTGCTGCAACACATCTTTCCTACAGGCGCACAGTTGTATTACCGCATGGTAATTAGATATGGAACACAAACAATATTTTAATGATTGACACACTTGTCACCATGTTTGTGCAAACATCGTCTTGTCCTTTTGGGAATTTTATTCCAGATAGCAGAATTCCATCAGCTGCTATGTATGCACTATGCACCAGGCGCGCCCTTCAGATCCGGAAACCATTTGATTGGAGTGGATGCAGTCCAAAGTAGCTTCATATTGTATTTGCATGTGGAATTTGGATCGTTCTAATGGTAAGTCAGTCGGTATCCTTACGACAAATTTGTATTCTGATATACATATCACTGATTAAAAATGTATAAAAATTATTCAATATCAACCGTTTCGCCCGAAGCGCACAACGTCAACAGCAGCCAGCTATATTCGGATCTTTCGGACAGTAGCGAACGGACAAAACCATTCGTATGGATATGGCCAATTTTATTCATCCTAATTCTTTTATCGAACGGCTGCTTATTACTTCTACTGTTGATAAAACGTTACCTCATCACATCATTCACGATATATCTACTCTCCATACTTATCTCCAATATTCTCTGCTGGTGCGTGTGTATGCTGCCGTTAGAGATGGTCTCCTTCTTGTCAACAACATGGTGGATGGGCGAATTCGCTTGCGACCTTTACCTTTACGGAAACTGGCTGGTTCCAGGTGTCCTCGCTTTGTCGCACGCCCTTATGTCGTTAACCCGCATTTGGGCGGTATTTGGGCCGATTTCTTATCGCGCTGTTCATACTCCCCGGTTGGCGGTTATTTTTTGCGCAATTCTCTGGATTGCAGTGCATCTGTTCTGCCTGCCGATGATAATTCGGGACCGCGTTTCTTACCCACTACCCTTGACCAACGGATGCCGGTTGAATATCGACGCACCCGGCGAATGGAGCGAAGTCTATCTGACATTGGTCTTCTACGCTGCTGACGTCATTATCTTGTTATCGTTTCCTTTTATCGGCTATAAAAATGTGCGGAATAATCAACATCATGCGAAACTGGTGGCGCCAGATGGATTGAAGGGTCCCGTGTATTACAAGTCGAAATCGTTTGTGGCGCTGACAGCGATGACGGTGAGTATCGCTTTGATTTGGACACCGAATCACGTGGTGAGTATTATCAGCAAGTACTACAACGTCATCGTCCCCGATATTGTCTGGCAGTTACTGTGGATTTTGTATCCGGTGCAAGCCGTGGTGGACCCGCTGTTGTTTGCCTTGTGTCTGGCTGATGTGCGTAGTGAAATTAAACGACTGGCCGCGAAACTGAAAAACAAGATGTATACTTTGGTGAATCGTGCAGCAAGGATGGGGAGGGAAAAGAGGATGAGTGCAGCCGGACATATTCCCCTGGAATCCTTAGAGATATAACGATACTTTAACTTCCATGGAACAGCCGCAGCGCAACCGGTTTTAGGAATGCTATCGATGATGTCCTTATGCCTTCCCATTTGAGAAATTCTCAACTCCTTTGCCAATGTCCACTTTCGATGGTACATAGTTTTGAGCGGTAGTACTGTAACCTATGGTCCTACTCTGTATGTTTAAGCGCTGACCACCGATGCGGATACTTGTAGTAAAAAAGCGAATGGTAACGAAATACATACGGTACATAGTAATTAGTAATTAAGTGGCAGCTACATGTGAATTTTGTTACGATGGGTTGGTTCATCGCTAATTTAACGGTGTTGTAATTTTAATCGAATCTAAAAATTACATGGGCGGATCAGTTTTGCCGGTTTTGGGTCAAAGGTTTCTTAGATTTTGTGCTTTTCGAGCGTAGCAAACAACGAAGATTTAATCGTGAATACCTATTACCTAAAATGCACCGCTAAAATGTACTAAAATTAATACATATATTACCATGACAGACTCACCATCGAAAATATAAGCAGGCAACTTTGTTTTGAACAGTCATATTCTTTGGACCTCCTTGGTTCCGGCAGCTTTTGTCTCTCTAAGTGGATATGTGGATAAACAAACATAAAGGGCAACGGTTTCCTCGAAGATGTGCAACACTTATCGAGCAAGCGCGACAAAGCATCTGTGCGCATTGGACAATATTTACCACACTAATTAATAATAATTAAATTAATTCACTGACCTGCTGACGTCCTTCAACTGGGTAATTTCCGCGCTTCCGTCGTACTTTAAAAGACTAATGCCTGGGGACTGAATATGAAAATTACTTGATCATGTGCGGGCATGCGATCTCGCTACATGTATCATTCTACAGAAACTAGCGGACTGCAGTTAGAAAAGGCCGAGTTTGTAACACGATATCGCTAATTCGAATTGATAACACAATTAGTACTCTGTATTATGACCTTTTTCTCACATGACTGGTGATCGAAGCCCAACGATAAAATCCTGGCATTGCTCTACGCTGCTATAAGCTTTTGTCAAGCGGTATCATTCTATACGAAAACGTTTTGTATGCATTTTGCCGAGTCATTAATTGCAAAATAATAGCGTGCGAGCGATTTCTTTGTGCAGTAGCTTTGCTATTGAAACTATTTAAGTGGGGCACACGTTATCTTGTCTTCGTTTTACAGAACAGTTGTAAGGTCTTGGTTCGCGCACTTAAACTCGACCAAAATGGTTAAAGTGCTGTTTTACGGAAAACTGGCGCAGCCTGTTGAAGAATTCGATTGTACGGCGTTTACGTTACTGATAGTACATTGCTAAACCATACACTAAAGGCATCGTGCGAAAAATGGAAAACACAACGAATTACTCCATGCTGAAAAGCAACGCCCCTTCCGCTGCGGAACTAAACATTTGGATCGCAGCATTGTTCGGTTTCGGTTTTATAGGTGCTGCCTTGATTGTCCTTCTTCTGATGGTCATGTCGCGACTGCACAAACTAAAAACCGGTTCGGGACTGTTAGTCACGCACGCATTATTAACCGACCTGAGCTTTTGCCTCGTTCTTAATCCCGTCATTAACATCCCGATTTATTTGACGCAAATGCGCATACCGATGACGTACCATTGCATTCTACCAGATTTCCTGCTCCCGTTTCATATCTACCTGGGAAACTGGACGGCCGTGGCGCTGGCCGTTAATCGGGTCATCGCCATTGTTTTCCCGCATCTGTATCCACACGTTTCATCGCAGCGCTTTTCCGTCGGCGTATTGCTTGTGGTGTGGAGTATTGCTATGAGCTGCACCGTTCCGATTTTCGCCGTTCCCGGGATGCTGCACGGACAACTGCCGTCCGGTGCCTGTGGACTGTTGCGTCTGCAAGGCGTGACCTTTACGGTGGTGGGAGCCATTGGCAGCTACCTGCCCATTATTTTATTGGGCATCATCTACATCGGGCTTTTTATCTATGCACGTGTGACAAAGACCCATTATCGTCGTAATTCCGCGGATCGACAGCGCACTATCTGGCAAAAGCGGCTAGCCATTGCTAAAGCCCTCTTTTTGTGTTTCGCGTGGTATACGGTGTGCACACTGCCGCCCTCCGTGTTGGCCATATTTTACGGGTTTTGGTGGAATAAGGAAGTCCGACTGCTGCTGTTTACGCGGGGAGCGCAAATCATCGGTTACTCTGCAAGTCCAGTAAGAGTACTCTTTTTATTTAGCTAAAGGATTATGTCCAAAACTTTATTTCCTGGTTTCAGGTTTTTTTCTTCGCCATGAATGCAGATTATCGGGCGGCGCTGAAGAACTATTTATGTATTCATAAACCGCATGGAGGAAAAGTCCGAGCAGTCAACAGCAGCACAAAGGCTCACCAAAGTTTCAAGCCCTACTCCCTGGGAGGCGTAATATAAAATATCACTTTTTTGTTAATAACAAAATAGTGAACTTCTTCCCTGTTGGGGGACATGTGTCTTTGTCAAGAACTGTTACATACATTAATGGTCATTCTTCGGAATTTTTTCAGCATTCCGATTACGAAGTATTGGTTTCGGTATTTACAGGACATAAACAGAACTGTTTTGGTGTATTAATATTGCCGGTGATCTTGGGACTTACGACGCATGTGATGTTTGACTTTGATCAAGATCAAAATCAAAATAGACACTAATTATTCGTGTTGACATTTTATTATCGGTCAACATTTGCGTCAGTACGCGGACATTACACTGGCAAGATGCCGACTCACTCCACTAAGCAGCTACAAGAAAGATCCTGTAATACAATGCCGGAAGTTGTTTCCGGAATAATTTGGTTTGCTGTACACGCTGCATGAGGAAACATATGGTACACGCACATACTGCAACATCCGCCGACACCAGACCGGTCACGTGACATCAGTGGACGTGAAATATTTCTACAAGTACGAGGAGCTCTTTCTAGACACATTTGCATCAGATACACATGGTCACTCGGATGCCGATCATCTTGCATGCAGCGAACACCATCCCCATCCCGAACTTTTTAGACTCGAATAACTGACTATGGTCGATGCAAGGCAAACTATCAATATTTCATCGTGTTCCTCGTGTTTCTCGTGTTCCTCATCGTGCCCTTCAGTTCATAATTATTGAAAAAACCTTTTTAATTCGTGGGCGTTGCGAGCTGTCAGCGTCTGTCGACGTCTGCGTCATGCAAAGTATTTACCCGTATATCCTAAAACATTATTGCCAGAGAAATCGTAACACTTACTCTCACTGCACTAACAGCCACGCTCTGTCATGGACATTTGTGTGATAATACAAGAATATAATTGTATATTTAAAATTTTAAAGCTGTCCTAGAATAGTGGTTGGATTCTGCGTGGGCGCAGGCTCTTTGTTATCCGTTTGGTCGCGGCCTCAGATGGTCTGCCATACATTCTCTAATCCTGTAGCTCTTTTCACCTCTTTTCTTTAGCATTTTTGGCACCACATATCGGCTCCTGTGTCATTAAAACAGCTGACAAGTGCGGGCCGTCAGTCTGACCTTTATCATCGAGTAAATACTTACAATACAATACAATCTGTGAAACGAGAAAATCTAGATGCGGCAACGTGTTGGCATTGATTTATTTTTTAAAAGTTTATTCAATCGAAAACGGAGGAGTTTTGAATCATGGCAAACAGAACGGTGGCGGTTTACATGGTTGCAAAGGCGAAAGCATGGATAAAGTTAGAAAACGTAAAGGCGGCGGCAAACGTAAAGAGGACCGCCTCCATCAATTCATGTTTTTGACGGCTACAAATTTACGCTTCTTTGCCAAAAGAAACTAATTGTACCGGTACATATTCCGATTTCCGTCAGCCTTTGGGGAACTGCATGAGTAATAATGTAGGGCAGGTCACCCGTACATTGTAACGTCACTGTGTGCAGGTGACCTGTTTAATTAAGCTTGGCGCGTTTCTGCTGGCTGCAAAAGGACTGCTAATTTACTCCAAGGACCAAGGTCATGTACAGACTGAACCTACTACACCATCGTACGTTATTAATCTCGCGTTACCAAACAATTAGCACAATCCAGGATCATTCATCGTGATTTCCGTGTTATTAAACTGTGGTGTGTAATGTATTAGCTACCGGTTGTAAAAAGTCTAACAAATTTTACATCGGATAAATAACAATAATGGACAACATTACGAACTCTTCGGTGCCGAAAACTGGTGTCTGTCTGCAGGGCCGTAGCGAGGGGGTGCGCACGGGGACACGCACTCCCCTCCTCGGCTAACTTCTGAATTTATTTTGCGCCCGAAACTGGCGCACGGGCGCGCGGGCGCAAAATTCAAGAGATTTTTTAAGGGCACAGCGGGCGCCGATACCGGTGCGCCCGTGGCGCATGCGCGGTGCTGTGTTGAATACGTGTACAGATTTTGTAAATTTGGGAATACGGCACACGGTAGGATTTGATCTGCTGTTCAAAGGAGCAGGGTCGTGGCGAAGTCCAAGGGATAAGGGGGGCACAACGGGCGCAGACTCTGAAATTTACGGGCGCAGTTGGCGCAGACCGAACTTAAAAACGGGCGCAACTGGCGCAGCCAATTTGCGCACCCCCTATCCGTCGGACCTCGCTACGGGCCTGCCTGTCTGTAAGGGAACTCAAAATCTGGATTACAGCATTGTTCAGTTTCGGTCTTCTGGGGGCTGTGTTTTCTGCTACTCCTGATCGTGATGTCGCCACTACAAAAACTAAGAACAGGTTCCGGTCTGCTTATCAAACACGCATTGCTAACTGATCTCAGCTGTTGTCTCATTCTCAATCCCGTCATCAACGTCCCGATATACTTATCACAAATGCACATTCGGACAACGTACCGTTGTATTCTTCTGGATTTCTTGTTTCCGCTCCACATATATCTGGGCAACTGGACGGCCGTGGTGCTGGCCGTTAATCGGGTTTTCCCGCATCTTTATCCTCGCATCGCTTCGTAGCGTTTCTCAGTCAGTCTGTTGTTAGTCATTTAGAGTCTTGCCATAAGCTGCACCGTTCCGATTTTTGCCGGTCCTGGATTGCAGCACGCGCGACTGCCGTTCAGCGCCTGTGGATCGCTGCGTGTGCACGGTGCAACCACTGGCAGCCACCTACCTAATATTTTATTGGGTATAATTTATACCGGGCTTTTTATTTATACTCGTGTGACAAAGACGTATAATCGCCGTCATATTGTGGATTCTACGGATCGTCAGCGCGGTATCTGGAAAAAACGGCTTGCCATTGCCAAAGCGTTGTTTTTGTCGTTTGCGTGGTATGTATACGGTGTGCACCCTGCCGGCCCTCAGTGTTGCGCGTAACGCAAATAATCGGCTACGCTGCAAGTCCAGTAAGTAAATAATCATGTCTGTATATTGTGTAGCATCTTTTTTCGTTTGCTTTTTGTTAAGTGAAGTGTTTTCCAAAACCTTGTCGGTTTTAGGCTTTTTTCTTCGCCATGAATGCAGATTATCGGACACTGCTAAAGGACTGCTTTGTCTTCGTAACACTCTTGGAAGGATAGCTCGCACAGCCAACGGCACAAACAGTTGCGTTAAGGCTCCCAAACGTTGGAGTTCCAAGCTTTCGGAGGCGTAATGCGATAAACTAATATTAAATAATTAATACAATTACTACCGGGTAGATTGAAAGCTGCTATTTAAGCCTTGTCTCGTTTACCACCTACCTGTTTGTCTCTTTCCATTCAATTTTATTGAAACCTAGTAAAATTAATCGTTACTGGTTGTTCTACCCAAATCTCCGTGTTTTCGACAGAACAAGATTTTTTTGTCCCTTTTTTCAAAGCAAAAACAGAATGCTACTCCTTTGAGCTGTGTTAGTATATTTTACGTTAGGTTTCTAACATAAAATAAACTTTTCTTAGGACTACGGTGTATAAGACCTTGGGTTTCTCAACCAGCGGTTCTTCCTACTAGCTTTTTGTGTTCGACATTTATTCAGCTTGGCAATTACCTAAGCTACTCTGCTAACCAACACTCATCGCATGGTTCAATTATCGTCTCGTTTTCGCCGAAATTTCCACGAGAACGAAATTAAGATCATCACAATTCCGGAAATTAGCCATTAGATTACAGTGTCACTGTTGCAATTATTTTCGAAGGAATTTGGACTGCGATTCCTGCGGAAATCATCATTACGGCAGTACACTACAACATGCTCAGACACAAGAAAGGCCACCTGATAATTGCTGATTTCATGATTGTTTTAATGAGCAGAAAGAAAATCACCTGGTCACCTTTGTTTGGACCTTTACCTGTTTTTAATTAGCGTAATATAGGCTTTCCCATGGCAGTACTATACTACAAGCCCATCCAACAATTCTTTGACCGCTGTAAGCGCAGCACATATAAATCGCGCACAGTAATGCAAATACGCATCGTAGTGTAGTGGCAGATATATTTATAAATATTCAACCAACAATAATATATTAGATCACAATTAATCACCGATAAAGCATCATCACAGTTAAAATTATCAGGTTAATCAACAAAACCAAACAGATCGCAGTTAGAATTATCACAGTTAAATTATCAGTAATTACGTACAAAAGAAAAAGATCAGTTTATGAACTACCATCCATAAAACGAAATATGGAACGAAATATCAGTAGTACTCAATTCGAGCGCCACCCGCGTGGAAGACCTTCTCATATCGCACTGGAATAGATTTGTAAAGATTCTGGCAGAATTCTGTTGTGGCAGACATCACCCAGAAAGCATAAAATTAATATCAATTATGATGGCAATAAATAACGCTAAACATATTACAATGTATATCACAGATACAGCAACTGCAATACATGCAGATTTGTTGCTTATTTACGCTGAATACGCAGACCCATGTGGCGTGACGTGTCGAAGCACATTAAATGGCTCAGGCCCACGTTTCTTTAAATTCCCGCTTACAGCGGTCAAAGAATTGTTGGATGGGCTTGTATTAAGGCAGCAAAGCGAATTCGATTGCGCAATACTAAGGCAAGCCGTTGTGTATACGCCACATACTTCTATTGGTGGTACGGTAAATGTATTTCGCTTTATCGTGCAACAAAATCATCGTGGTATAGTTCAAAAGAAAGCCCAGAAAATTTTACGTTTTCTGGTGCAAACGTTTACAGTAAAAAAGGCGAACTGAGGTTTTAAAAACGTTTTGAAAGCAAATCGAGTTACCATACAAAGTCAATTCAACGGTCGGTCCAGACCGCACGACCGTTGTAAGCAAACTGCATACACTTCGGAACCTTTCTGAATCCTCCAATCAGCCCAAACTCCACACAAACTATACATCAGAAATCTTAAAATTTTTTTCTCTTTCTTCTAAACTGTAGGTCACTCGTATTGAACTTGAACAAACCTCAAAGCGCTTATCATAGCAACCTATGGAGCATACGAGCCGTAAAGCATAGCGCTGGTGGATGGCTTGCCTTATCGTGACGTAGCACCGGAAGTAGGCGTGTCGCTTTTTTGCCTTAATAGTTTAGTACTGCCATGGCTTTCCTTATAAAAAGCTTTCGTAATACGTACAGTGAATTTTCTGCTAGCGGAGTATCAGCTCAGGACTTATTTGGCGTCACCGCTTTATGAGATGACGTGTCCCGGAAATTCGTAATGAGCATGCCGTGCATAGTGTGCCGTCGATGGAGCAGCTTCCGTTTAGAGGAAATCAGTCATCAGAACAAGCCGCGTAGAACAAATCGAGCACAGCCGTTCCGGCGTTATGCGCGGTCGGCTTTACGCTGCAACCGTACCACGCCGATTTAACTTTACCCTGTTAATTCAGTGTTTTTTTTAAATTTAATAACCGAGTCCTTGACTGTGCAGTTAATACAGTGAGCAGTTCATGCTGCTGCAACGCTCGTTTTCTCTGCTGCTAAGGGCAATTGTTAATTGTACGTACCATAGCTATACCTTACGCCGAGAATAACGGAAATAACGCAGATTTTGTCTGTTAATGAATAACGGATCAGCCGAAATGCAAAACCGCTAACTTATAACCCACGGCACCATAATTTTGCGGTCGACTTATAACCCACGGCACCATAATTTTGCGGCCCTAATTCGCAAACAACACAGGACTGCAGAAGAGCGTAACTTAACTTTGATATTGTGAAACGACCTGCATTTCGTAAACTTTTCACGGGACTGCCGGGTTCTGAGATTCGTCACGTACCAGACCAACAGTCACCAACTCCACCTAGCGGTAATATCGCGCACAATGTTCGATGCAACTACACCATTAAGCACACAAATTTACAAGTAGCACTGTTTTGTGCTCACAGAGTTCTGGTTGCTATTATCGTTTGTGCTACGTCAAGGTCAAGCACTTTCGCAGAACAAAATTATAAATCTCGTATTACCAAGCAATCAGCTCAACATGCTAGGATCCTATATAAGCCAGATCTGCATGTTTAAAGTAATTTTCAAAGCGTCATCACAAACGTGGAGAGTGGAACTGGTTATAAAACGTCAGTTAGACATCTTTACAATAAAAGTAAAATGGAAAACTCTACGAATTCTTCATTGCCAAAGATTAGTGCCCTTTCCGCTACAGAACTTAATATCTGGATTGCTGCATTGTTCGCATTCGGTTTTCTGGGTGCAGTGTTGGTCCTCCTGCTTCTGATCGTTATGTCGCGACTGCAAAAAATAAAAACTGGTTCCGGACTGCTGATCACGCAAGCGTTACTAATCGATCTCAGCTGTTGCCTCATTCTGAATCCCGTCATCAACATTCCCATTTACTGCACGCAAATGAACATACCAGTGGCGTATCAGTGCAGTTTGTCGAGTTTTTTGCTTTTGCTTCACGTATACTTGAGTAACTGGACGGCGGTGGTGTTGTCGGTTGATCGTGTCATCGCCATTGCCTTCCCTCATCTGTATCCACGGATTTCTTCACAACGCTTTTCTGTCGGTGTATTATTACTGGTATGGAGTATCGTCTTAAGCTGTGTAGTACCGATTTTTACCGTTCCCGGTATGCTGCGCGGTCGGCTACCGTCCGGTGCTTGTGGAATATTGCGTGTTCAAGGTGTGACCTTAACACTGGCTGGAGCCATTGGTATCTACCTGCCTCTTATTTTATCGGGTGTGTTCTATACCGGACTTTGTATTTATACCCACGTGCCAAAACTGTATAATCGCCGTTATAATTCCACGGATCGTCAGCGCAACGCGTGGAAAAAACGGCTTGGAATCGCCAAAGCGTTGTTCCTGTCGTACGCGTGGTATACGCTGTGCACACTACCGCCCTCGGTGTTGGCTATATTTTCGGGGTTTTTATGGAACAAAGATGCCAGACTGCTGTTGTACACGCGGGTAGCGCAAATAATCGGCTACGCTGCAAGTCCAGTAAGTGCGAGTATATTGTTGAAGGCCATCTTAATATTCAGTGCAACAGCCACATTAAAAACTGAAATACGTTTCCCGATAATACTCCAGTGTTTGTTTTTTCGATTACTATGTAATGTGTCCTCTAAGTTACTCGCTGCTCAAGAGATTTTGATAAGCGCTTTGATGGTTTTAGATCTTTTTCTTCGCCATGAATGCAGAATATCGGGCACTGTTGAAAGACTGCTTTCGAACTGGTGGAACGCTAGGAAGCAAAGTTCGCACTGCAGACGTCGCAACCGTAACATGACGACTAAATAATTTTAATCCCCAAATCTTTGGGAGGCGTAATAGATGATACTGCTTTAATATTAAACAATTGCTCTGCCCGTTCTGCATAATAATTATATGTTCTGTCTGTTCAGTATTTTGATGATCAACGGTCAGCATGCACGACATATAGCAGCATACGTAGTGTTATATGCGCTCAGACTTGGCACTGCGTCCGGCAATAACTGGAAATTGGAATTTTTTTTTCTTTTAGAGGTTCTTTCCGCTACGCAGGTGGGTTATCACTACTAATAAAGTACCCCCTTTTCTGTATTGCATTGTTGTGTAAAAAAGTAGCGAACCAGGGAACAATAATATTAAACAGTTGTCAATCCGCTTTATGTTAATTAACAATAAGTTCAATATTGCATGCGTGTCACAATCTTATTACATAATTTTTGACTAATTAGCGTTTTCAATTTGCTAGCCTGGTAAGGTATCTCCGTTAGTGGAGTTTGGCTACTATAGTTCGATGATTGCACCATTTGCTATTGTGAAACATTTTTACATTACTCGGACACTCGTCAAGTTCTCATAACAACTGATGCACAACTCAGAAAATAACATGATTTCAATGAAAACACGAAACAACAGATCTTTCCAACCAGAACACGGTCGATACAAAGAATCTTATCTAAAACAAACCACACTGGTGCTGTACACGCGAGTAGCGCAAATAATCGGCTGTGCTGCAAGTCCAGTAAGTAGATTTTTTTACCTGTAAAGGTCACTTAATTATGCAACCCACGTAAATACGATGTAGCAGCAGCCGATACTACGTAGTATCGGCTGTTGCTACATCGTATTTTAATACGTATTTTAATACGTATCGTATTTTAATACGCATACGTACAATCAGTACACTGACAGTTGTTTTTTAGTATGGATTTTTATTCTGTCCAGTGTGCACTATCGTATTTGTTGCCCCGTATTGTATTAAGCTGTGGAATGTTTTCAGGTGTTTTTCTTCGTCATGAGTGCAGAATATCTAACACTGCTGAAGGACTGCTTACGCCTTCGGATAACGCTTGGAAAGAATACTCGCATTGCTAGCGTCCCAACAGTAGCTTGAAGGCGAAGGCTACGTACTTGAAATTTTAAGCTCCACTTACAGGAATGTGCAATGTTGTAAGGTCACCGGATTGAACTAATACTCTTACACTAACAAGCCGTTATTGTACCTTTTCCATTTAATAGTTACTTGTATGCTCCACGAGAATGTTAAGCGATTTAATTCCGACAATAAAATTATTCCCTTTTTATCTGCTTGAAGGGATTTAATGCCGACCATAAAATTCCCTAGTAATCTGCATTATGATACATGGTGCAAAGTGAAAACGTGATTATGTGTGTATTGCAACATCCGGAAAGCCGGAAACATAAGAATATGCACGTTATATCAGCGTATGTCCAGATGATTCGTGCTCGTACTGTAAGAAAAAATCGATCTCCAGAAAGAATTCTCTCCAGTGACCACATTTGTATCAGGAGCTCTGCTATTTAAACTGTAATAAGCAGAGCATTCCTGGGAAAACTCTTTAAATTACCATCATTTTCCTTGTTAACGCAATCGAGCGAAATATCAGCTCAGGAATTTGTCCTTCGCTGACATTGGTGATATTTCCGCTGGTGTGGCGTCGCCGCTGCGTGAGATGACGTGTCCCGTAATGCGCGTGCCGTGCACGGTGAGCCGACGATGGAGCCAATCCAGCTTCGAAGAAATCAACCGTCAGAATATTATCCGCTCCTGAACTGTCCACACTAGGCTTCCCGCCGCAACCGTACCACGCCTGTTCGCCCTGGTAAATAAATTTTTTTAACCCTTAGGACTGTGAACTGATAATGGTACCGTGATTAATTGTTAAGCGTTCATTAAGCTCGTTAAGCGTACAATTTAAAAAAGCTATGTCTTACATCGAGAATAACGGAGACAATATAGAAGTTTTCCGGTTCAATGGGCACGAGTTCCTCAAACGCCACTCGAAAGATACAATTAGTATTCTCCGCGGTACACATTGTGTCGCGGCTGGCGATAATCTCTTGTTGATCGGCAATCACGCGTATCACTTTCATAATGACATTGTATTTGGCAAAGCGTGATGCGTTGCCGAAGATCCCAACGGTCTGCAGCTTAACCGGCTGGCTAACTCGGAAACTACAAATACAGACAAACGTAATAAAAATAAGAACCAATGATACCGGTTACATTGATTTGATTCGTTCCTCTTGCATTAGCCAGATCTTTCGGCATTTGTTAACTTGCTGCCTTTTACGGTTTGGTGTTTTACATGCGGAAAATCAGCGATTGGTTAGGGCAAATCTTAATTATTATTATTACGCTATCAGGTCTTCCACTCCACTGCGAGCTTTATTTTTCATTGGTGCGACAGTAGAAAAACGTTTAATAACGATCTCTTCCCCTGCTTTTCCGTAAGCCCGCGGTTCCATATTGAACATTGACACGCGAAACGAAGAAGAATCGAAAGCGCGAAGCAGCAAATCATTCAACTCTTCCATATTCAGCAAACCCTTCTAGGTAAATAAGGTACAGTAGAACAATAAAAATATCGTAATTAATTAAATAATGTTGACCTTAGTTTTAGCCGAACAGGAAATTAACTCTTCAGTAGTCATCAAGGGAAAACGGATGAGAAAGAAGACGGTCTGTAGCATCTCTCTTTTGTTAGCGACAGACGCTGTTATACCATTACGTTCACAGGCATGGCACGCCCATCTATCGAAAAACAATCAACATTGTAAAACATCTAAATAGCCTGCAATCTGACAGTTACTAAAATATATGAAATCTATGTAAATTCTTACCTTTCCATTGCATTATAGACATTTAGTTCTTTGACTTGTAATCCGTCACTGGATAAAATGCGTCTAAGTGTGTCCAGGCTAATCTGCAGCCAATCAGCGTCTGCGGTCAAAACCGGAAAGTGCTGGTCGATGATTGGGAAGCACCACTCCACGATATTGTCTTCTCCATATTGAACAGCCTAAAAGACCGTTTTCTGATCGAATTGCTGTACAAATATTAGTGACATTTTTATCGTTGTTTTGTGCTTACTTTATTGAGAATGGTAAGTACATTGTTCGCGCGGCACAAACTCATCGCATTCTGTTCGCACAGTGCTATGAGCACCGGCAGTTCATAATACCTCGCGGCATACAGGGTATCCATCACATCGTTTGGTACCATCTGAGCCGTCTTATCGGTGTAAATGTACCTAAAAGATGGTTTGGAACTGGCAGTCGGAGTTAGCACAATGCAGAATTATTTTTACCGTAGTACACTGCGAAAAGCTGACGGGGTAACATGGGTAATCGTAATCGGTTTACTGTCGGAGAAGTCCGGTGAGGGACTGTAGAATAACCGCTCAAAACGCTTGCTGGCTGATGCTAGAATAAACCTGCAAAGTAAATTTGTATGAAGAAAGCCACTGGTATGAGAAAAACGGCGAATACAATACTTATGTGCTGGAACCGTTAGCGCATCCGCCGTCGTGCCCAGTATGAATTCCACATCGCTGAGGATGCTGCGCTCCAGAAGGAAGGCAATGCGATCGGGTAAAGCGCTAAATTTCGACTGCCATCCCCATGATGACTGTGAATGTACTGATACCGTGTTTTCTGGCATGGTCGAACCAGCAACGCTTCCTTATGCGCAAATATGATGCACACTGCGCTTTGCCGTTATAGATGCAACACCAGCGCTGCAAAAACGATGCCGAACCGTGTGTGAGTGAGTTCGCGATATGCTGCCCGGATTTACCGAATAATGAGCGATTGTTATTCATGTAAATCATGCAGCATAACTATTGTGGATTCCGTGATCGGGATATAAAACGCTTCGATAGAATAATTAGTGGTATAATGTGAATGCTAAAGTTAGAAAGTACAGGGCATAAGCAAGACAAAAATAGGAATGCAGCTCTTGTTATATTTTTTGTTTCTGGAACCACAAATTCGAACACTTCGGACATAAAACGGCAGACACAAAATTTAGGCGACAGCTAATCCACTATTTCATTGCACTTTCGTACCACCATCGTTCTCGTAACGTAGCTTCATGGCTTTTCTAAAATTCGAATACAAGAACAAGAGCTGTATGAGTGTATGTATAACGCTCGTATATTAAACCGAATGGTATGTACTGAAGATTAAGGTCATGCCGTCCTAAATAGTTAAAATTGCTTGCGGCAAATGGCTACGCGACAGATCGTCGCGGGACATTTGGTTTTTCGGACATTTCTTCAAAAGACAACTCGTTTTGTGGCAAATGGCAAATATGACTGTTCGTTCCCGTAATTCAGTCGATAACTTTTCGACTCCCCAAAAGTCGCGCAACCAAATATCGCACAACAAAATGGCTGCAAAACGAGTTGTCCTAAAACAAATTAGCCGCTGTGATGAAAAACCTGTGGCGAAATGTCCCACGACGAAATGTCCCGCTACCACTAGCGCTGTCACGATTTCTTCAACAGCGCATGTCTCTGGATATACATGCAATGGGGAAACTTAGCTTCAATTATTATTGCAGGCACAATACAGCAAGAGACAACTTGAATTGTAAAACGGCTGCAGTTTACGGTTTTTTGCGTACAGGGCTTCTTCTAATAATTATCGGATGATCTTCTGAAACAGTGAAGACACACAGATTAATGATGCAATAGTTGACAACAGTTATAGGTTGCCATGTCTTCAGCGAATAGTAAGAAAAACATTGGTTCAGTTGTAATATTTTCGGTTCGTAATGAGCAGCGACGTTCATCTACAAGCAGCTCTCTCTTGCAATTTGGTTCTGTTGGAGCGGTATCGGCACTATCTTCTTGAAAACAAAACATCGCTTCCACAATATCTTTAAAGTTTGCCGATAGCTTGCGTTAGTGCCAAAGAAGAACACCTAGAGTAGAAAATTATAGTACTATTGATAGCTTTGGCAATCCGTATTAGAACCAGTCTAGGTTGCACAACTTGCACTTACTGGACTAGCACCGTATCCCAACACTTGAGCAGCTCTGGTGTACAGAATAAATCTCAGCTCTTTCGTCCACCACATTCCGCCCACATGCGTAAGAATAGCCGGGGGCAGGCAGCAGACACAATACCAGACAAATGACAGATCGTCTCCAAATCAGCAAATAAACAAGCAAACCGCCATACATCAAGCCATTTAAGGGAAGTGGGCCGGTACATGGTACCAAATTCGTGTACATGAACGAAAACTTGCACTTTCGCGCACTCCCAAACACATTTTTAAATTGTAAGCGAATTTCCTATCCTGGGATCCGGTATGCTGGGATATTGCAGACTTTTCGTGCGGTAAATGAGGTTTGAAGAGTGCCGGCATGGCCGGAAGTGCGCAATTACAGCTGAGTATCTTACTTTGCGGTACAGATTGCTCACTGCCGGCACCTTCCGCCTGTGCCCGGTCCCTTCGCCCCCCTTTAATGATAATGACAGTAACAATGTGCATGACAGAATCAAAACAACTTGCAACAACAGCTCAGAGAAACCAACAGTCAGAATGTGCCCTGTAGGGCGGGCGGGTGGTAAATTCGAACGTAACAGCATGAATGTAGCCGAAAACACGAATGCGAGTAAGCTGTAACGCGCGAAAGGCAAAATGCACACGGCACCATGCTGCCGGTGCCGGGATTAACAGGGAAACAACTGTACAGGAATTCGTAAATTGCGCCAATTTAACATTAGCTAAGTTACACTTAACTTTCATTTAAATTGTAAGCGAATTTCCTATCCTGGGATCCGGTATGCTGGGATATTGCAGACTTTTCGTGCGGTAAATGAGGTTTGAAGAGTGCCGACATGGCCGGAAGTGCGCAATTACAGCTGAGTATCTTACTTTGCGGTACAGATTGCTCACTGCCGGCACCTTCCGCCTGTGCCCGGTCCCTTCGCCCCAAACAAGCCCCTTTCCGGTAGAAGTTCGGGTTAGTGAGCGCGTCAGGCCGGATGTAACGATCAACGCAGTCGCTTTTCCATCGTCCGGCTCGCTTTATCTCCTCCTTCGGCAGCGCTTGAGCGGCCGCTTCGGTCTGCCGCTCCGATGCGGAAGCTGTGTGTACTGAAGCGCAGGCGGTCGGGGTGGGCATCCAGGAGAGACTTCAGGGATCGATCTACTCGCTCCCGTGTGAGATAGCGACCATCGGCATAGCGGTAGAAAGGTTTTGTCATTCCCCCTTGCATCTCCCGCTGCCGGTGGTAAGCTTCGATAGCGCGGACAGGGCACACTGAGCGGTTAGTTGCGGTGAGCTCGATCTTTGTGCCTGCTGCGCACTGGTCCGATTTCGTCCGTTTCAGTGAGACTATCACACGCGCGCCCGTCAACTGTACGTCGTTGCATGTCAGGGTTGATGCCGCATCGAACAAGCTGGACGTCTTGCTTACCAGCTCACTGACTCGCATGAACCCAAAGAAAGCCATGCAGAACGCGCTCCATAGCATCACGGCCTCTTCAGTGTTATCGTGCTCTGCCAGTCGCGTTTTGAGCATGCGCATCACGTTCAGCGTAATCGGTAGACGTTGATCAGGCGTCGGCCCCTTAAGCCGCTTGTATCCGTTAACCGCCCGCACGACCAGGTCGTCGGCTGTTGGGTTAGGCAACGCTGCTTCTCGATGATGATTGTGGATCGCCGCCAAATACACTTTGCATGTCCGATAAGCTGCCTTGTCCTCGAAAAGCTGCGCGACAAACGCAGCGACCGTCGCCGGAGCTGCTGGGAGCGGTGTTAGGCGATTGGCAAGGCAAAATGCTTGGAAACGGCTCAACGAAGAATCGTATGTCGTTCGGGAGGATGAGGAAATGTTTGCGCCGAGGAGGCGCTGCAGAGTCGGGTTTGGTCGTAAGACTCCTGCAGGCTCCCGAAAATGTCCGGACATGGTGTAGGCGACTGCGACGCCTGAGGGGCCAGCTTTCGGAACCGCTCCGTCTGAAAACGAGATAAGGCATCAGCTATTCCGTTATCAACGCCGCGAACGTGTTTCAAGGTTAGGGTGAAATTATTATCTGCCGCCGCCCGCGTCAAGCGCCGCATAAGATCAAGGACGCCCGGGCTGCTGGAGCGCAGGCGTGCCCATGCCTCCACAGCGCCGGCGTTGTCAGTATGGAAAATGATTTTTCGTCGCCACAAATTCCGCCCCCAAACAATAGCCGCGAGGAGGATGGGAACCATCTCCAGGTACTCAATTGATGGCGGGCGTTGCAGGATCCACTTTGGCCACCTAAGCTGGAACCATTCGTTTTGATAAAAGGCTCCCAGACCAAGCGTGGCGGATGCGTCTGTATAAAGGTGCAGTACGTCAGAGGTGGTCCAGTCCGGGTCCAGGAAGAGGGCCGTGCCGTTCCATTGTGGCAGAAATGTTCTCCACCAATCCAGGTCACTGTGAAAGTCGTCGGTGAGAGTGATAGTGGAACGTCCATGGAAGGCGGAAAGCAGCATTATCATTCGCCTCGTGAACAGCCGACTGGATGGTACGCATTTTGAGGCAAAAGACAATGTACCGATCAGACTTTGCAGCTCGTTAGTGGTACAGGATTCCCTTCCGACCCAATTCTTGAGGGTTTCCATTATGTCTAGCTGCTTATTGTTGGGCAGGCTGAGAGTCTGCGCCACCGAGTCAAGCACTATGCCGAGGAATGTCAGCCGAGTGGCGGGGCCCTCTGTTTTGTCCAGAGCTAATGGCACCCCAAGCTCGCTGCACACTGCCTCCATAGACTGCATGAGCAGACTGCACTCGATCGTCCGAGGTTTGCCAACGAAAAAGAAATCATCTACGTAGTGTAGCAAGGTAACTAGCCGTGCTCTCTTTCCCACACACCAGTGAACAGCAAGGGAGAAGAATTCGAAGATATAAGGTGAAGAGCGGCAACCGAACGGTAGCACTATGTCGAAAAAGTACTCACCGCTAATCTTGAACCCCAGCAGGTTCCAGTCGGCGCGTCTGACAGGAATGAGGCGAAACGCGGACTTGATGTCCATCTTGGCCATCACTGCGCCTTTGCCGGCGGTCACGACTAGGCGTACAGCATCGTCGACTGAACAGTACTGCAAGGGCATTTCATCGCCCCTTATGTAGTCGTTGATGCTGTTTCCGTACGGTTGGGAAAGGTCCATTATAGTCCGATGGCCCCCGTCTTTTTTTGGACGGCAGCCCAGCGCGTTAACGACGAAGTGAGGCAGCGGAGGAGCAGAGAATGGTCCGACGGTATGACCCAGCGAAACCTCCTTTCTTATGCTTTGCAGGAGCGCGTCGTGGTGAATTCGTGCGGACTGTGAATTACTTGTGGACCGGCTTTGTTGCGGTCCTGTATACCGAATATCAGCTCCGGTACGCAAGGTGTTGAGGATGAACTGACGGAGATCTTTATCGGGGTGATCCGTGAGCAGCCTGGCAAAAGCGTCGGCACGCAGGGGCGTCCAAGCGCTTGCCGGAACTCTCGACGGCTCAGCGACTTCCGGCTTTGCACTGGGGTGCTTTGTGGTCCTTTTCCCGGCAGTGCTCGCAGACGTGAAGGCGCCGATGTTTGCATGGTTCGGTGCAGTGGCCGTAGTTATGATTGCGGCAGATTTCGCCCCCCGCTGCTGGGGCGGGACGAAAGGGCGGTACGTAACCGGCCTGGCCGCGGCGTGGCTGCTTGCACTGGGCGATAAAGTGCCCCAGCTCTCCGCAGTTCCGGCATTTGTCCGTGGGAGCTGCTGTCTTCTTCAATCTACTTTCTTGGGCACTGTCGCTGGCAGCCTCCTCTGGCACGGCGTTTTGGATATAATCGGCGTAAGTGTCGTCATGCTGGCGGGCCCACATGTCAATTTCATGAGGGTGGCTGGTCATGAGCGATCTGAATTGCCGGTCATACTCGAGCCAATGGGCGGTCGGAACCCCCCGGTCGACGTATGCCGCAATCAGATCTTGATATAGCCAGGGCCGTAGCTAGCTCCGGCACGATTGTGACGCGGTATGCCAGGAACACGGAAAAGGCGCGGATCCAGGAGGTGAAGGAGTCAACGACTACGCGCACTTCGTTTGGCTTTAACACGACGTGTCCTCTTGACATTACCAGCTTGGAGCCTCCATGCTTCGGTTTTTCCACCCGGTTTTTTGGTAGCAAGCAATCAAAATCGACGTACCGCGTTGGGTCCGCAAGTCGCCGGCGAACCCTGCTGGGGACCGCTGGCAGGTGCTTCGCCCGATCGAGCAGAGCGTTTCGAGCGGACGATGATGCGCGGTATCCGCTTCGTTGATTTCCGCAGGGATGCGGACCCAGACGGTCGAAAATCGGCGGGCGGGCGGGTGAGCGGCTGTGAGACGAGGAGCGGCTCCTAGAACTGCTGCTCTTACCTCTTCGTCGGCGATGCGCGCGTCCGCTGCTTCCTCTGCTGTGATGCACATCCCTTTTTCCGTCCGGGTGCGACTCGATCTGGATGACAGATGCAGTTGCTGGAGAGATAGGCCGGGGAACCCCAAGCTCCCTGGTTGCCAGCGGTGTGACAATATCCAGGAGCTGTTGGATTTGTCGCTGCTGTTGGTCCTGTCGCACCATCACGGTTTGCAAATCGGGTGCCGTTGGATCCACAACTACGACTTTCGACCTGATTGTAGGAGCAGGTGACTGGGATCGGTCGCGCTTTCGGCTGGGACGCATCCTGGATTGGGGAGCCCGGCCTCCTCTGGTGCCGCCGCCAGAGCGCGTTTTTCTCGGGCTCAGGTTTCGGTTAGGCTTTTTCTTTGGTGGCATTATGCAGAATGCTTCTGATCACCGTAAATTAAAGACACGAAGGGTATTGCTGGAAGATTTTAGCGAGATTCCAGAAATTCGAACGTAACAGCATGAATGTAGCCGAAAACACGAATGCGAGTAAGCTGTAACGCGCGAAAGGCAAAATGCACACGGCACCATGCTGCCGGTGCCGGGATTAACAGGGAAACAACTGTACAGGAATTCGTAAATTGCGCCAATTTAACATTAGCTAAGTTACACTTAACTTTCATTTAAATTGTAAGCGAATTTCCTATCCTGGGATCCGGTATGCTGGGATATTGCAGACTTTTCGTGCGGTAAATGAGGTTTGAAGAGTGCCGGCATGGCCGGAAGTGCGCAATTACAGCTGAGTATCTTACTTTGCGGTACAGATTGCTCACTGCCGGCACCTTCCGCCTGTGCCCGGTCCCTTCGCCCCCAAACAAGCCCCTTTCCGGTAGAAGTTCGGGTTAGTGAGCGCGTCAGGCCGGATGTAACGATCAACGCAGTCGCTTTTCCATCGTCCGGCTCGCTTTATCTCCTCCTTCGGCAGCGCTTGAGCGGCCGCTTCGGTTGCCGCTCCGATGCGGAAGCTGTGTGTACTGAAGCGCAGGCGGTCGGGGTGGGCATCCAGGAGAGACTTCAGGGATCGATCTACTCGCTCCCGTGTGAGATAGCGACCATCGGCATAGCGGTAGAAAGGTTTTGTCATTCCCCCTTGCATCTCCCGCTGCCGGTGGTAAGCTTCGATAGCGCGGACAGGGCACACTGAGCGGTTAGTTGCGGTGAGCTCGATCTTTGTGCCTGCTGCGCACTGGTCCGATTTCGTCCGTTTCAGTGAGACTATCACACGCGCGCCCGTCAACTGTACGTCGTTGCATGTCAGGGTTGATGCCGCATCGAACAAGCTGGACGTCTTGCTTACCAGCTCACTGACTCGCATGAACCCAAAGAAAGCCATGCAGAACGCGCTCCATAGCATCACGGCCTCTTCAGTGTTATCGTGCTCTGCCAGTCGCGTTTTGAGCATGCGCATCACGTTCAGCGTAATCGGTAGACGTTGATCAGGCGTCGGCCCCTTAAGCCGCTTGTATCCGTTAACCGCCCGCACGACCAGGTCGTCGGCTGTTGGGTTAGGCAACGCTGCTTCTCGATGATGATTGTGGATCGCCGCCAAATACACTTTGCATGTCCGATAAGCTGCCTTGTCCTCGAAAAGCTGCGCGACAAACGCAGCGACCGTCGCCGGAGCTGCTGGGAGCGGTGTTAGGCGATTGGCAAGGCAAAATGCTTGAAACGGCTCAACGAAGAATCGTATGTCGTTCGGGAGGATGAGGAAATGTTTGCGCCGAGGAGGCGCTGCAGAGTCGGGTTTGGTCGTAAGACTCCTGCAGGCTCCCGAAAATGTCCGGACATGGTGTAGGCGACTGCGACGCCTGAGGGGCCAGCTTTCGGAACCGCTCCGTCTGAAAACGAGATAAGGCATCAGCTATTCCGTTATCAACGCCGCGAACGTGTTTCAAGGTTAGGGTGAAATTATTATCTGCCGCCGCCCGCGTCAAGCGCCGCATAAGATCAAGGACGCCCGGGCTGCTGGAGCGCAGGCGTGCCCATGCCTCCACAGCGCCGGCGTTGTCAGTATGGAAAATGATTTTTCGTCGCCACAAATTCCGCCCCCAAACAATAGCCGCGAGGAGGATGGGAACCATCTCCAGGTACTCAATTGATGGCGGGCGTTGCAGGATCCACTTTGGCCACCTAAGCTGGAACCATTCGTTTTGATAAAAGGCTCCCAGACCAAGCGTGGCGGATGCGTCTGTATAAAGGTGCAGTACGTCAGAGGTGGTCCAGTCCGGGTCCAGGAAGAGGGCCGTGCCGTTCCATTGTGGCAGAAATGTTCTCCACCAATCCAGGTCACTGTGAAAGTCGTCGGTGAGAGTGATAGTGGAACGTCCATGGAAGGCGGAAAGCAGCATTATCATTCGCCTCGTGAACAGCCGACTGGATGGTACGCATTTTGAGGCAAAAGACAATGTACCGATCAGACTTTGCAGCTCGTTAGTGGTACAGGATTCCTTCCGACCCAATTCTTGAGGGTTTCCATTATGTCTAGCTGCTTATTGTTGGGCAGGCTGAGAGTCTGCGCCACCGAGTCAAGCACTATGCCGAGGAATGTCAGCCGAGTGGCGGGGCCTCTGTTTTGTCCAGAGCTAATGGCACCCCAAGCTCGCTGCACACTGCCTCCATAGACTGCATGAGCAGACTGCACTCGATCGTCCGAGGTTTGCCAACGAAAAAGAAATCATCTACGTAGTGTAGCAAGGTAACTAGCCGTGCTCTCTTTCCCACACACCAGTGAACAGCAAGGGAGAAGAATTCGAAGATATAAGGTGAAGAGCGGCAACCGAACGGTAGCACTATGTCGAAAAAGTACTCACCGCTAATCTTGAACCCCAGCAGGTTCCAGTCGGCGCGTCTGACAGGAATGAGGCGAAACGCGGACTTGATGTCCATCTTGGCCATCACTGCGCCTTTGCCGGCGGTCACGACTAGGCGTACAGCATCGTCGACTGAACAGTACTGCAAGGGCATTTCATCGCCCCTTATGTAGTCGTTGATGCTGTTTCCGTACGGTTGGGAAAGGTCCATTATAGTCCGATGGCCCCCGTCTTTTTTTGGACGGCAGCCCAGCGCGTTAACGACGAAGTGAGGCAGCGGAGGAGCAGAGAATGGTCCGACGGTATGACCCAGCGAAACCTCCTTTCTTATGCTTTGCAGGAGCGCGTCGTGGTGAATTCGTGCGGACTGTGAATTACTTGTGGACCGGCTTTGTTGCGGTCCTGTATACCGAATATCAGCTCCGGTACGCAAGGTGTTGAGGATGAACTGACGGAGATCTTTATCGGGGTGATCCGTGAGCAGCCTGGCAAAAGCGTCGGCACGCAGGGGCGTCCAAGCGCTTGCCGGAACTCTCGACGGCTCAGCGACTTCCGGCTTTGCACTGGGGTGCTTTGTGGTCCTTTTCCCGGCAGTGCTCGCAGACGTGAAGGCGCCGATGTTTGCATGGTTCGGTGCAGTGGCCGTAGTTATGATTGCGGCAGATTTCGCCCCCCGCTGCTGGGGCGGGACGAAAGGGCGGTACGTAACCGGCCTGGCCGCGGCGTGGCTGCTTGCACTGGGCGATAAAGTGCCCCAGCTCTCCGCAGTTCCGGCATTTGTCCGTGGGAGCTGCTGTCTTCTTCAATCTACTTTCTTGGGCACTGTCGCTGGCAGCCTCCTCTGGCACGGCGTTTTGGATATAATCGGCGTAAGTGTCGTCATGCTGGCGGGCCCACATGTCAATTTCATGAGGGTGGCTGGTCATGAGCGATCTGAATTGCCGGTCATACTCGAGCCAATGGGCGGTCGGAACCCCCCGGTCGACGTATGCCGCAATCAGATCTTGATACTTAGCCAGGGCCGTAGCTAGCTCCGGCACGATTGTGACGCGGTATGCCTTCATCTGGGTGAGATAAATCGGAATGTTCATGGCCGGACTGACCACCAGACCCAACAACAGATCCATTATTAACGAGTGGGTAATCAGCAGTCTGGAACCGGTACCCAGCGTTTGCTTGAGGTGCATGACGATTAACAGTAGGACAATTAAGGTCGCACCCATCACGCCTAGACCAATAAGTTGGGCCACAATCCATGCCGTTATTTCCGTAGCGGAAATATCTGTAGATGTGCTGTTGTGCAACAATGTTCTATTGTAAGTAGTTGACATGGTCACAAATCTGCTTAACGGTTCGCCGGGAATGCTGTATAAGTCTGTATAAGATGCAGGTTAGTTCATTCACTTTCACGGTAAAAAATGACGAGTAATATACTTGGTTGATTTAACAAAAAAGCTAATGAGATGTTGATGTCGGGGCAAGTAAATCTGCATTAAGCTTTTCAAATCTGATGTTTAAACGGGCACACCGTTTTCTGTAGCAGCACTGTGTACATTCAACAGAATTGAGCTACCGGTAGGGAAATATGCCATATGGCATGCACGATACGCATATGGTATTCAGCGCGGTATCTTCAATTCTCCCAAGACGCCGAAGACGGGATAGTGCACGCACCGATCACCCATCACGCCCAGATCAAGATTTGATATTTATAAAAGCATTGTTCGCAGGGCAAGTAATTGATCAACTATGTTTGTGTGGTTCGGGCAACGTGATACAAGACGTGCTTTCGTATTACAGGTGCTTACAGCGTTGGTACGAAATGGACCATGGATGGAGTAGATAGGCTTACAGAGATTTTTTGTTATAGTTTAAGCGGCTCTGTTTTTATTGTATGCACAGTGTAACCGTTGTAATAAAAAAGATTGTTAGATAATTAAAAACTTTAAAAGTCACCAGAATTCATTATCAAGAAGCTCTGCCGGTCTATCCAATGTCGGATCTTTTGTGCTACATGGAAGCGACTAAGCGGAAACAGCACAACTCGTAGCCCTTTAAATATCAAAGCAATTAGATTTGAATATCGTGAAACCGTAAGTAATTACTGGGATTTTAATAAATTTGATAATTCGCTAATGAAATACATCGATCTTAAAATCAAGATTCCCGGTGTCCAATTGTCCATTGACAGCCTCGTCATACGTATATACTCGTACCGTACAGGCTGTACAGCGCTTAGACAACCGTACAATCAGGCGTGCCGAGGGTATACGAGGCGTAGCGTGCCTAGCCATTGTCATTTGAAATGAGACAGTAGCGCGATACATATAGGACTGCTTTACAAGCATATGCAAAACTTCATTCGGAATCAGATCAAATAACTTCGTTTAATGTCGCTTTCCTTTTAATTATATATATTTAATGTTGTTTACTATAACAACAGCTAAATAAGTTATACTTCCATATGTATGGAAGTAATCTAACCATGCTTCTGCACTGACATTTTGCAAATCTGTTGTCGTATTTTTGAATTGTGCTTACAGTAAGTATGCCCCAGTAAATTTTCTAAACAGAATGTGAATTAACGGCGATTGCTTTTAGCTTTGGTTGTATTAGCCAGTTTGATTATGACTGAGATATCGAAAAACGCGCGCTAAATAAAAGTTTATTTTGGATCTCATAGGGCGAGCATGCGTTGTCCGGGATATCTTCAGGATGTATAAATAATTGAGTACTGTACTTAATGTTACAGAGTAATGTTAGTACTTGCTGTTACTACTCGACACTAACAATCTGCTTAAAATTCTCAAAACTAGTTCAGTTTTGTATAAAATTTAAAAAATGGGTAATAAATCGTAGAAAAGTGTAAATAATACATAATAATATATTACATAAGTCGTAAAAAAAATTCAATATTTCTAACAACTGTAAGTGAACATACGATGTATGTCATTGCTAAAAACTGGTCATAAATCGTTTTTCATAAAGGTTGTAGCGACAAGTAAACGACGCTCACACATCACAAGTTCTGTACAAGAGTAGATCAAAAGCCATTTGAAGTACAGCGAAGTCGCCGCCCTGGCCACGTGTATATGGCAAGAGCTATAACTTGGGACATTGTTTGCTTTTGCAGAAAACGGAGTGTGACATTTTACTGGTATTGCTAAAATTGTTAAGATTAGTTTAGTTATGTACTAAATTTTGTGCTGAATAAGCTCTCTTTGATCGTACTTAGAAAAAAAACAGGTAGAAGAGGGTATACACGTTGCAGTGTGGATTTCACTGGTGTTTTGCCCATAGACGCATATGCTTAACCTTGCGAAATGTCTCATTCCAAATGACACAACAGAGCCGAAATCACACCTTATTAGCGATTGTACCGTTGTCAATTATGTACGCACAATCTCTCAAGATTACTAACTGCATGGTATTTTGTTTAAGACACCGGTGTTTTCGGTTACATATATATTTCGTCTGCGCGAAAGAATGAGTATCTCACTATCAGTTAGGTATATGCACAAATGTACAGGCACTGGAGTTTTAGATTATGGTTAGCCTCGCTGCAGATTATGGCTTGCCCAACTGCACAACTTCAAATATGCTATTGTCGCAAACCGGTCACATTATCTGTACAGCGTCAAGCGGACCTGGATTCTGGGACAATCTGTAAACCATGACTATCCGCAGTATGTACTGTCATGAAACATCTATGATCGTCAAACGCAATATCTGCAGCTGGCTGAACGATTGCAATCACCTTAGAAAACTGACAACGCAGAAAGCTACCAGTATGAGACAGCAAGGAGGAGGTCATTAGTTCCGCTGTACCAAAATATTTTCCGCTCTAAATGGAGTACACTGTACAAAGTGGCTATTCATTTGTAAGGAACTGTTTCCTGCAATCTGTGTCAGCTGGGGTTGCACTGGTGATGTCCTCTTGGAGCAGAACCATGGCTTCCACAGTAGTGACTTTAATGCTTGTCTATAGTCTCCATTGGTGGCAAAGAAGAACACCTATAAAACAACAGTAGCTGTTGTACCGTACTGTGAAAAAAACGTTCAGTTGGTAAATATGTATAAAATAACTATTATGTAATATTTATTTTCAAACCATAATATATACAGTAATACATACTGGGCTAGCGCCGTATCCCAATACTTGCGCAGCTCTCGTGTACAGAATAAATCGTAGCTCTTTCGTCAACCACATCCCACCAGTATGCGTGAGAACAGCTGGTGGCAAGAAACAAATACAATACCATACAAACGACAAAACTAACGCTTTGGCAACGGACAATCTTCTTCGCATGGTTTTCAACTGCAACTGTTGAACATCATCGCGTCCATTCGACATTTCCGATCGTTTTAAGACTCGAGAAACAGCAAACAGGCCGCCATATATCAAACCAATTAAAACAACCGGGATGTACGTGCCCAAGGTCAAGAGCACGGTCAGCACATTTCCGTTACCAAAACCGCATGTCCCCGACGCGGTTCTACCGCGCTGCAGTCCTGGAACGAAGAAAATCGGCAGGTTGATGGCGAGCGTAATACCCCATACAACAGCCAGCACGATCAAAGAACATCGTTTTGATGCGATGCGGTGATAATTATGCGGTAGAATGATGGCTACAAAGCGGTTGACAGCCACGGACACCGATGACCAGTTGGCGGCGTTGATGACGATAACTAGGAAGAATCCGCCGCCCACGGCACAGTTGAAGGGAAAAGCGATGTGCATCTGGGTGAGGTAGATGGGAAGGCTGACGGCCGGACTGACCACAACGCCCAACAGCAGATCCATTATTAACGAGTGGGCAATCAGTAGTCCGGACCCGGTATTCAACGTCCGCATGCGACGCATGACGATTAGCAGCAGAATTATTAAGACGGCACCAATCACGCCCAGACCAAGCTGAGCCACGATCCAGACAGTAATTTCGGTAGCCGAAATGACTGTGGTGTTGCTGGACAAGGAAAGGTTATGAATGTCCGACATTACTGCCATTTTGCGTATACAGATGCGATGACAATTAAGTTGTTGAGTTCATTCTATAAAATACACATTATTTTAAGTGCCCTTTTGCAACGACGATTTGGAATAAAGCGTTAACGAAGACGGCGGTATCGAATAAATTACACTGATGGGCATGCACTAACCTCAGATTGCACTAAATAATAAAATGCTGACAGATGGAGCGATCTACACTTGAAGTACGAGCATAATTCAGTGACCTATAGTCCTGTAGTAATTATTTAATGTTGAAGCTAAAATCAACCCAGATTCTGTTTGTAAATGAGCAATTCAAATCATCTATCTGGAAGAAAACAATTGTGAACGCACGAAAAACTCAGCATTTATCATCGTAATTCAACTGCCTCAGTTTTTCAAAATGTTAAGGTCCGTTGGATGCTGGCTCTGATAAATTAATAAATTGCACTAACACCGATATATCGTACAAAATGTACAGTCATTAGTTTAATAAGAATGTTCACTGATTGGTTTTCTACTTGAAATTATTTGGCATTAAACGTGTTGCTAAAAATTCTAATTGCAGTGCCAAGAGATTTACTGCATTTAAGCCAATGGAATAACTGCTAATCTCGATCGTATATGTCTTGCGTCACGACAATCGATATAGAGCAGCAAGTTCAGGCTGCGAGTGCACGGCCCGCAAGGCCTGTGTGCGAAGTGCTTGGCTGAGGCAGCAATACCACCAAGGAGACGGGCACGGGAGATGGAGGATCACAATACCACCCTGGCTACTCAGTAACGGCTTGGACTGAAAGGCCTGTGATGTCCGCAGCACCAATCGTGCCAAATGGAAGTAGACAGGGAGATCAGTCGAAGCAGAGGATTGGCGCCTTCCCTGCTTGCTGTCTACCCTAGAGATGTGCTTGCTGTCTACCTGTTTAGAATTCTCTTAGTCTGGTTCTGTTGAACGTCTTGCTCTGCCCGAGCCGGTTAGCGCCGATGTGCGTTAAAATAAAGCTGGCGCTCGCGTTTGCGAACTGCTGCATACGATCTGTCTGTGGCAGTGTTATAGCCTCCATTGTAACTCTGCGTGAATGAATTACCGTACTTTGCACAGAATGTTCTGTCTGTCACCTGATTAATGCATTGCTGAACATGGAAACCGAGCCGTTTTCGAAACAACTAGCCGAATAAAGCAATAGCAAAGTACGGCTGTGTTTTTTGCCAGCAAGCCACCAGGTTTAAATGTACTTACTTGCGCCTGGCAGACGTGTAGCCCAGAAACGGAATCACGCATTAAAAATTGTGTATGATTCTCATTTTGCTTCGTAATTCTGCGGTATTTTGTGTTTCGTCGAGACTGTAGCGCTGCAGAACTGGTTAACTGTTATAATTAAAATGTTGATTAATTTCTGCCGTGCGGCATCCACCAGGTCGATGATTGTGCACAATTTCTTTCGCGTTTAGAAGAATTAATATCAGAATTACACCGTTTCGGTTCTGCAAGTTATAGAGCAATTGTAACTGCCGGTTTACGCTTTACATGCAAGATGAGTTAGATATATGAAAAGTGGTATATTGGATTATATCCTGTCGGAAAAATGGTGTAGCTGTGACGCCCGTGACTGTGTTTAAATGTAAACGAAGAAAACGCTGTCCATCGCCGCAGCTACTAAATGAATTTCGGTAATGCCCGTATAAGTAGTGCGCCAGCGCTTGCGACTACTGTTAATCGGGTGGCTATTGTCAAATTTTGCCAAATTTTGCTATTGCCAAATTTTGCTACTTCATTCTTTTTTGGGCCTCTTTGTGATGTGCAGGTCGGCTTGCCCTTTTTGCGGCGCCAAAATGTTGCCTTGTTGTTAATTACGTAGCACTTTGTTTGATTATTTTCGTGAAATTGTGAACTACATGTATTGACGATCTTGGATTGTACCAACCACAGGACAATAAAGGCTGCGACACAGAAAATTACTGTTTCCAGACCGAATTGACATTATTATCTATTTATGGTCAGTAATACGCAGCGCCCTAAAGCATAACACCACCAGGATCAGAAAATTATGCGGAACGTGCATGTATCTTTGCTTCATGATCACGCGAAAACAATACTGGCTGTAGATGCTCAGTGGAAGTTGATCCAAAAAACAGGATTGCACGGACCAGCTGGTACAAGCTTTCTAAACTACTTCTATTCTTAATCATGCGCAGCCAATAAAAATCATCACAGCTGTCTGTTTATCCACTAATTCCCTGGTAGTTGTATCCATTTTATTTTGTAGCTTTTTAAGCGCTGCTCGTCTTCACAAGGTTTATTTAACACCTACTGGGTAGTTAACTCTCACTGAACTGCTCTAGAGGGCAGAGATAAACAACATGTCAAGAAAACTTCACAGCAGAGCGGCGCAAATTTTGTACTGCTCTGAAATTTTCTGTATACAGCCATTTCTGTTCAGGCGAACAAACTCTTCAGTGTTTTTCGGTAATCAGCATTCATGACAAAGAAGAAAACCTAAAAAGAGCAAGCGGTTCTTTAGCAAATTAGTCACAGGTACATGGAGGAAATTAGGCAGTCAGTCCAAAGAAAAATTATTTTGGCGTAAAACTACTTGGTCACTGAAAACATTTATAATTTATAGTCACAAAACGCACCGGACTTGCCGCATATCCCAGCACGAGCGCGGTTCGCGTGTACAACAGCAGCCGCACTTCACTCCGCCACCATCCGGCATAGAACATGGTCAAGATCGGAGGTGGTAGCGTGCACATAAAGTACCAAGCAAAGGAGAAAAACAACGCCTTGGCAATGGATAATCGCCTTGTGAAGATAGCCCGCTGCCGCGCATTGCCGCCATTTTTACCAATCCGTGCGAAATGCGAATATACAAATAAACCAGTGTACATCACCCCCAACAAGGCCATGGGCAAGTAGGTAGCAAGCACCCCGATGACCGTAAAGGTCACTCCATCGTTGCGCACCCACCCGCAGGCGCCAGACGGCAGCGTCCCGTATTCCAGATTATCAAATACATTGAACGTGGGAATGTTGCATAGGAACGAAATAGCCCAAGTAAATAAAATGATACATAGAGAGAACCGAAAGGACGTTGTGCGGGTATAAAAGTATGGTAGCGTAATGGCAATTAAGCGGTTGATACCCAATACGACCGCGGTCCAGTTGCCGGCATACGTAACAAGTAACTGAAACGCGCCGCGAGATACACAATCATACAGCTGCACCCGAAGGTGAATTTGAGTGAAGAATACTGGAAAGTTACTGACTGGATTGACCATTGTGCAGTACATGAAATCGATCAACAGGGAATGCGCGATTAACAGCCCGGAATCGGTACGTAGTGTTCGCAGTCGCAGTATTACAATGAACAACAGACCAATTAAAACCGCACCGATTACGCCAATGCCGCATTGTACCGCAAGCCAGATTGTCAGTTCCGTTGCTGATACAGTTTTTTGATTTGACATGGAAAAATTGGAAGCATTCCACATCGTTTAGCGTACAGTATTTGACTATTTGTATATTTATTCCAGCATAAAATGAAAGTTAGTATTTTAAAATAACGTTGCTCAAAAAGTTGTTTAATCGTTTGAAAAAATAGAATGCGTCTAGAGCTTTAAAAATTAAAGTGGCACACTATGTATTTATTTAGTCCTAATTCATAAATAAGAATGTACAAAGTACTTGTAGCTGTTTTGTAGGTTACGTTGAATACTAATATCTGTGCAACATTCTATGTACCGTTTACTGTAATAACTGTATTATGCAGTCCGGTTGAAGCGTCTCATATGGTCTACGTCCTACGAAGAAATATTTTGTTGCATGTTATTAGAATCTCTTGTCCGTTCCAGCGCAGTCGGACGTATTAAAGCAAATGCCATCCAATTATTATGATATCTTAATTATGTTTCTCAGAGTGCGGATGCCATAATGCAGTCTAAATTTGCGGTTATTAAGTCTACAATTTCGCGTTGCGACTGCGTAATGCATATGGAGCACATGACCGCATGAAATCCTACCGCAAAGGTGAAGACAAAAATTATGCTGTAATGTATCTCTAAAGTCGGTAGACGGAAAAATTCCGTAGAATCTTGCCGAATGCGATTTTTCTAATCCATTCCTTTCCTGCAAAATTAGCAGTTACGGGAGATAACTTCCGGTAGATACTGGAAATAAACTTGATTATAATGACCGTGCACAGAAATTCGTTGCAATCAGATTTCACCAGCGGTGTACTACAAATGCCACCTTCTGTCCATTTTGCACCGCAGTATTTATGCCGATATATCACTTGTCACGTGATGCAAACCGCGCTTTACAAAACCTATGCCGAAAACAACCATTGGTTGTGTTGTTACCGTAATAAATTGTTCATCCGTAAAAAGCAAATAGGTGTGGTAATCGGGTGTTGGCAAATAACAGGCTATTTACAGCGTTCAGGTTACTTCTATCCGAGTTGTCTGAATAACCAGAAACACGAGTAGATATCACAAAGTGCGTACAATATTTGTAAGCAACCGTTTGTTAGTCAGCGATTGCATACATTCAGTTGAGAAAAATGAAAGAAATACTCATATACGGTGAGGACGGGAAGTGACTTTTCTGGTGTTACATCGATGTTAGAACAATGCTTGCAAGCTGCGGCTAATGCTGGTTTCTAGTCGCGATTACTGCAAGCAAGAGCCGATTCTTGAGTTTCGCAAACAGGATATTACGCAGTTTCTCTTCAGTGTTAATGGTTGCGTACTGCATGAAAATTTGCCGAAGAAAATTACTACAAGAGATTCCTTTTTGCAGCATTAAATGTATGACACATTCTCCTTTTCTGCGTCCAGTTTACGAAGTCAAGGCATAGTGTGCAATTAGCAATCATTCTTGTACCGAACTCCGAATTTTTTGAAATCTTTTCTTCTGATGGTGAATACCTTCCAGCTTTATACTTACAGCCAGCAACCACGAGTTTAATGAACAGGCCGGCACGTATACTGCCGCTCTGGACATTTTAAATTCGCAGTACGGCATGGTCGTCGGACTAATGAGCCTTGGACATAAGCAGAATCTCCTCCCACGTAGCATCACTGCCGTCCTGTAATCGGATAATTTTTTAAGACCGCCGGACTTGCTGTGGAACGAGTCAAGACTCACTAATTCCTTGAAATTCGAGTGGTTTAAATGCTCTGGCGTCTGGCGGACGCATGCGTAATTACAGTTAACCCATGTTCGTAGTATGAATCTCAAATTTCTTCATAATTCTGCAATATTTTTTGTCTCAGCAAGACCGTAGTATCACAGACCCTGGATGATAGATTATGTATAATAATATACTGATTTAATTTCTGCCGTGCGGCACCAATCAGGACGATAATTAAGGTACAATTTCATTCGCGCTTGCGATTAAAGATTCAATACGAACTCACATTACATTGCAGATGAATATCGTTTCGACTTCGCAAGTCAGATAGTTACACGCTCATGCTTTACAAGCAAGATTATGTAAGAGTAATTATATTCTTCTCTCCGAGAAATAATGCAACCTTTCTGAAAAAGCCAACAAGAGAAATAATTTATCAGAATTAACTAGGGGTCAAGGACCAAGCAAATAACATTAATAACTGCACAATATGAAGCCCTTTGTGCCTTTGACCCTAATTCAGTTCAGACAAATAAGTTTCTCAGCGTCTTTCGGTAATCAGCGTTCACGGCGAAGAAAAACACCTACAAATAATAAGCGGTTCTTTAACAACCAGATTTGATCACCAGTAAAAAGGCATGAATGAAATTAGGCAATCAACCAAACCAATATAAAGAAAACGTATGTTGCGCTAAGACTTTTTTGTAACTGAAACGCGTTACAGTTACGTAGCGCACCGGACTCGCCGCATATCCCAGCACCAGCGCGGTTCGCGTGTACAACAGTAGGCGCACTTCACTCCGCCACCAGCCAGCGTAGAATATGGTCAAGATCGGCGGTGGTAGCGTACACATAAAGTACCAGGCAAAGGAGAAAAACAACGCCTTCGCAATGGATAATCGCCGTGTCAAGATAGCCCGCTGCCGCGCACTGCCGGGATTTTTTCCGATCCACGCGAAATGCGAGTGCAGAAATAAACCAGTGTACATCACCCCCAACAAGGCCATGGGCAGATACGTAGCAAATACCCCGATAACGGTAAAGGTCACGCCATCACTGCGCACCCAGCCACAAGCGCCAGACGGCAGCGTACCGTATTCCACTTTCTCAATAACGTTGAAATTGGGAATATTGCACAGGAACGCAATAATCCACGTACACAAGATTAGGCATAGACAGAACCGAAGGGATGTTGTACGGGTATAAAAGTGCGGTAGCATGATGGCGATTAAGCGGTTGAAACCCAGTATGACCGCGTTCCAGTTGCCAGCATAGATAACCAGTAAATGAAATGAACCACGGTATACACAATCATTCCGGAGCAGTGGAATGTGCATATGTGTAAAGAATATGGGTACGTTGCTGGCAGGGTTGACCATTGTGCAGAATATGAAATCGATCAACAGGGAATGTGCGATTAACAGTCCGGAATCGGTGCGTAATGTCCGCAGTCGCAGTATTACAATAAACAGTAGGACGATTAAGATCGCACCAACTGCGCCGATGCCGCACTGAACCGCGATCCAGATTGTCAGCTCCACCGCTGACACGGTTTTTTTATCTGGCATGGAAAAATTGGAAGCATTCCGGATTACTTCGTACAGCTGCATGGGTTTCTTCCAGCCCATGCAAAAGAGTAATTTGAATTGCAGAAGTAATTTAACCAATTTTTTTAACAAATGTTCATCGATCGCTTAAAGAAACAGCATATGAATATATCTTTAAAAGTTAGGGGTGACTCGCTATTTGTTTACAAGCAAAGCTAATGCAGCTGTGTAATACTCGTAATCTTTTCGCAGTGTATAACGTTTAGGTATGCTGCTGTCCGGTTAAAACCCCTCATTAATAATATTTGGTGTGCGGCGCAGTAAACTCTCTGCATGTCATTAGGTTTCTCGTCCTCCCAGCGCAGTCTGGTAATTCTTCACGGAAAATGCCATCAGATTATTATTGTGCATACCGTAATTATCGAAATTGCACCTCCCCCCATAATAAGGCCCCCCTCCGTAATAAGCCCCCCTCCCACAACTCGTTTGAAAAATAGCGCCTCCCACCGAATTTACCGCCCAGGGGCGTTATTAAATGTTAAGCGCCACAAAATGATAGATATACCGCAAACTGCTTCGTAATAATTGCTATGATTTAATGAATAAACAATAAACGTTCACAAAAATAATGTGGTGCTATGCTCCTGGCTCCAGAATGCTGTTCGCAAGGTTGTGAAACTGCAAACATCGATATCTACTGCGTTCGGTTTCAATAGAACAGGATGCGCAGTTGTTTGAAAAATAACGGCCCCCTCCGAAACATACTGTTTGAAAAATAGTACCACCCCCCGAAATAACGCCCCCTCCCCGAAATAAGGTCCCCACCTCCAGGACCTTCAAACTATTTGCACCCCAGGGGTGCAAATTCGATAATTACGGTATCTTATTACATTTATTATAAGAGAGCGGATGTTATTAGGCAGTTAAAATCTGCAGTTATTAGGCCTCTGACTTCCAGGTGTACGCGCGCAAGGAAGCACGTGACTGCATGAAATCCTACCGCAAAGGTGAAGACAGCCGCAAACTTTTGCAGCATCTCTAGACGTGTGAGTTCTGAAGAATCTTGCCGAAAGCGGCTTTTATAATGTGTTACTCTTCCTGAGAAAACTGCTTTCCCGCGTCTGTCGTTGTATAACTAAGAATTAAACGTGTTTATAATCACCAGCTAAGTAAATGCGTTGCAGTGTAATGTTCCTCAAGGGTGTACAAAAACGTTTACCTTCTACCCATTTGGGTATCGCATTACTCATCTTAATGTAATATCTGAGACGTCATTAATATCACACTTTGCAAAGTCGTAACAGTTCTGCGAAAACTAGTATTGGTTTTATCAAAACTAGTGTAGCTAGTATTGTAACGACAATAAATTATTAAGCGTAAAACGCAGGTGAGCGTAATAAACAGGCGGTGACAAACAAGGACGCTCCAAATAAAAGTCGAGTTGCTTGGATAATCAGGGAAGAGTATATGAAGCACAGGTACTGCAATGCTCGTATAGTATTTCGTAGGTACAAGTATTCGTTTGTTAGTCAACTACTGCACGGAAACGCATACTGTAGATCACATAAAAGGAAAAAGCCAAAAGGAAGGATTTTCTCAAACTGAATTGCATTTCCGAGTGCTCTCAGTTTCCGCAAGGAGTTTTGTACTGTATTAGTATATGCCGAGCTGTAGAATACATCTATTCTATAACATAACGCTGTACATGTCCTTAGGCAGCGGGTTTTTTTCGGAAACGCCTTTATTTCGCTCAGTTAATTAATTATGAATCATCTAATCAGCGGATTTCGGGTTAGAAACTTTTGGGCTTCGAGAAAAAATATTGCGAAACAAAAACCGTTCTTGCTCTGTATATAATTTTACACGCTTTTTATAAGCTAGCGCACAATAGTTAAGGTGAAACCTTGAAACGGTGTGGGAGCAGACGTATGATAAAGGAACGGAGGATCATTTATCGCGATAGCTTCAATTAGCTAGGATCAAATTTAGCATAAGCCAGCGCACACTAAATTAACCTGCAAGTTAGATACTTAACATTAAAGATAGAGCAGGTATTTACTTCGAATTGCCTATATTTTAGGACATTTTACCGGTAAAGAAAATTTTGGTACTTAACCGCAACCATCCGGAAGGTGTGATGCACACAAAGTGTACATCGCAATGACCGATGCAGTCTGAAGCTTTTTTAGGCATTTGTCCGTTTTGTTGTTATGAGGTAATTTACCGTAATTTAAGAATACTTACGATTTTGCCGTTCTGGGCACATAAAAGCGTACTGAGACGATTGTGCAATGTACTCGTACTCTAGTAGTTCTTATACCTTTTATCGCAGCCGGAAAATTCGCGCCTGCTGTTATTTCTGAAATCGCTATTGTACACACGCCGAAAATACTTCAAGCGTTAGGAAAATGCATTCGAATTCATTAATGAAATCTCGATAATCTATCGTTGACGTCCCCAATTACACGCAAAGACTTTTCTCAGTTCTCTGCAAAGCAGAATGTGGATTGTTATTATTGCTACAATGTTGTTATGCAGCTACAGTATTACTCTGAATTTCTTTCGTTTTACCGCAACGGTTAACAACTGAACACCGTTTGTAGCTGTTAAGGGCCTTTTCCAGTTGCGATTCACGATGAACGGCCTTTGCTCTGCGTTTGCTGGACTTTACTTTGTTGTCCTCGATGTTAATTTGCGATAGTTAATCGTGAAACATCTAAACTTTATTTTGATGGCTTCTAAACTGCAAAAATCTTCTGTAAACGAAAGTTTAAATTAAAGTGAACACAAGATTTCTGCTTGTAGTTTGAAACAGGAAGCATATAATTATTATCAGGGTACGCTTCCCATTTACAACAGCAAAGTATTAGTATATTCCACAGTCAGTAACCATGCTTCTGACAAGCTCTAAGTTTCTGAGAGCATTTCTGCTGGTCGTGATTTTTCACTTAGTTACTGCCGACAATCCCGACTGTAATGTACTGGCCGAAAATTATACAGCGACCTTCAGTTCGAATAGTCCAGGGCCTCTCGTGTCCTTCGATGAAACAACGCCTGCTGCATGCGTTCATGTGCGAGCCGGACAACACCACTGATGTGGCACCTCTTATCAACGATTTCTGTTCGTAAGTGGACTACAACTGCTGTAAAACCAACTCACACAATATGATCTTCTGTGTCTGGACGTTCCCCATAAAAGGCAATACAAATTACTGGGATGAAAATGAAATTTTACAAATTTCCTGCTATTATCGTTCACTTAGAATAGTTCGAAAAACGGACTATTCTAAATGAACGATATTAGCAGGAAATTTGTAAAATTTCGTTTTCATCCCAGCAACGGGACAGCTGGGTATGGATTTTTCTCAGCCCTGCCCGACTGGTACTGTAGACAGAAATCTTGGGCACACTCCGGACGTCCTTCTGGCGATAGCTACCTTATGTGAAACCGGTGACCTTTCCAAATACATCAGGGCGATTACACCGTGCGTACGGAAAGCACAGCCAGTGATGTTCTCAGGAATGCGCCCAAGAGAAGAATGGGAGCTACCAGTAGACAAGTGGATCTCCGATATAAAATCTGTCACTGAATCCTGCCAACAGTGCAGCTCTCCCTTCGTGTTTTTGGTCAACAGACCGTTTCTTTGCCGGTAAACACACCAACTGGGGAGGCATCGCAAATTATATTGTTTTATAGACTATTGTTGTACACATCAGCACAAGTTCACAGCTGCCCGGACGTGCACCGCAGCGCACTGTTATCCAGTGAGCACTATATTGTACATGCGAAGCGGTTTTAATTTTCTATCACAATTCGCAATACTGAATATGAGCCGAACTCTGAACAGAGGAGGGTTGTATTGCAGGTTTTTACAGAGCGTGCTGGCATATGCCAATGGCAAACAGGGTAGAACTGTGTTGGAGACCTGTGGACAAGAGGCGCTGGATGTATTCTTGGAACTGTGCGAGAAATCGCTGTCAGCGCTTCACTGCGCTGAATTTGGAAATAATGTTAGAACATTTAAATTCATGAAAGTGACGTATCAGGACGGCAAGGTGATAGGTTAACGACAAGGAAATCAGCTATAATAGTGCGGACGCATGTTCACTTTTAAAACCGCTGCGACATTATTGCATGATAAACGTCTAATCCTTATCCTGTCGGCATCACGGAAAAGCAAAGCAATACCAGAACCGTGTACCAGAAATATCGAGTAGACATTAAACTTTAGACACTATTTACGCTCCCGGCTACTTTAATAACTTTAATGGCAATAGCCACCCAAATAGCAATAACTGCAAGCGCTGGTACGCTTTAATAAGATAATTTACCCTACTTGCTGCACTAACAAGTCTCTTTTGGTTTGTATACGGCTGTCGTACGGGTAGTACCAGTTTTATCAGAAAAATAAACTGGCTGATAGTACGAGTAATTAATTATCAGCTAATACCCAAAATTGTGGCTCATAGGTCGTAGGAGTCATAACATCTGATTTTTCGGCATCCATGTTTAGTCGGAATGTACCAAAACCGCAATATAAACATTATGCGCAAATGATTGCTGGGTATTTCGTATCTTTGAGCGACGGCAAAAGTACTCTGGCCATTTACAGTCAAATTTCCCGCTAGATCGTAATAATTATTATTTTACCATGGATGTGCAGAAGGTCGGAAGCCGAAAAAGATAGCTTTTAATCAGTAATCAATCTCCATGCACGACGCAAAAATAATAGGGTAGTTATTCTGTACGATATTTAACGAATATTGTGAGGGACAGAGACTGCGTACGAGGATGGCTCACGAAGAATACCTTCACTTCGGTGGACAGAGCAACGACTTACTCAGTGATGCCGATCTGGGTGCACAGCACAGCTATTTCACGAGGTTCTCCTTTCTATTTTTCGCATTTCTGTACGTATCATATTTCCGTAATGTTCTGTGCGAGTGCTAAGAACATTTTATTATGTTATGTCATGCTTTATGTTATTTCTCGAAACAAAAACCCTTCATGCTGTCTACACAATTCACACGCTTTTTTATGTCGCACAAATAATATGCAGGTTCTACCGACGAGCTAGTACGCACTATTGTGCCGGAAGATTGCCCCGACGAGCGGTCTGTCGTTGAGCTGTGCTGGGAAGAACGTACAGGAAAGAGTGCACCTGCGATGGAAGACCGGAGCAACCAACGCTTGTGGTCGGATATGCTGACTGCCGGGAAACTGGAAGCCTTAAAAGAGAGCGCCGACGTTATTGCCTCTGCTCGTCTGTTGGCTGCCTCTGCTAAGGATGCCAGTGCCTGGTTGTTTGCATTGCCGGTCGCCAGCCTTGGCACACTGCTGGACGATGCCGGTCTGCGGATCGCTGTTGCTTTGCGGATGGGGGCGCCTATTTGTAAAGAGCATAAATGTCGGTGTGGTGAAATGGTTGATACATGCGGCTTACATGGATTGTCGTGCGTCAAAAGCCAAGGAAGGTTCAGGAGGCATGCGAGTCTGAATAGCGTGATTCAGCGTAGCCTGGGATCATCAAAGGTGCCGTCAATCTTGGAGCCTCCCGGACTGTGCAGACTGGACGGGAAGCGGCCAGACGGCTTATCACTCTTCCCATGGAGAAATGGCCTCCCTCTGATATGGGATGTAACAGTTTGTGACACATTCGCTACTTCGTATATAGCTGGCTGTTCAGAAACAGCGGGATCGGCTGCTGAAGACGCGGAAGTGCGGAAGCGGAACCTATATTCCGAACTCACTGATCGGCATTTTTTCCAGCCAGTGGCACTCGAAACTATGGGAAGTTGTAGCGAAAGTACCCACCAGTTCATCAATGAAGTCGGCCGGCGTATCAAAGAACAAACGGGAGAAGCGCGCGCTGTTCAGTATTTGTGGCAACGTATAAGTGTGAAAATTCAGCGCGGAAACGCGGCTTCTGTCCTGGGGACGGTCGGGTGTTCTCGAGAGTTAGAAGAGTTATTTTTCTTGTTCTGATTATTGGGTATTTAAAGTTTTAACGTAAATGGCATTGGCTTGTACAAGTTGAGAATATGCAGGTGGAATGGTGTGGTAGCGAATTAAGATAAAGAAACGGAGGGTGTGAGGCTGGTCACTGTAATAATGAAATATTATGCCGCCACGCCACGTGATGGCAGGGCAGATGCCATTTCAAAATGGGATCGTAGACAAACCGTTTTTCGATAATTCCAAGCCGCTGCTTTTTATCAAGCATTTTGGCGTTCGCACAGCAGCAGCAGCGCTTTTTCGCATACTTCTACTGAAGCTCCACCATTTGTGACCTAGAGCCCTGACCGGTTTACAAAACAAAAGATTAAAATTAAGGGAGCATTTAAACCATCCAACGGCAGAGTGGACTTTCCTGGATTTACCGCAACGGTTGGAGAACGATTATAGCAGTTGTCAGTTAGTTATTTGCGATTAATGGGAAAATGAGGCGACCTTTGCTACCCGTCAACAGGACTTTACTTCGTTGTCTTCGATGTTAAGTTGCGATAGTTTATTGTGACACATCAATGCCTGCTTTTCGTTGACTTAAAGACATCAAAACATCTTCGGCCAAAGAAATTATCTGTAAGGCCAGGCGAGATTTCTGCTTGTACTTTTAATGTGAATGTAACCGGCATTCTGAGATTGGGTTTCCAGTTTCCAATTTTCGTATTCCGCAGCCGGTAATCAGTCATGCTGTTAACAAACTCAAAGTTTATAGGAGCCATTCTTTTGGTCGTGACTGCATTACAATTTATTACGGCCGATAATACCGACTGTGATGTATTGGCCAAAAATTACACAGCGGCCCTGGACACCTTAAGTTCAAATTACTCCATGGTGCTGGGCTTGACGTGTCCATCAACTAAGCAAAGTCTCCTCCATGCCTTCTTGTGCGAGCCGGACAACTCCACCGATGCTGCTCCTCTTTTCAGCGATTTCTGTTCGTAAGTGCATCGCACATCTACGTATCTAGTTCGCGAAATGCTTTTTCTGTGCACTGCAGTGCGCTGCAGTGCACCATAAAATTATTGTTCTATAAATAAAAAAATCCACAGTTATCGTACGTACAACGTTTGTGCCTAGAATGGTTCGCTCGACGGGACAGCTGGGTACGGAGTTTTCCCGGCAGTGTTCCAGCAACAGCATCGAGAGATCCGTTACGTATACTCCGGATGTCCTTCTGGCGTTGGCTAGTTTGTGTCAAACCGGTGACCTTGCCAAGTACATAAGGGCCGTGACACCCTGCATACGGAAAAGAGAAGACGAAATCGGCTTACCGTGGATCCTGAGCCCGGCACAGGAGTGGGGCCGCGATATGATGTCTGTCACTGAATCTTGCATGTGTTTTCCTAATATGTTCAGGGTCAACAGACCATTTCTCTGCCGGTAAGCAAACAGTGTAGATGATGGCGAGCGACTGCAGCCGCTCGCCAAAAAATACGTTCTCGATCATTGGTTAACATATACTTCAACCGTAATTGTACGTATGACCGACAGACCCTATATCTGTGTTTCTACGTTTTACCGCAACATTGATTCTCTGACCCCAAAACCCCTCGATCGACGGTTACCAATGCAATTATAAATCTTCTTCGGCAGTTCTCTGAAAAATTTCTTTCCATGAATCCATTTTTTTTCTGTATTTATGCACGCTTGTTTGTTCTTTGGGTATGAATGCCACTGCTGTAGTCATTGTTAGCCGAACTGTATCAGCGGTGGAAGGTCATGCTCGTTGTTGTAGGTTTCTACAAGGTGTGCTGGCATACACCAACGGCGACAAGGGTAGAACTGTTGTGGAGGCATGTGGACAAGAAGCGCTGGATGGCTTCTTGGAACTGCGCGAGAAAGCATTGCTGGCTCTTAACTGCGCCGAATTTGGTGATTATGTTAGAACATATAAATACATGAATGTCAAGTATCAGGACGGCAAGATGATCGATTAACGAAACGGAAAGCAGTCTTAAATAATAGTGGTGTTCCATAGCTTCAGCACCTGAATATTAGTAATCCCAAATAATGTATCCTGGTTTAATGGTCTTTGTTCTGCTTTTGCTTTTTGGTACGCTACGCCGCCAGTGATTTACCGGAATAAATTATAGCGTAAAGCACGCCGTAATAATTCCCTTGTTTATACGTACTGCAGTACAAAATGCCCTGTACCTGATATCCATAAACAGCCGCCTAGGATACGGTAGGAAAAGGAAGATGCGTCACCGGTAACGCATAATTCCGGCTGATTTATACTTTTATGTAAATGTGCTCACAATTCCACTGCGCACAAGTCGCACACAAAAATTAGATAAATTCATAATTCTAGAGCAATTAACAGTTAAACCAAAGACGTACAAATGCAAAATAATCCTATCATGTCGTATGGAAAAATATTCTAAAAATTTTTATTTGTGCGCAAGAATCGGAAGAATGAGTAGAAACCGTAATTACCGCTAAAAACAAATCGGTAAAACTCATAAAACAGTACCATGTATGCTCCACTGCAGTGAAAAAAACTGTAAAAATCTTAAAAAAAGTGTTTCGTACATCATACAGTAAGTTTTAATAGTTTATAACTTTATACATGTACTCTGTTTATTGTGCTTAGGTTTCACTTCACATTTTTCATATGCATTATGCAGGATTAGCAGCACACCAAGTTAAATTTTTTCATGTAAATATATGGAAATAAACTGGTCGTTAAATTATCTACAGTACTTAATTAGCAAGCTCTAGGCATCAGTTGTACTTAATATGAAATATCAGCTCTTTAATTATCACTCTGTGGCGGCTGAGTTTTCGCATCCAAGGGCATGCAAGGTTCTAACCGGTAAGATACTTACACCAAAAAATCTATAGAAGTACTCAGGGATCTGTGTTGGGCTGGTATCGGGTTTCTAGACTAGGTAGTATCTATGTATACCATAGCATTTCATATGCAACCGTTTGTCAGCCATGTGGCTGGCGCTTCTGCTTGAATCAGGTTTCGAAAACGGATAATAGTGCATTATGCAGGTGCGGACTGCCTTTTCTGGTTATGCCGCAAAACGAGCAAATAACGCCCAAAGCAGTTGTTAAGAAGGCTTTCCCGATTTCTCTGATGCTAAATTTTGTGACAATTTATCGCGTTGCACGTAGAGACTTGACTTTAAAGGCTTGTGGAATGACTGGCCCTGCAACACCTGTTCGATCCTAAAGTTATACCTGGTAACCAAAAATATTAATATCGTCTTTGTGAACTTCGCATAACACTTCGAAGCTGTGAATTCCCGGCAGGTTTCTTTAGCTGGCAGTTATGCTGCTAACCGGCTCCACCTTTTTGAGAGCTTTTTCTCTGGTCCTGTGCACACTGCCGTCAGTCATGCCCGATAATCTTGCATGCAGTGCACTCGCCGCGAATTATACTGCGGCACTGAAGGCCATCGATTCGCAGTACGACATGGTCCTAGGACTGACGTGTCCTTCCACTAAACAAAATGCACTCCACGCGTTCTTATGCGACCCGGACAACACCACTGACACATTACCTCTTTTCAATGATTTCTGCACGTAAGTAGCAAGGTGATCAAACATGATTTTCTTGTTAACGTTTAAGGTGCTTCTACTCAATATAAAACTTTGCATAATAGTGAAATTCCGAAGAAAACATGAGAAAGTTGTAAACATGTAGATTCGTCCATTCCACGGGCCAGCTGGGCATGGATTTCTCTCGCCAGTGCCCGACTACGCCAGTCAATAGACCTATTCCGTTCGCCCCGGACGTTTTCCTGGCTATCGCTACTTTATGCGAAACCGGTGACCTTGCCAAATACATAAGGGCGGTGACACCCTGCATCCGGAAACGAGAAAGTTCCCTCTTCAGAAAACCACGTGTACGCCCGCCCGGGAGCGGGGATCCTGGAGACGAGTGGGGTTTTGATATGATGGAGACCACGGAACCGTGCAGGTGCTTTCCCCGTAGGTTCATGGTGAATCGGCAATTTCTTTGCCGGTAAGCAAAGTCTATGTGGGTAGGTATCTATATTTGGGAGTTCGTCGATACACATTAATAATGTTCGCCATGCATTCGCTGCTGACCATGGTGAGAGTTTAAGTACTCAACACATTACCACCCACATTCGGGTGTTGTACGCCGTTTTATTTTCAGGCAAAACGAATGAATCGTGATTGCTTTTTTTCGTATTCAAATTTTTTTTCGTATTTGTATAACGTAGGTATACTCCCAAGTTCCTCTATAAGGACATGAGGTGCAGTTCTCGCGTATGATCTCGTATATGCGGTGTATTTCATGTAAAGTGATTGTTTCTTTAATACTCGTATTTAAACCTGAACCGCACTTATATAGTACCATTCGACTGCTTTCGTTACAAATTGCAGTGTATTTCATACTTGTGTACAAAGTACTTCCAGTACTTTTCTCCATATTCAAAAATTTTAAATCGTATAAGTAGTGCCACGTGCTTACGTTACTACCGTGTACTACACATTGTCAATTTGGCACAAACTACGGAACATACTTGGTAGTACATACATACTACATATACAAAGCAGCGCCGATTCTTGTTATTGAACAACAAAACCTTCTAATGCCGCCGGCCTGATATGTGGGCCTAACTGTAAAAACTTTGACCGTTTTGCCTTGTATGTAGGTTTCTGCAGGGCTTGCTAGCGTATGCCAGTCACGACACGCCGTTTGTGGCGACCTGCGGACAAGAGACGCTGGATATCTTCCTGGAAATGCGCGAGAAAGCGCTGTCAGCCCTTAATTGTCCCGAATTTGGGGACTATGTTAGGAACTTTGATTTCGGAATTGTCCGGTATCAAGATGGCAAGATGTTCGATTTTGACCAAGCTGACAGTCAACCATGGCAACACAAGTCTTCCGTGACTCTCCACGGTTTCCAAAATTAAATTATTGTTACGTACATCCGAATGTTGCTGCAAGCTAAGTGTCTCCCGGTACTTCTACTAATAACCATGTACTTATTTACTTATTATCTACTTCCTTACTTATCCCAGTCATACCTTTAATAAGTATCGTAGTACAAGTACAAACTTAGTACCAAAACAGAACATTATTATAACAGAAAAACTTCCTCTATGCTATCCTGATAGGGGATAGTATCCATTACACACCCTTACGGCCTTACTTATTAATTTGCTATGCTGTGCTGTTAACCAACGAGAGCATCTTAACCTAATTGAGAATCAAAGGAATAAAAGGGCTTGTACAATCAGTAAGTAATTTTCAATATTCTAACGTAAGAAAAGAAAGTACCGGGTACGCTATAATTTTAGGTATACAGTTGACATTGTGTTCTGCCGACATGCACAATCATACAAAAAAACGAAAACAGTATAAAACTGGTACAATGAGAAACACACAGGTGATTTACACAAGCACTTAATGATCGAGAATCTACACTAACGTACGAGAATCGCACAATTAAAAATCGTATTAATAATTACTGTCACTTTTATTATGTACTAATAATTCTGTTAATTAATTACTATTATTACTTCGTTAATAATTTTTATTTCGAGCGAAATTCCCGCGATAAAAATCGAAGTGGCTGAGCTTTTATATTGTAGCGATTACTGCAGTAATCAAGTGCAGCACAGTAGCACTGTAACAATAGCGATTAGACATCTCAACAATTAATTTACCAATCGAAACTGGATAAAGAAAATACATCTTGCAGCGCGCGCATATTTTTACCGTGATTATATCCCACAAATCCACACTGCCCCGTTAATATTCCCATGATCCCATCAACCCAATAAATAACAACACCCAACGAAAACCAACCGTCTGCAGAATATAAGAGCTCTTCAAATTAAAACTAAACCGTTAGAAACAACAAAAAAAGAAACCATATGAAATCCCGCTATGTATAACCAACAAAAACCCAACGCAAACCATTATTCAAAACCTGAAATCCACTCATCACAGATACACCGACACGACAGATTTGACAAAAATAAACCGGCCAACGTAGGCGCTACAAGATTAACACCGTGGAACGGATTCATAACAAAACGGTTTTCCAGAAAAGCGTATGCGGCCGCGTGGATCGGTCGGAAATATCCTCTGCGATCCTTGTTAAAAATTCCCGCTGACCTTTTAATAAAATGCGATCGCGTTCGTCGCACCGTAAGATTCTTTTGGTATACCTTAAGCAAAAGCCTGAAAAAATAAATAAAAATCATATTAACAAAATTGTGAACGAGAGAAAGGCGCATAACACACCTATTTCCATAAAAACAGATTCACGGGCTTTCGAAGAATAAATGCGCCACTTGACCGTTAAGGTTGTTCTCATACGCTCTCTTCTCGGACGTCTCATCGAAAACGTAGCTTCCTAATCACCAACAAAACACGTTGCAAATACGCCTTCATTTTGTTGAAAATACACACATTCTATGCATTTACGGATACCTACGTGGTGGCTTTCTAATACCTTGAGGGTTGAACGCATGCATCTGGATTTTCACTTCGTCGCCATTTTTTAACCGAATGTCGTAGTAGAACTTTCCGTTCACGCCCTGCCAACACGTTTCCCAATCCTAAACAATGAACGGCATTCAAAACGATGAAATACAAAGTTCATAAACAAGACTAAAAAAGGCAAAACGAGAACCATATAAAGCGCGCATTTTATAAAAGTATTATAAATTACAAATGATAATACGGTTTTCAATAATAAAAAATAGGCAAACAACATAAAACAAAATAGGCAAACATTTATAAAAACAATTAAATTCTATGGACAATATTACCTAAACACAGTTTGTAAAAAGCATATATTAATTTTCATTTTATTACACAAGCTTTTCAACGATAAACAAAGAAAATAAGAAATACACACAGTTGATAGATTTACGCTACCAAAACGTCAGTACCGCTGGCTAATAAGACGATGCATGCGACACTGTAACTGATCAATCAAAAATTCAACAATTTACCTTGAAATAGACGGCCACACCATAATTAACCTCCACTTCAACGGGAATGGGTTTCTTCAAGAGGATTTTCCGGAACAGCGGCTCTTCCGACCAGCCAAAATCGCGGAAACTGTACTCTTCACTGGTCAGCACCGAACGCGGGAACACGGAGTTAAATCCCGAATGCTGTGCCTGACAGATCTCCACCTTGGCCGAGACCATCCCGTTCCAACCCTCCACATCCGACCCGAATAATCCCAACCCCACCAGTTTCACCGGCTTATCGGCACGGAACCTGTAATAAATTTCTTTCATTTGCCAATTACTAGAACATTAATTTATTATTACAGTTTATTTATTATACAAAAATGTTGCTAGCCGCATTCCTTTATGCTTTCTTTCAGATCTATGTATTAAAAATCGTACAGGGGCATGCCAATAGGTGTAACTTACAGGCACAAGCGACGGATAAGGTCAAAATAATATACTCAGATCAGTTAGTGCTATGATAAATTATTGACACATGTACAGATATTTTCGATATTTAAATTATTCATTCCAATACAGATAATTTAAACGCATATCGAAACATGTTTTCTCTGCTTATTCGTTCAAACTTCACACAGAAGTGACAGAACCAACGTAATTAAAACTTTCAGCTGGAAGGAACAAACAGTTAATGAGGCGTTCGATTTTTTAAAAAAACATGTCACAGGCAAACTGTACAGCAGAAACTGCTTTTCATCCAGTTTATCCTTGAAATTCTGTACCTATTCACAATTTCACAGCGTGTTACTTACGCCACGGCGTATTCCGGTGCCGTCCATCCCTTCTGCAGTTCGTGGAAGCGTGACAGCATGCCCATACAGCGCGGTTGTTTAACGAACGGCGTCGATGCTTCCGACTCGGTGTAGCGCTGTTGGAATATATCGTAGATTTCCTCCTTCGACAACAGTCCGTTGTCTCCATTCTGTAACACAATTCTTTAGTCCAATGTCAGCTAATACGACACACAACCGGAAGATACCAACAGAAACATTGTGAAGACACCACGCATTATTCAAACAAAATCATAGTGAAAAAACTTCAAAAAAGCGACAAATTCGAGTAGCGCAAAGCCGACACAATCATTTTCATACTGTGACCGGAAAAAAATATCATTAAAATATGATCGCAGGACTTCAGAACACAACACGAAAATTCTAAAAAAGCGACACCGTGGAATACATAAATTAAAGCTCAAACAAGCAAAACGTTAAACACAAACAAATTCAGTCATGCAAAAAGATGGCCTCACCTTGGCTGGTCCGTTCATGAGGTCGGCCGGCGCCATCGCGGCATACCGCACCAGATACAGCAGATCACCGAGGATCTTGCGCCGGTTCTCCGGCGTCGAATCCACATGCTCACTTAAGCAGGCCGCTTTCGACCACCTTCAAAAACACGGGAAATGAGGAACAAACGAATTCGAAGAAAGAATGTTTTTCAATTATTTTATAACACATGCTAACAGGTCATAGCTACAATAATTTTCGATCATACGAGGATTTAATGATACGAATAACTTACGATTAAAATTAATAACACGTACAAGATTACGTACAATACTACGGGTAATATACTTACGTAATCATACGTAAGTATTTTTATTAATACGTATTTACTTTAATGTATAGATATAACACTTGAACAAGTACTTCAATGTACATGTAATACAGATTTGCTCTATATAGATATTGCAACTCTACACCTTTCCACAGCGTCGTACACGTCCTTCTCATCCGCCAACAGACTGTCCCGCTCCAGTATCAGACGAACGGTCTCCGCGTCCACCTGCGCAATGCTCTCAGTCTTCATCAGCACCGGACTCCAGCCGTCGAACACTTCCAGACACACGCGCACCAGACCGTCCGCGTCGAATTTCTGGATCTGCAATATGACAGCGTGTCCACGTATGTAAAGTACTGGCGATTTTAACGCCACATATGCTTTCAGTAATGCTTCCTCTCTCAGAGCTAAACTGCACTCAAGACGACGTGCAGAACTGAATGAATTACTAGTAACAGATAACCGATCCCTTCTCGCTCACACATTTGTATCTTCCGCCTCCCACGGTTCAGTTCCGACGGTTCAGTGCCGACGACGGTTCAGTGCCGCAATATAATTTTTTTACCAAGAAAATTATTAAAAATACCTCGGGAATATGGGTGGGAACTGGGAAGTGACACAAAGCACATCGAAATGACATATTGCTCAGCAGGCTAAATTTATCGTTGCATTTATCGATTGAAAAATCTGCATCCCTTTTTCAGGAAGAAAATTATTATTAATGAGAAACGATTTCGAAATATTGAGTATTTATGCCAGTTATCATGCGCATAAACTTTTTCCTTCACGAATTTGTTAAAAACGCAGGAAAAGTTCATAAAAATTTCACTAATGTCAATAATATGTAATCGCGCCCCAAAAGGAAAAAAATGCGAATTACATACTTTGCCACAAGCAAGTCAACGGTAAAAACCGCCTTAGCGCAAACTTCCGTACCTGTGCTATCCATTCTACACAGTTCTCCGGGGTCAGATTGTCAACAACATAATCAACACACTTCTGTGTCAACACCGGCATCCCATATTTCCGCGAGGCATACAAAAGTGAGAAGACACTGTCCCAGTCTATTTGTACTTCACCAAGATAAATGTACCTACAATAAACAGGAATTATTTTAGGAAAAACTATCTGACACCTGCTGCATGCTAGCATTTAATAAGAACGTTCCCAAACCGGCCTGCAGAATCTTTACTAGGATAAGTCATTTATTTCGGAAAAATAACTGTCAGTTTCTTACAATGCCAATTTATAAATTTATAATTATACTTGTACGCTAGTAGACTGCATTTATCACGTCTTCCTTAAAGCCCAAGTTCTACAAAACCGCTTCAAAGCAGATGAAACTGCATCAGTACATTCAAGCAGATATTATTTTTGTACAAAAGACGGCTCTTAAAACTTCTCAAAAACTCAGGTCCAGATAAAAATCAAAACTGTAAAAAATACAACTTAAAGCTTTGAGCAGACCCAGCAGGAAAAAATAGCGTAATACGGCAGTAAGAAAGCAACACAGCTCAAATTTTTTTCGCAACTTCCCATTTCCGTACCCAGAAAAACATAAGTGCACGGTAGTACAGTGTGTCAAAAATTATTCAGAAAAAAAGAAGCCACAATAGAGATTATCGGTCAACAAGCAGTAAATTGTGCCTATCGAAATTATATTTTACGAACGTTCATTCTTACTTCAGCACACTGCGGAAGGTGTCCACATCCATATCGCTGACGCGAACCGGCTGATCCGCTGGCTCCGGAACACTCCCGTAGAACATGGTTTCAAACACCAGACTCCCCGACGCCAAGATGAATCTAACCCGCAACAGAAAACACCACAAAGTCGAATTTATCAGCAAAAGAAACAGCAATAATTACAGCGACCAAGCGACGTATCGGCACAAAACTCATGTAATAAAACTGTAAAAAAAGCCACAATGCAATACTTAATTAAATTAACAGTATTAATTTTATCAACAACAACAAATATAAATGGATTAAATTCGTAATTTACGGTAATTACAGAAAAAAAGTAGAAAAAATTCGTAATTCACAGTAACTCGTAATAATAATTCGTACTTCGTAGCAATTAAAAGTTTAACTAAAAACAACTGCAAAATAATCATACAAATATATGATGTCGTTAATCTGGCAATGAGCACCATGAAAACATAATCTAAAAATATTTATACGCAACATCGGAAGAACAGGAAAGTAAAAAGGAATCGATTCGAAATAATTAAGCGTAAATGAGTACAAACGGTAATTACTGCTGAAAAATAATCGATAAAACCGATACAATGATACCATATCTGCAGAGCTTTCGGCTTTCCGGAGAAGTGTTCCGTCGTTAAATAATGTAAAAATTCCCCCTACCGATGCGCTTTGACGGGGACGGCCTCGTCGGACTGCATCCCGACGAGGAACGTTACGTCGCTCATGGGCGCGCAGTCCAGCAGATGACGGTTGCGCTCCTGCAGACTGCGCATCTCCCCCTGCCAGCCCCACACGGCCGACGACGCATCCATGGTCATAACAACAACAATCCAGAGATTCCAAAAAAAACAAACAATATGTCTTCCTTATCCTTAAGGGCTTCCCGATTCTGCAGAACGATCGTGGATTCTTCACGGGCCAAAAGTCAAAAACATCCACTACGATGCACAAAATCCTCCAGCGCACCCTCAGCCAGAAACGATAGACACATAGCAAATGTCTGCTTGGGGTCTTCACTTAGCAACCATCAACGTGAACCATTTATTGGCGAATACTTAACATCTGCGCAGTCCGCGCACGGTTTAAAAGCACATCACTAACATCAGCCATAGTATGCTGCTACCAAAGACTGGCTATTCGCCATCACTCTGACTTTGCCCATCTTCTCCCCAATAATAAGGCTAACCGCCCAAAGGCTTCCATATTTTGATAGCAGGGAATAATGGGAATGGGCAGGTAGGTCGTTCTTCCGAGATCTACGCCAAATCCGATGGCAAACGTGGAATCGATTATACAGTGTAGGATAATCACTCCATTTCCACACGGATAACGCTTCACAACGCAGCACTTATTCACGCTCGACAGATCGCGTAATAACACGTGCTTCGTAAAGGGAAATCCTCCAGCATACACGGATGATACACCACATCCACATTCATTGTATTCATCTTCGATAAATTGTACAGATTTCGATCCGGATATCTTAGTCTTACTTAAAATTAGAACGAAGAAGCAGCCAGGAATTAGAAAATGGGAACGAACGAAGGAAGAAATGAAATTCAAAATTGGAAAAACACGACGTAGTCTGCCTTGGGATTATGATTGTATCGAAATTCGAAAGCATCGCATCCCCAAGGCGGCTGTTACGTACGCAGCCTTAATTACAATTCTATAAGAGCGTACTGTACTTACGCACTTTATTTTATCTGGAACAAGCGACTACGGAGTGGATTACAATTTACAGTCCTTTCTTAAATTCAAGTTATTAAATTTTATATCATTATTGATTAAATTATTGCATTATTACAGTATTCGCAGTACAGTGAAGCGAATAGTAGCTGGCTAGCTGCGAATTGCGGTGTTATTAAATGCGTTAGTGCAGTATAAATATCACTTTTACTTCCGTAAATATTTATGTGAGCCATTGACATTGTGATGTCCATGTGCATGGTACTAATTGTAAGTATGAGTAGTATTCCCACCAGAATGTAAAACTTTGCCGAACGAAACCCACTTCCGGAGCCGCTAACGATCGTTCCGAATTATTTTATTGTTTTCCATCCATTTGCCAGTGTTAAAATGCCAACAACAAAAATAAAGTAATTCCATTTTCAGAAACGGAGCACAATGTATCAAACACTACCGTATTCGCTGCACACTGCACAGTGATGAAGATATGTAAACAGCTATCAATCTCGACCAAACACGTCCGACTACGCCACCTTCGTGACCCAGTACTGTGTGTTATCTTCCAGCGGGACGTCGTCGGTGAGGCAGGCAATCTGCTGCAGCACCGCTTCGCCCAGCGCTTTAATAGCTTCCGGACGACCCGCGGCGGCTTCGGCGTCCCGTAGGAGGAGGTAGAGGAGATTCTGGCTCTTTTCATATCCAGAATAATACCATATCCGTCCGTTAATCCCCACCGCCCACTCCACTTGCACCTTCGTTCCAATATCCGTGATCATCGTGTGTTCCGCAGAACCATCGGTTAAGCATCTGAACACACCAAGTAAATTAACATATCCAAGTACACAAATCATAGCATTTTTACGAAGACAGGTTATTTCAGTTAAGTATTTTAAAATTATTCAAACTTTTTAAATTTTTTGGTATATTTATTATGACTTTATGGTTAATTAAATGGAAAGCATAATTCAGGGTGCTACAGGTAGTACCGCCAAATCAATACTCTCAAACGGAAAAGCTACGAGTACATCAAAGCGCAGGTAAATTACAGAAGGTAATCCCAGTTGGAAATTTACAAATGTACAAATGATGAAGGTATTAACATATTTTACTAATTCTGATTATCATCCCTTGATAGAACGTACAAATCTCATAAGATAAGGGTTACAATAAAACCTAAGAGGAGCGAAAAGGATGGCAAAAGGAAGAAGAGTAATTTCTGATGGAAATCGAATGCAATTAAGGCGAAACATCCTATTTTGATCCAACAACCCAAAAACCACGATCAAAACACCATCGGCATCAGCTCAAACTGGCAGCGCACCCCGGTCGCATCGTGCACAAATAAATTACCATTCCATGTTGATCCATTCGACCCACGTTATTATGGCCACGTACCTGCGCACAAATGCCAGACCGGCTCGATACACGCCTCCCGTCCGCCGCAGAGGTCCCCAGCATCCCGTCCCGGCGCTGTTGGTGCACGTCAGACGCACCGGGCCGTTGGGAGTGACGCGCCGGATACGGCAGTACACCAAATCACCTTTCTGTAAATTATATAAAGCAGCACTATACAGATATGCCAGTAGTGTACGTACTCAGTGCTTAAAATGACAGATAAACGAATCGAAGCCAAAAATGCAGAGTGCAAATACTATAGATACAAACAACGAAGTATCTTTCATCGCTCCGCAATACATTTTGGAAACAAACGATAAAAACAGAAAATATTCCAATACACAATGCCACAGGAAAAACTGCGCATAACTTGCAAACAACTCATGAAAGTTAACAGTTTATACAAGATTTTCAGTACTTCTATAGTTTTGTTCGTAATGTGTACGTCAATAATCGTTAGTCGTATGTAAGCAATAAGCAAACCGCATTTATTTATTTGACAGAAAAAACATAGCTGCCAGAAAGATCCACCGCACTGCTATTTGCTACAATGAAAGCACCGCGGCTGCAGCCTAACCTTCAAATTGGGACGGTAGCGTTTCGTCGCGCCACGGAAAGCCAGAACCGGGAGGAAACCATTCTGGCGCTCCACATTTCGTCCCAGATCCACGACAAAATACTGCTCGGACAATTCGTGTCCCTTCCGCTTGATCACCACACCGACCACATCATCACCCGCCGCCGGAGAATACTGCAAAACAATCGTAACGTATAAATCAAGAACTCTGAAAGCAACAAGTAAAAGTGTAAACCTAAAATAAATAAATAACAACAAAAATATCTACTAGTACTGTTAACTGTTCTATAAAAATTCACGAAGTAAAAACATTTTTTATAACATTAGCAAAAGATGAAAAAGTTCCAAAAAAACTGAAAAAGTTACGACAAATTCACAAATGAAACAGAATAAGTTACGGTACAAGTAAAAATAAATGAGAGATATTAACAGTAATGCAATATCCCTACCAGAACGATAGTGAATGTGTCCAGTTTAATAGATATAGAACTTATATTAGTTATATAATATTAACAAAAAATCATGACGATACAGTTAAAAGTACACAGATTAATTATCATTTTCAGAATTTTAATTTTCATAAAATACATAATTAAGTACCCGTACTTAAAAATAATTAACCTTAAGTACTCGTACTTAAAAATTTACGCACACATCAACCTGGACGATACCATAACAAAAAGTAGGCTTAAAAATTAAATTAAACTGCATTATGTGTTCATGTGAATTCAAAAATCAGATGAGCGCAGTCTACAGGAAACTCGAAACGCTAACCACTCCGCAGAGTACTTAAATGCACCAGCTCAAAAACACTGGGATCTCTTAACTAACCGATTCGGATTGCGTTTCCAAAAAGAACGTCGACGGCAGTTTATAATGCACGATTCCCACACGTGTGGCAAAGAGATTATCCCCGGATTTACGGATTCCCGGGCCCAGCGTCAGGGTTTTTATGGAGGAACTCTCAACTTGGAACACCTTATCACCAGGAATGCACAGCTTGCGACTGTCGGCCGTGTTCTCGTTCTCGGCATCGATATCCATTTCCATCGTGGCTCGCAACTTTTGACTGCACTATGCTGCATGCACAGCGAAAGAAATGCCGCAAAAGTCAAAACTACTAAACCATGCGAGCCTCTCTCCAGTAAATTACTAAAAAGATCATACAATCACAGTGCAAAACAACGAGACACAGAAATTCAAAAACAAATTAATCAGAAACACCAGATCACCAGATGAGTAAAAACTGAAACAGTTGCGATTTTTCGCCTTCAAAAAGATTCAAAATTTAATGAAGTCGTAGCAGTCCGACCGGAACCGGAAACTGCAGGCGTGGCGTGGTGAAGCACGTCACTCTGGGGCAGCTCGCTACGCCACTGGATAGCGTGACGCCGTAATAAAATCGTTTGGCAGAATTTGGCGGGCACGTATCGTTTCATGCAACACGTGTACGTCACTCGACCTAGATTTTTCAGTACGCAAAATTGCGCAAAAGATGATTCACGGGCCAGACAGCAAACATCTCTATTTGAATTTGAAAAACGATTTTTATTCCTGGCTTCTGTTCCAAATTTTCGTCACCACAAAGTCCATGGGTATGCGTTGGTAACGTTGTTAGTTCTTCATCTTTTTCGACATATTGTCGAATTTATTGTGTCCTCGTAGCACGCAGCAGTGCATAATAATACCGTAATGCCTTTTTTGCGATAATAATTCAGCGTGATCATTATTTAAACTTCGCAGGCATTGATTGTGCAGTCACAGAATCACTACGTTGTATTCATCGACTACTGATTGATGCTGTGCGGTCTTTCCTGTTCTGTTCCACGATGTCGTTTGATCTGGCCAACTACAAACGCATCATGTCCGACGCCCAGCTGGAAGCCGTCAAGTGCGAGGACGGCGAGATTCTCGTGCGCGACAGCCCCTCCCCCGTCGCCCCACGGACGCCCCCCGGGCCCCACGCCGCGGCGGCGCGGCCATGGGATAGTCCGCCGTGGGCCCGCTGCAGCCGCGGGCGTGGATGGGACGCAGGACCTGGTCTATCCTCTGCAGCACGCGCTGGACGAGGAGCACCAGCGTGGCGAAGTGGATGATCGCCGTGAAACCCAGCAGCAGAATGAGGTAAAACCAAAAAATCGATTATTTCCTTGAATTAATTGCAGTTTGTTCGTTAATACAAAATAAATGAAAATTTAAAAAAATATTTTATTTATCAAAATACGCTCGAGCCGAGTTATTACGCATACGGCGTGTCACGCCTCACGCTGAACTAAAGACCTTAAGGATATCCGGCCATTGCACTACGATGCGTATATGTATATTACCGTGCGCAGTATGTTTCCGTTGTAGTTTACTGCGATCGAACGTGTACCAGGCGGACTTGTTCACGTTAAATATGTTGTGTTGACAGTACACTTTTCCAGTGTAGTGCTTTTTGATTGCAGAGAGATGCGAATTCTCGTGGGAAATCACCGGTGTGTGTGTTTGGTGTGGGTGGGGATGATGTTGCGGACATGCCCGCTCCCGCTGCGCCTCGCACCCCCGACGAGGCAGCACCGCCACTTCCGGTACGTTATTTTTGTAGGAAACAAATTCACAAAAATTCCGGTTTACGATTTCGTGTAACCGGGGAAATAATTTATTTCTAATTTTAGAATTATTATGCAGTTTTATTTCATAATATGTATATAGATAGACAATTACGAGCAGGATGAAGTGCTAAAAAGGGTGACATATCAGATAAAATAAGGAATCGTATCGTGAATATTTAAATTACTACTGGAATATTTGGTAGTATATGTGAACAATTTTAATTAATGTACACTGTACAGTACCCAGACTACAGAGTACGCGACCGTCGGTTTTTTTAGTATTACTAAAGAGGTATGAATTCAAAATTGCAGATACATACAAGTGCATATGTGAATTGTGATCATTAATTGTGGTATGCTAATTATTGTGATTATTTATTAATTTCTATTACAGGTTTACTGAATTTTTTCCCAAAATTGTTCTTTAAATAATGCGTAAGGATGACTCTGTTATGAGGGAGTTATTATCTATTATAGTAAGGAGTTTATTATGAGAAACAAAGGAGACGAATCAAAATTGTCAAAATATTCGAAATTTTACTAATTTTCCCCGTAATTGGCTTGTAGAAAATTAAAAAGGAAATTAATCCGTACACCGCAGCGGACGGCGGTCCCTTGGTGGTGGACCACAACGACTCCTTCATCCAGTATCTCAACCACCGCGCCCACAACCCGCCGGGCACCGCCCAGTGCTTCCCTCCCGACCCCAGAGTGGAGCGGATCCACGCCTACGCCATGGATCTTCTCAACAGTTCCTCCAGTACGGAGGCACCGCTGCAGCAACCGGTAGCCGGACCGTCCCACGCCGACCGCAGCTTCTCCCCGCTCAATCCGTCCTTTATGCTGCGCTCGGTGGGGCTGGCGACGGAAGCTTCGCTGGAGAAGCTGGGCAAGATCCATCGCATGTTGAATCAGTCGGGTGGCATTATTCCGTCGGAACCGGAAGCGCAGTTGGCGGCTGTCGAAAAGACAGAACGAGAGAGAATGGCCGTGGAGGAAGAACGGGAGAGGTCGCGATTGGCGGAGCAGGAAGAGAGGAGACAAATGGAAGAGCGGGATAAAGCGTTGTTTAAGACCATGTCCAAGGAGGAATTATTGTCCTGGCTGCGCTTCCAGGATTACACCGTGAATCGGTACCTATACAATTTACCGCTTTAAAATAAAATAAAATAAGTTTTTAGTTTTACGTAAAAAAATTAAATAAGTTAAATCTGTGCGTTGATCGTTTTAAAGAGTTAGTACCATATTCTATCTGTACTGATATTACAGTATTACGTACTTTAGATACGATTTTTGAATTTGCTCTAACACGCATATAAGCTTTGAGTAATCTGGTTGATCGTCCTTTTATTTCACTCACACTTCGTGTTTGAATGGTAGAGTACAGAGTCGGTATTAGTAAAAAAGTGTGACATTGTAGACGGGAACGCGATCAGTGCTCGGACTATCACCAGCGGGTTGTTGCTGCAATAGTTTATTTTTTGTCTACAATGCAGCCAACAAGGTATGTAAATATTCTTGGTACGTACAAACGGTACAATAAATAATCCTAATACCATGTATGATTAAATAAGAAGGTACGTGAATAATTTGTATACGTTAGTAATATTACGAGAATACGTACAGTACGAGTATATAAAGTATGGTTTCTTGCCTTCTTGAATAATTTATTCTACCATTTATTTTCACTGATAGATCTGATCGTGTTGATTGTTATTTTACTGTCCTGTTTTAGGCATTTTCTGCAGTGTAATTCTTTATATTTCAGCGTTGTGGATTACGACCCATTCAAATTGCCGGTAGCGAGTGAGGCTACTGCTTATGCGTCCCTTATTAAAAGGTACAAATATACGCCCAAAAAATGAACCTGGTTTTTTTATTTAATGCAGTGAATGTTTTCCTTTGAGGTTAGGCCGCGATGTCTGGATGATATTTTAACGATGATCCAAGGTTGGAATTTTGATTATGACGAGGTCATCAATCAGCTGCTGCTGATTCCGTTAAACGCTGTCATTTATAATAAACCCACCGATCTCATCACATCGGAAGCCATCAGAATGTTTGCCTTTATCGAGTCTGTTCTCAAGGTAAAAGTTTAAAACTGATTCAAAAGCGTTTAAGTACTGATTTAATAATTTTAATTAGTACTTGAAGTTTTACAAATACTGTAGTTTATAGTCATAAAAAAGTGAGCTTTGAGTTTTTTAACTGTTTTAATAACCGCAGTTTGTTTCCTGTTTTCTCGATATCTGAATGATAAATGTAATTATTTGTGCATTACGAATTAAAATGCTTTTTTGAATAGATTTGAATGTATCGCTGATTCGGGTTGAATTATCTTTAAAATGCTAATTGAATGCTGATTTTGTATTAATTACTGAATAATTAAAACGCCATTTATTTTATGTTAATTAAAAAATTTGCTGGATTTTCTCGGTTTGTGTGTTTGTATTTTTAAGTTATGATTTTCCGATTAGAACACCGACGCCTTTGATCCGGGTGCGGAGACACCGACCAATGTGTCCCTGGAGGTGGACACGATTTATCCGGACGACACGGATGACAATGAGTGTTTCATTCTGGACGCCGGCAAGACACCGCGCAAGCGGAAACGCGCCTCCCCCGATTCAGCGCCCAGCACGCCCGCGCAGGATACCAGCGCAGTGGCGCGGCACAAAAGGGAGCGCCAGCTGCGCAACGTCTTCTCGGCAGTTTGATTGAGCGGCTAAGAGAAGGATAATGGTGGCTGAAGCCTCGGTGGCAGACGAGCCGGGGAGTTTGGGTTGTTTTTTTTGTGTTAACAATATTTGCTGCTTCGCTAATATTGTGATGTTTTCGTTTTTCAAGGTTTGACGTTTTTACGGGGTCATGTGAATATTTCCTTCTGTTGTGAAAATACAGAGAAGTGTTTATCGTCTGGGGCTAGCGCACCAATCGTTTTCTGTGCTGAAAATATTTGTTTCTGGAAGAATTGATTGAAAAATGCATTTCTTTCCGTGCTTGAGATGAGAAATAAATTTAAAAAAGTAGCGATGAATTTTTTTCTGTTCTGACGATGAATTAAACAGCGTAAAGCATACCGACAGGAAAACGTAAGTTATTTTATCTATTCAATTTTCAAAAATACATATAGTATAACCACTGGGAAAAAATGCAATAAAATATTAGGCATTGGAAAACTCGACATATTGGTTAAAAACTCATTATCTTTCAACGTTTGAGATGGGAAAGGGAATTTAATAAAGTAGCTAATAACTGTTTCTGCTTTCAATTACCAAAAAAATAAGCGTACCGGCAGGAAGGCTTAAGTTATTTTATGTACTTAATTTCAACAGATTAATCTAAGACATTCTAAGTTCGTATTAATTTTTTTTCGAAACATACGCAGTACATGACTGTACGAATACATTTGCTGTTTGCTCTGCATTTCATTACTATTGCTTTTTACGGCAATCAAACGCAGAATTGATACCTATTTCAGCAAGATGCCGTTTCCAACAGTTTAATTGATTCCAATTCAATGTACTGCTTCCACAAAATTCCAAAATAAACGGATAAAATAAAACGCCAACTACATAAAAATATACAGCAGTGAAATGGAAGTCTCATAAAAGTTCCCACGACGCCACCAAAAACAAACAAAAAGCGGATACCCGCTATGCATTACGATGCGCGTCATAAAAAGTTAACAAACATTTCCGATGAGACCTGATTACAGCAGGAAAAAACATGGCAACCGATAAATAAAGCGAAAACAGCCACAATTATGCCTTAACAATACGCATTCGCCAGCGCGACAATATTCCCCGTCAACCAACAATTTCCTGATAGTAAAACGACGTATCCAGTAGAGGTGAATGTATGTGGTGGCCCGGAGGTGGAAGTTGTTGGTGGTCCACCCATTAAGCCGGGCTCTTGCTGCGGGACGCCGGTGTCTTGCTGCGCGAGTGCGAATGCGCCGAGCGACTGCGCGAACGCGACGCCTCCTTCTTGCGCTTACTGTCGCGGTCGCTGGCGGCGCCATCATCCCCGCGCGCTGGCGAGTCGTTGCGTTTGGCGCGCACGGGGGTCCGGCTGCGGCTGCGTGGGGAGCGGGAGCGCGAACGGGAATGACTGCCGCCGCGGCCGCCTTCCGCCGGCTTCAAGCGGATGTATGATGTTTCTCCCTGCAAAACACCCAGCTCATCAATTATATAAAATCCAACTAAAACAATCATTTAGACTTTCGTTTATTTAAATATATTTGCGAACTACATACTCCAAATCTACCTATTTCCATGTCACTGATATGTTACAGTACTCAAATTAGTTGTTAATGTTGTAATTCTTTTCGAACTCTTAAGTTAAGAGTCTTAACAAAATTTAAATAAAAAAATTCGAAGTCAAGCAACCCCTCAAAGAAAGGCAGCAAATCAAATAAAAATTATTTTCCAACTAACGTGGCAGTTATAGGACTTCATATCACTGCTCTAATTAGTAATTATGAACATTTATAACGTTATCCTCGGTCGACACTTCCTCAATCACACTAATAGAACAAACGATACGATTTTCATTTTAATAATATCAAAAGCATTTTCATTGGAATACTATGAGCGCTGCAAGGTACCAGCTTTTTCTTGTACTTCCACAACACTCTATCAAATTTTGGAATACTCCACTACTTACCATATTTCGCTACATTACATCTACATATCCAAAATTCTTTAATTTACCAAAGATGCGCGCAAGCAGACATACCTCGTGAGATCGGAACTTGGTGTCGTCCAGCTTCTTGATGGCGTAGTCCATGTCGTCACGACGGACAAACTCCACACTGCCGGTGCCGTCCTTATTGACATCCGCATAGCAGACATCGCCCGCTTCCCGCATATGATCCTTCAGATCCTGCCAACTGCCGGATTTGGGCAGACCTGTGCCCACAGCAAATAACGATCAGCGAACGCAATGGCCGCCAACATTTTACAGCACAGAAGCCTAACATTATCAATCAATTTCGACACTCTCTTACCGAAATACCTATGGTAGAACTAGTAAGTTATATAAACTACCACACACTTGCTGGCGGCACATCGACTTACTCAAACTACCCGTTTACGATAAGATCATCATGAGTGCTTAGAATTGTGTGTAACGCGCCCTTCATCAGGTCTTCGCTTCGCGAATTCCGCGGGGTTCCTGAGGGTAACCTCCGTCAAGACTCAAGAGCCCCATCCGCGCATTAATCCCACTAATAAAATTTTCATAAAACCACGCTTCACCGTCACCGTAATTATGAACCATTTTCTTTCCTTCAGTAACCGGTAGAACTTTATTCGGAATATTTCAACAGACCGATCTGCAATCTCACTACTTATTACTGCCCATATTTAACAGTTAAAATAAGCAAGGCAACTGATTCAGGTAATAGAGAAGAAGCAAAATAATAAAATAATTTTGAAATGAACCGAAAATTAAGACATTTAACAATTATACAAAAAGAGAATATTCATCTGACACCAAAATGGAGCAAACAAACAAAAACAAGTGATTCTACAAGGTAACAAGAAGTTATAAGTAAAATTACCTGTTATAAATTAGGAAATTATTAAAACCGAAGCGCGATAAAATACTGAAGATCTCGGCTTACTAAAAAGCTAATAAAAGCACACTAAATTAAAACCATAAAAATGACGATATAAACTGTGAATAATTCAAATTCTTAATTATCTAAAATATCAGCTTTAACACTGGCAGAATTTCAATCACAGACATGAAAACCCAATTTCATCTATGACATACCTGAAACCAGCAGACGGTATTTGGAGCGGCGTGGTGGCCCATATCGGCTGGAGTTGTTGCGTGACGGATAGTTGCGATCGCCGCCTGAACGCGAATTAACGAAGCGTCCGCCGTCGGAGCCGCGATGCTCCCGGGGAAACTCCACACGCACGCGGTTCCCATCCATATCATACCCATCCCGATCGTGTACGGCATCTTCAGCATCCCTGCAAACCGTACGAAATGGAGTTTACTGCGCGCTGATGGTAGAAAAGCGACGAAGACCCACAAAGTTCGCCAAACAAGCCTCATTTTTACCGTGAATCGTCAAACTCCACGAAAGCAAACGGCGGCCCGTTCTGCTTACTGAACAGCTCCATGTTGACGATTTTTCCATATTTGCGGAAAAAGTCTGCATCATAAAGAAAAAAGAATATCGCTGAAAATAAGTCACGGAATTGGACTGGAGGCGCTCAAAAGCGAGAGCTGAAGCGTTGCGTTTTACCTCGGATATCGCCTTCTCTCACGTCCGATGGCAGATTCCCAACGTAAACTCGTTTACCACCACGACCCATTTTGCGATCAACTGATGAGATACAAATAAACCTTGACAATTTCTACTTCAACGACAAAAGGGATTTCGTACTCTACTAAACGATTTCTGGCGAAAATGTCACAAATCCTGAAAAGTGAAATCAACGAAAATCTGTGGATTTCTCAAAGTCAACGATCGGCGTTGTTGGTTGTTCAAGGATTTGAAATGCAACCAAAATGCGGGGAGCGCTACAGCGGCTTTCTGCATTTGCGCCGCTTATGCTATCGTCGGTCAGCGGTTGTAAAAATCCGGTGCAGCTCTGTCGATGTTCTGTATCTATGGCTTTAATTTGCGCTGACAGAGCATCTACAGGGAATGTTCTGTGGCCCGCCAATACAACCGGAAGTGATCCGGTTCCATTTTGCCGAAGTTTATTGTGATTGCAATGCAACATTCAATGCCAAAGGGTAAAACCCAGCAGATTTTTGCGATTTGTTACGTATGTAAAATCTTTTTAGAACCGTAATTTTATAAACAAATGAACAGAATACAGGAATATTTCTACAGATGTGGAATTTGAAATAGAATGTCGGCGCATCACAGCACTTTTGATACCGGAAGGAGCCAATATAACCGGCGCATTATCACACGGGAATTTACCGTTCGTGGAAAAAAAATAAATTTTGATAATAATGCCGATGCGTGATTGTTCTTTTTAAAAAAATCTTTTCGCCACTTATATTTTTCGGCCTTAACGTTTGGTAATGATAAGCATTTACTATTATCGCTCATTTTAATAACGATAAATAGTACATATACTCAAGAAATAATAATATAGTATAAGAACGCAGCAATACAACTTCTACGAAAATAAGTGCAGTAAACCATTATCTGAAATTAATATTTTATTACATACAGTTAATTTATTCATATGTGCGCGATAGCCGACAACAGATAGCTAGTACGTAAATCAGCTTTAGTGAGCACAAGCCAATACTAAAACCTCCATAAAACTGGAGCAAAACAGGAAGCACCGATAAAATGTGCGACAACTTCCAATGACTGTAAATAAACGATTTGTCGTTCGACAACATTTATCGAACATAACTCGAATAAAATCATAAAACCACTTCAAAGCGAAAAGACAATCCATTTCCATAGGTTACAGGTAAAATACTGGAAGAATCAGCGCGTAGCACACAATTTCAATTCCCGATAATCCTGCGTTAATTTATGCCGCTAAATTGTGGCGGTCTTCCGTTTTGTTGCGCATAACCGCCGCACGCAGCGCTCCATCCAGATCCCGCAGGAGATCGTCGATATTCTCCAAACCCACGGAGACGCGGATAAAATTGTCGGTGATGCCGAGATTAATGCGGTCGGCTTCCGGTACATTCCGCATGGTCATCGTGCCGGGATGGCTGACGAGACTCTCCACACCGCCCAGACTCTCCGCCACAATAAACAACTGCAATTAAGCCGGCATGTCACATTTCAAAACGACAGCTTACCATTAGTTGGGAACAACATGCAATAATTGTTTGATTACTCTTTTTAAAAACTACGAATTCTAAATAATTAATGAATAATCGGCAATTTGATATACTCCTCCGCAGAACTATGAAAAACCGAACCAAACTGTACATTTGAAAATCCACTCGTATATCTATATAAAAAATTCTAATGATATAGTAATGTAAGTAATTTCAAATCAATCAAACCTGCCCGCACGTACTTAATTAAATCAATTACAATTGAAATTAGTTTCTAACAACCGAAGAATCACCGTACTACGCAAATTATGCTGCGGGGATTTATATACATAACGATAAGTAACGTTTTATCCGAATTAGCGAAATACCCGAATATCTACGCAAAAACACAAAAAATATTCCATGACATTAACTACTCGTCCTTGGTTTGTATTATATAGACGAAATCACCGCACTAACAAAATACGCAAACAAAACTATTAAATAATTTTAATAAGATTTTTGCACGGGATACTAATATTGCAGGTGTCGAATATCGTACATCACTACAATGACGTACATGAAGATTTCGTGTGAACGTCAACGCCTCCTGTTTCCCGCCTTTGATGTAAAAGGCCAGCATGCCGCTGTAGCCCTTGCACTGCTTCTTCATCAGTTCGTACTGGGGATGCGAGGCCAGTCCCGGATAGATGACCTTGTCCACGCAGGGATTCAGTTCCAGGAAGCGCGCCACAGCCAGTCCATTGCGCATGTGCTCCTGCATGCGCAGATGCAAGGTCTTCACCCCGCGCTGCACCATGAAGGCGTCGAATGGGGATAAAACCGCGCCCATTTCCATCTGCAGGAACTTCAGGCGCTCATGGATCTGCAAAAAACCCAATTATTTCACTACATAGCTATATAGAGAGAGCCGGGTTATGCCGGATATGTATCGAACTTTGTAGTGTACCGGCAAAACTGAGTGCTTCACTTTGTTCCAGTTACATTAGATTCGGTAAAAAAACTAACTGCTGCATGATTCATTGATATTACTGATTAATTTTTTATGCCATCAAATCAAAAGTAAATAGTTCTGTAAATTTCTACGATAAGGATAAAACATTACAGTCTGACAATCGATACCAAAAATGAATAAAAATTATGACAATGAGCATCAAGACGAATTACATCAAAATAATGATAGAGGCTGCCACAGTGTGAGACTAATGCTACTTAAATTTTCACAATTAATTCGGTTAATTTTTTGTAAATTATTTCTTAAAGCGCGAACAAACCATTACGGTTCTTAATTAAATTAATTTTTTCGTAAGTTGTTCATCATAGTACGAACAGAACATTACACTTTCAGAATCAGTTAAAAAAAATTGAGAAAAACTTACAAAATGGCCATAACAGTTATATTATAATAAAATACTCGTAAATTTACTATTGACTACTCAGTGCTGACCTCGTGGTTATTCAGCATGGCACATCCGCCCATGGTATCCGTGTGGCCGTTGATGTACTTGGCCAGTGAATGATACACCACATCGGCGCCCAACTCCAGCGGATGCTGGAAGTACGGGGACATGTAGGTGTTGTCCACCACCACCAGGATGTCGTGGTTGGTGTTCTTCACCAAAGTGGACAGCGCTTGAATGTCCACCACTCGCAGGGTGGGGTTCGAAGGCGATTCAAGCCACAACATCCGGGTGCGTTCGGACAGGGCGGCCTGCACCTGCTGAAGATCGGTGCAGTCGACAAACTTCACCACCAGACCACCGTCCGGCGCGATGAGGGTGAAGAAGCGGTGCACGTCGGATTCGACGCAGTCCATGCAGATGATCTCGTCGCCGCTGCGCAGCAGATGGGCCACGTTGGCCACGACGGCCATGGCGGTAGAATAACACAACGCTAGAAAACATATGAAAAAGGGAATACATGCTCAACTAGAAAAAATTATAAACTGGACGACGGAAAATTTTGCGGGAAGAGTGGAGTTAAAAAAAGTTTAATAATAAAAGATTATTTATAAATAAAAATCAGAAAAAAAACACAAAAACTTAAGCTTTAACAATTTTAATTATCGATTACTTATTATTAATTTTAAAAGTAACTCAATAGTAGTAGTACGTTGCAAGTTTGCAATACGAAAACCGAAATGAAACTACGGCTGATTCGGGCATTTTTACGAATATTTACCATATATATATATAAGCTGATGTGTAACTTTTAATTGCAGGTATTCGGATATTTAAATTTTTCGTGCTTACTATATACTATACTGTATATTCGTACTGTACTTACAAAATACCTTGAAATAAACCGACCACTGGTGAGCATTCTAAACAACTTAAAATTGATTCATACCAAAAAAATTTACCATTAGTACACTTTAATCATTTTGCGACTTTAATTACAATTATCGCCAGTTTATCGGCTCGTAAGCCTCGCAACTATATTTAAAATTAATTAACGCTACATTGATGGATAACTTTTGATCATGTTTTAGCACATTTTGATGACTTGTGTCTTCATTTACGACCGGATAATTATCTACGACAAGAAAGCGCGAAAAAAACATGAATGGGTGTGAAATGCCACCGGCAGATGTCAGTCTTACCATAATCCGCATCTTCCAGTTTTGCCAGTGTTTTCTCTAAGGATTCCCGGGTCGGATTCCCCCAGCGTGAATACTGAAATCCCTGGTGACCAGCCGCACCATTCTGGCGAAATGTTGTTGACAGACAAATTGGAGGTACAACTGGTGTCCAGCCTACAGAATCAATAATTTATGCGGGAGACTGCGGATAAATGGAGCAAAAGAACTGAACACTTCCGGTTGATATTATGTTCATAAGCACTTTATGTTGTACTTGTACAATACTCGCAGCGCAGCTCGTACTGTCAGTGATAGGCAATACATACTGTAGCTCTGACTTGTATAACTGTAATCATGCTGATGGAGAACATAATTAATTACAAAAAGTATTTACAGATACAATCACAATCGCATTCAAAAAAACAAATCAAAAACGTAAGTATTTACAGATACAATTTAACAATTACAATCACATTAAAAAAACAAATCAAAAACAATCCGAAGCAATTTACTACTATAAACAGTCCCAAGTAAGAAAAAAAACCGGCCTGGTATTAATCGTAGCAAGGTTTAACAATTTAAAATTAAACACACAGCGATTTAAATCACAACACTTGATAATAAATTAAATAAATTATAATATTGCTTAGAGCTTGAATACTGTTTAGTTTTCGTGTATACGGATTCAGGAATCACGAGTAAGTACAGTGAGAAGAAACTTACCAACGGACTCCAGCTCTGGCGGCTCCCATCCCGAATGGATAGCATGCGTAGCGAAACCGGGATAGGGATCGATTTCAAAGCTGGCATTGCCGCTGTTGAACGTAATAGGAGAACCAGTCTGTGCTGGTTTATTACTCTGCCGCTTCACCAGTGATTCCATCATGATCAGTCCGGATAATGATGCAAAAATGACAGGAAAGTAAATCCAGCACTCAAAATAGTGCAGCCGAAACTGTGGGTATATCACAATACTTAATAGAAATTGTAATTTACGGTAGAGAATGCTTGATACGATTGGAAATGTTGACAGTTTCTCCGTCGAGTGCTCGTAAGAATTCTGCGATCAGATAGAGAAGACAAGAATGCATCTCGTCGGCTGATCTGTGGCTAGATATATCCCGTATTGTTTTGAAAACCGGTTTGAAGGTGGCCAGACTAATCGTATGCACGATTCCGGCGAGTGTCAGTGTTGACGCTGCCCGGCAGAATCCACTTCACTATAGGCCGTTGACTTTAGCGGCTAAAACAGAACTGTATACTGTAATTGGCACGTGGAATGTGTATGGCGCTGTTTACAGCTGTTGATCGTCAAAGACCGATTACGTAAACTTCCGGCCGCACTGTATGTACAAAAGTAGCAATAAAAGCAAATGATATGTGGGAAAATCCTAACGGCTTACGCGAAAAATATCAACATCCAAACGTTCAACCGATAAAGCGGCCCGCGATTATAACCGTCAGTTATAATGCGACTTTATAGTTTGTACCGCGTTTATGTTTGCAGCTGTACTGTTTACAGTTGTATGTTGTACTGTTGTATGTTAAACTGTGCAGCCCGCCCTGCTTCTCGATGGTACCGTGGTACCAGCTGATGGAGAGTGGAGACATCTTTTTGGATCAATAAAACAAAAACCGATAGTCTCTTACTCATCAGTTAGTTAGTCTATCGTACATATTACAGTAATTTCTGTACTTATTAGATATTACTATGTTATGTTGTTTTTATGTACTTACGATTAATACTAAAAGAAATTTATTGTTGCTCGTTACACTGTGGGTAATATCTATATAAAACAGAACCGCTCAAACTATAACAAAAAAATCTCTAAGCTTATCCACTCCATCCATGGTGCCCAGTACTGACGCCGCGTTCCCCCGTTGAATCCCAATCGACAGGCGCTGTCGAAGAAATTCGTGCGAGCGTACTTCTCCGGTTTGTTGTCGCAGTCTTTTACCCAGCTCCTTGACGATTAATTGTCGTACAAAATACGCATTTTTTCCAGTTTCGTACACAAAAATCCATGACGTTAACAATAAGTACGGAAGCAAAGCTGTGTAGTGCGTGAACGTAAAGTAATTTAATTTTACGCTCAGTGAACTAAAACTGCCATAGCCAGAACTGTTCATGGAACGATATTTTGTCGTTTTTGTACTTTTTAAGAACTATATCCATCTATTTGTAAAATAGATGGATCTACGAAATTACCAAAAAGTTTGCACGTTAGCAAAACGAAAATTTATGATTGCAACACGATCACGTATAACGACAAAAGGATCTTAAGGAAGACGGCCCGGTACATATACCGGTATATCTATATAGTAAAATGAGATACATACACTATAACTTTCGATTGCACGCACTCCGAATCACTGTTTTTGTAATACTTTATGTCATTCTAAAGCTAAATGATTTGCATACATTGTTCTGAAAACGTACAGAGGTAACCTGTGCAGTGTGCACCAAAAGCGTACGTAAAACTCCGAAAATTCGTATAGATAACAAAAATTTAAAAAATGCATTTAATGTTATCTAAAATCTTAGCGTTAATTTTCTTCTCGCAGTGTTGCCTAATGCAAGTGTTCGCACTAACAAAGGCCACACCAAAAAAAAACCGGTTTTCATATTTCTTTTCAAGAAATATTGTGAATCGCGCTAATTTCCATCGTTTTCATTGCATTTCAGGCGTATTTCATGATTTTAGCATCTTATATGCGGTTTCATGATCACATTTCGATCATTTTCACATTTCACGCGAGGGTCCGCATCAGGACCGCACGATTATGAAATGAAAAGGAAATGAAGAACAAAACATGAAATCAGTAACCATCATTTCAGCCCTAGTCTGAACGCCATGTCGTAACGGGAATCCACGGTACGTGTACTGGCGAGCTCATTGCAGTCAGTTTCCTACGCCGCGCCCAAATATAGTGTACTTACGAGTACTGCACGATCACAAGAAAAGCATTGTGCCTATTAGGGCCATCAGCCATGGCCGATATAAAAATCCAGGTTGCCCCCGCAAGTGAAAAGGGCAAATGACGAAACGAAGTCGTGTTACACGCGAAATGTCGATCGCGAATGTTCTTGAGAATAATTCCGGCATTTGCGCGCCGGCTTTTACATTTCGGTCTCATATAGATATAAGACTATTTGGACGAGGTTTCCGTCCAAAAGTCATCAGAAACAGGCACTGATGTGTAGGATGCACTATCAAAATTTACAATCGCAAACAACGGGGTACAGCTCCGTTAACGATTTACAATTGCAAATTGTGGTGATATGCAGGCCGCTGAAAGAACTTACACAAAGCTCTGCTTTATAATCACTAAGTTTCATGCATTAGTTAGCAATGTGGTGTATTCCCCCACAGTATGGTCCTCATGGTTAAATTTTAGCATTACTCACTAGAGCCAAATGGTGGCGCCAAAAAACACAAAACAGTAAAAGCAAAAGTAAAAAAAAACGCAAGGTATATCGTACAATGCCCGATGGACCTAAAATCAATGGTAATCGTCTGTATTAAATTTAAAAGAATTAAACCGTGCAAGTGCGAAGTGAATGTTCCTGATATTCCCGCCACATTTGGACAATGTCCGAAACAGTTGCAAACCAGTTGCGATGCATGCATAAATTAATGAGGCGACCTTTGCATACCGTTTGCATGACTTTACTTCGCTGCCTTCGATAAACTGCGTTAGTTTGTCGTGGCATATCTAGAACTAATTTTCGATGGCTTAAAATGATAGCAAGAACCTTCTGTCGAAGAAATTATTTGTAAGGCCATTCACAATTTCTGCATGCAGTTTTAATGCGTTTATATACTTACCGAATTCTCGGGTTGCGCTTCCAGTTATCAGTTTGCATATTCCGCAGCCAGTAATCATGTTGTTAACAAGCTCCAAGATTTTAGAAACTTTTCTTCCGGTCGTGATTGCGTTTCAGTTAGTTACGGCCGACAATCCCGACTGCGGTGCACTGGCCCAAAATTACACAGCGGCCCTGGACACCTTAAATTTTAATTACTCCATGGTGCTGGGCTTGACGTGTCCGCCACCGGAGAGTCTGCTCCATGCCTTTTTGTGCAAGCCGGACAACTCAACCGATGCTGCTCCTCTACTCAACGATTTCTGTTCGTAAGTGCATCGTATCTGCTACATGTACGTATCTCGTTCGCGAATTGTTTCTTCTTCGTAGTGCAGTGCGCTGCACCATGAATTATTGTTCTATAAATAAAAAAATCAACAGTTATCGTACTTACAACGTTTCTGTACAGAATGGTTCGCTCGACGGGACAGCTGGGTGCGGAATTTTCCCGGCAGTGCCCCAGCACGAGCATAGAGAGAACCGTTGAGTATACTCCGGATGTCTTTTTGGTGTTGGCTACTTTATGTGAAACCGGTGACCTTGCCAAATACATAAGGGCCATAACACCTTGTATACGGAAAAGAGAGTACGCTAGACGACGTTTACGGGAGACCTATAGCGCGGAGGAAAAGTGGGCCCCCGGATTTGATTTCTGTCACTGAACCGTGCATGATGTGTTTTCCTCATAAATTCAGGGTTAACAGACCAGTCCTCTGCCGGTATGCAAACTGACTATGTAGACGATGGCGAGCAAAAGGTGCCGTTCCCTAAAATAGAATGTCTTAATTGTGCAGCATTTCATTAAACGGTTCGAGGGGACAGTGCATTTCCAAATGTATCCCAGGAGTCAATACTAACGCAAAAACTCTTCCGGTAGAGGGTTATTCATACAGACTGTACAGTCACAGCGTTTCTCGACACTTCTTTGACAAATTTCTTTCTGTGAATCTATTATTATTTACGCACGCTTCTTTATTCTTTGGGCTTTTATATGTCGGTATTAGTGCCACTACTGTAGTTAGTATTGTTAGCCGAACTGTGTAAACCGTGGCAGGTCATGTTCAGTGTTGCAGGATTCTACAGAGTGTGCTAGCATACGCCAATGGCGACAAGGATAAAAGTGTTGTGGAGATATGTGGACAAGAGGCGCTGGATGTCATCCTGGAACTGCGCGAGAAAGCGTTGCAGGCTCTTGACTGCGCCGAATTTGGCGATTATGTTAGAACTTTCGGATACATGAATGTCAAGTATCAGGACGGCAAGATGATCGAGTAACGAAATGGAAACCAGTACTAACAACTTGTTAGTAACAAGCGTATTGTTACCAGGTTTCGGTGTAAGGACAGCTGTACAGTGTACACCTTAAACAGTAAACAGTATGTCATGGTTTCATGTTCTTTGTTCTGCTTTCTGTTGCGCCGCCAGTGATTTATCGGGATAAAATATTGCTTTAGCCTTTAAGCACATCGTAATAATTCCGTAGTTTATTATCCGTTTATACGTACAGCTTGTAAGTAGAGTAGTGCAGAATGTGCTGTATGTGTCAGTTTAACTGATATATCTAAATCTATAGAAGTATCTATATTAAACGTAATATACAATACGGTAGACGCCAAGGGTAAAAGAAGATGCGCAACCGGCGCGGCAGCGCTTAATCTGGTACTGTGCTTGTAACCTGTTACAGTTCTACCAAAATAATAATGGGGTTCTACAATGGTTCTACAATGCATAGCTGATAGCACACCAACTGTGGTACGGAACAGATTTAACGTTCGTTGGTAAGGTCCAGACCGGAAAGTACAGGAGCAGAATAGTAATTAACCACCAGAAGCTCACAAATTAACCGAAAAGGATTCTTGCGGACGAAAAGGCATTCTCGCATGCATGTCTGTTCAGCTACAGGGATCTAACTGAAGAAATATTAAAACAATAATATAATAGTGAGCAGTGCCGCAATATGGGCGTCGCATTTGTCGAGTAGAAGAGGACATATATTAAATCATGAAGTGGTATTTTGCTATTATTCTAATGTTAACGTTAATATGTTTTGTTACGCAGCTCATGAATGATTTACACATAGAAAAAACAATTTATTATACTCAAATAAAACTGCATAAATTTAAATCCTATTTCATTGGCATAGTAGGTATTACAAAAATAACATATACTACAGGCTGTAACAGTTAGATATAACTTGCAACAAGAGAACAATTAAACCTGCTGTTCTTAGCTGCTTGACAGGAAGAATAAGTACTATAATTATATCCTCTATTTATACCGCGTTCATCCTCTAATATTATGTAGGAAAGCTGATAATTATTAATTGTACGCATGCACTAACTAAAGGCTCAACTTTTATCCCGCATATCGTTAGCATGCAGTATGCAAAAAGTATGTTTAGGTAAATGTTAAGCGATAATGCGGTCAGCTCGCTTCGAAAACATCATTCACCAGTAGAAAGTGTGCGAATTAAATGAGGAAATGACATCGAGTATTCACAAAACACAAAAAGCTTGTAGCGACGGGTGATCTCGGCTAGGATACAACGCACAAACCTCACTTCTGCATATATGGTACAGATAGACCACAACTGTAGGTAGCTCTGGAACTCTGTCGTATATCTGTACAAAATTAGCACATCTTACTCACTAACTGTAAAATTACTTCTGCAGTTCAGCTGTATTCCATTGCTCCGGCCGCGGTATTCTGCGAATCGTTGAAAACTCGGCAAATTTATGTTCCAGATGTTCCTTTATATAATACACCCGCTCCGAATTAACCGACGACCCACTGAAGAGAGGCCGCATCTTTAACTCCTCAATGAGGATCTCCTCGGGGTCACTCGGATTGAATCGGTACCGCACAGCACTGCACTGCTGCCACAAGGAAAGGCTCATTTTGTACCGCTTTGTCTCTCCTGTAAAAAACCAACAGCTCATTATGAAAGGCAAGTACCTCATCACCGTTTAATTTTTTGCGGTATAAATACGACACAGTAGTCGCCAGGGAACCGCGTTCGCTTTTGGCGCGAACTGCCAGTTAATAGCAGGAGTATGGGATAAACGTTGGTTATTGCTAATGTTAGCGAAATTTTATTTACTGTTTTTTACAGAACAATTTAAATTTCTGAAATACATGCACTTTTTTGTCATACAGTACAGTATACGTAAGGGTACAACAGCACATCGTACACCTTCTTTGTACGGCTGCAGTTAATCTTCCGCCCGGAATTTGGCGCCATTGCGTCGATGCAGCACTCCAGTGGGATGACCACTGAGCAGTATGGGAAAGGTGGGTTTGTGCGCTATCGCTTTCCCAGATATGTAATTCAGTATACTCTTGAGACTGTGTGAACGATCTCATTATTACCTGGTCGTAAGCAGTATGATCCATCTTTGGCTTGGTGCCCCTCACTGGCGTCCAATCCCAGCGTCATGAGCTCCACCGTTTTACTGGACGCCGACAAGAGGGACGTGTCCAACACAGTCGTTGTTGCACCGATGGCTGTAGCCGCTGCCGCCATACCGCCTTTGACGGCGATGACCTTTAAGGCTAGCGCTCCCGCCGATGCCACTGTGCCAAAGACGGTTAAAATGGTCCCGGCAACTTTGACAGCTTTTTGATCATAAGATAATTTGATATACCAGTTGTCGTCGGTGTCATTATGGATGGACAAATACGAACTCATGATTATTGTCAAATTGCCGTATCAACCGTTTCCGTTTCCTTTCCCTTATGACTTTCGGAAGAACATGTTCGATGTTTTAAGGAGGAATGCTGCAATATGAATTTGCAGTAGGAAATGCAGCACTAATAACACAGGTTGTTTAACTGACGGCTGTTTTATATATTTAACGACAGCGATGGCTGCCTTTGCCTTGGGGAATGTAGGTAGGCAGACATTTGTCGTGCGATATTGTGCCGGACACGTCGTTGACGTACATTGTGGTTTGGCGGCTTCTTCAGTTTGCACGTCATTGCCGCTTGATTGCGTGATTAAATTTATTCAGCTTGAGATCATTAAGAAAACCTGCACGTGTTACCGTTTTACTAAACAAATCAGGATGCAAATTTTGTATAATTGTGGTACCCTGCGCCCTGCGGCAAGAGCAGTTCGAAATTACTACTTGCTGTACTACTGTACAGATACTTTCACGTTTCACGAGATCAGTTGTGTATGAAACGCAGAATTATGCAGAGTAGTAATATTTTGTAAAGTACTAGTAATGCTAATAGGGAGTACATATACAGTACATAAACAGATTGAAAGTAATGTGAAGAACCAATGCACAAAGATGAGAGGTAATATCAGGTTTATTTGTATTACTCACTCGTGTTCATAATTACTCAGATTGTTGAACTACTTTTCGAAGCAGTAAGTATGGCGGCTACCCCGCCCATTTCGTCTTGGCAGAATCAATATGATTTAAAAAATTATAATTGTACGATGGACGGACAGTTTCTTAGGCTCCCAATATCAGCAACGTTGCTTCCGGGTGTGCGCTTTGCGTTTCCGGTTGCAAATTTTGGCATTTCCGGTTTTCAAAGCATCTAGCCCGTCTTCTTCAAATGCACAATGGTCTTTGCCATTTTGATCGCTGCGTGAAGTCGGCATACGAGAGGATTGCCAGCAGCATAATAACGACAGTGCATAATAATCCGAAAATTGCTCCTACTGGTATTTCGATGTACAATATTGCGGATATAATTGATCGATCGGTTCTATATGTATATATACATGTACGTAAGTTTACATACAAACGAGTGACACGAATATTGTGGCACAGTAATTTAAATGCGATTTTACCGGCACGATATCAAAGTTTAAGTTTAAATATTTAGCTGATATGTACATACATACTTCAGTCTCAAAGCTGCATGCTAGCTAAAGGCGCAAACATCTAATAACGCTTACTAGAACTACCGTCGATATAACGGTAGGACGAACAAAAGAGTAAAATGAGCACTAGCATTGCAGCTTGATATTGAGTGTGGCCGCACCGTTAGAAACTTGAAGCTGATGTGTTCGTTGATCTTGGTCATACCGAAGACATTAATATTCGAAAATTTAGCTGCATTAAATCCGAACAGAACTTTTGCTGCACGTTGCCGCAAACATGACAATGCAGACAATTAATCGGATTCTATTCGGAGCAAGCTGTTAATCAAAATTAATATTATGATTTGGTTACGATATTCAGTAGCATCATATGCAGTCTAGCGGTACCATGACAAATGCATTGTGTCCACTGCCGCATTTGGTTGTCATTCTCATTCTCCATTTCATAATAATTACCGTTGTAGCGGAAGGTAAACTAGCTAATGCGAATCATGAGCTCAAGGTTGCTAGAGAAGTTTCCTGTGTTCCGGATCTACTGCCCAGTTCCGGCATCCAGGGAGAATGTCTGCCGTTCCATAATATAGACGCTTGTGGAATCCGAACGCTATCGGATTCGCAAGACTGTTCCGGGTTAGGCGTCGGTGAAGAATGGCTTTGCTGTTACGGTAAGCAAAATACATAGTTCGTAGTTTTCAGTTTTATACACTTTTCAGTTTTTATCATAAGGATATAAATTGTGGTAATTGAATATATTATGTACTGTATATAGTTTATATGCTAAAAGTAGATATGCAGTGATAAGTGCTTACTGTGCAGATATGAGCAGTCTTACTCGGAACAAGCAGAGCGGAATTGAAAATATCACATCTCCGTATCACGGCGCCGCACTGGGACCGACGTTCCATCAGCAGTGCGGCATTCCCAATGGTGACCCGGACATGTTCAGCGATTTCGAAAGAGCTTCCACAAAATTGTGGGAGGAGTGCCAGCACCCAACGGAAGCGGGTCAATATGCTGGCAGGTTAATTAGCAGAATTATACAAATGTTCTTTCATATTAATTAACTATCATTTACAGATTTATTTTGATTTTTATGATACAGTATGTAAAATGTTTATGTATAGTTTTTGTACGTACAATTTTATGAAACAGCATGTAAAATTTGTAAGCCGCTGTAGCAGTTATGTACTGTAGTAATTTTGTACATATATAGTCATACAGATACGTACATAAACACGATATGCAGAACCTATGTTAAACAATTACACACAATTATTTGATACCGCGCAAATTTTCTTCGAAGGCTTCAGTGACAATCCAGGATAAACGGACCAATGTGACCGCTGTCTGTGGAGGGTCCATTGTGGGCATGTGGACCATCATCACCGCCGCGCACTGTCTCGTTCGAACCACCGTGTCACAGTTTAACCAGTCCAATTATAACATCATCGTGGCCATCGGGGTCATCTCCCGCAACATCGGCAACAGCAGTCTGCCGCGCTATCCTGACTTCGTTAGCGGCTGCGCACAGGCGCTGACTGTCCAGTGGGCTATTCCGCACCCAAACTTTACACTGGGTGCAGTCGTTAACGACATTGCAGTGCTGGTGTTGGCGCAACCCATTGACTTCCGCAGCCATGCCGCGTGTGCGTGCCGGTTGTGCTTGAATGACGGCACCAGTCCACAACCTGGGGATACTTGTGTCACTTCGGGATTCGGTCGTACAGCTGAACCAATTCCAGGTAATCCAAAAGAGCAGCGCAGAACCGTGCACGACTGTGCTTATCAGTGCAGCAAAGCATTCGCCTAATTACCTTTCTCTCTCGCTCGTTTTCTAACTTCCTGCTTGAAGTTTGACCTTTTCGAAACATTTACGAGCTGTATTTTATTACTCACTGTTTTCCTAACAGTTTGAATGGACGTTAAATTGTGTGTACGAAGTTAAATGTATTTTTAAATTTCCTTGTACTTCCGCCCATTTTCACTTGAACGTTTACGCGACCTTTTTACAAATTTCATATCGCTTTTCTGTTATAACAGGCACAGTATCAGCAGCACCCGCTGTCATTTCTCTCAGTTACGTCGCTCAGACAGTTATGGATCCAGCCAATGGACGTTGCGTGTCGGCACGCGATCCAACAACCGGGGCGGTAACCAACACAAGCACCACGATATGCGCTGGAGGTGTAGTCGGACAGGACGCTTGCGACGGAGACAGTGGCGGTCCCTTGTTCTGTTTAGACCAGTCCACGAACACCCAATACCTTGCCGGTATCGTATCGGGGGGCGTTGGGTGCGCACTGGGTGTAGGGTCACTGTACACTAAAGTCCAAGCGTATCTGCCGTGGATTTTTGATACCGCACCACTTGGTGATTTGGCTGTTATGGCTTAACTCTATGTAAATCTACCGCACTGTATATAGCTATTGGGAAGCAGTGTACTCGTACTGTTTGTACGTTGACCAGTCAAGCTCGTAATTATTACTGAGCCATTAATTGTAACAAGTAAAGTCCTTGATTGCTGTTTGTTGAAACTACAGCTGTGTAGTATTCCTTGTAGTGAGACTATGCCCACTTTCATTTGGAAATACATATAACGGTGTTTTCATTTTTGCTCCAAGCAACCACTTCATTATGGAGGCTGGCTACCTGATTTCGATGGCGAACGTTGAATTTGATGAATCAACGAGGTCTTCTAAACCGAACGAGCCAGGGCACTGTGCACAAACAATAACTTTGACTTTTTCGAACGAAGAAAGTTTTGGAACGGTGGAGTGCTGGGCCAGGACGGAGCCGCAAAAGATCTGTGGTTCATACAAACTGCGAATGTGTCTTCGTAGTGCCTTCCAGGTGTAGTTTGTAGGGCTGTTGAGCGCCTTTCACGATAATTTCATTTGTTTTTAAAATAGCGTGTTTAGACGATGCAATGTCCACGGAACATTGATTGTTAACATTATTGGAATTGTCGAATCTGCTGGCTCATTCCGTAATTTGCCTATTACGAAGAAAATTATCGAGACTCTGAGACGGTTTTCGGAAACTTTGCCGTGTTAAGGTATTTATAAGGCTTGCGTTTTGCACAGAGCTTAGCGGCTGCTTTGCCCTACATGTGCAGTCTCAGTTTTAAATCACTTGGAAGTTGGAACATTCAAGTGACCTTTTCACGTATTTCATGGTGGTAATTATGCAGCGACAAGCACACCCTCAGAAGCTCAAACAGACATTCCTCTGAAAAGCATGTCGCACAACCGATAAATGTATGCTGCGCGCGCGTCGGCACGCGATTCAGCAACTGGAGCGGTAGCAACACAATGCAACCTCGATGTGCGATGAAGGCGCCGCACAGGACGCTTGTAACCGTATGGTGGCGGTCCCTTTTTATACGTAGACAAATCTACCAACACGCAGTTCTCAGCCGGTGCCGTTACAGCGGGCATTCAATCAGCTCACTGTTTAGTCCGTGTGGAGTCACTGTACACCAAGTTCAAGCGTATCTACCATGGATTTTCGATACTGCACCATTTGGATTTTTCTATATGATATTTTCAGCTTTATTTATTACAATTACATTCAAATAATCTTCTATAACTGTTCGGTATCTCGATCCTTCTGTTGTCTGTGTGTTTTCTTTTACATTTTGTTTTACTATCTGACCAGATATATTAGCGAGCGCCTCATATTAACTGAACTATACGGATCGTGTAATTCAAATTTACAGTAGAGATTTATTCCAATGTGCTGCGGTTTTTTGAACAATTATTACCGGAAATACCGGAAGTACCTACTATCGACTCACATACAGCGGCATGACGAACAAATCAGCAACACGATCACTAGCATTCAAGCTCGATAAACAAGGCCGCACCGTTTAAAACTTGAAATTTGTGGTGTTCGTTGATCTTGGTCATACCGAACATAGTAGGAGGCTTTATTTTTATTGTAACGTTAACCGAATTCAGTAGGACTGCGCGTTGTCGCCGAACATGACAATACAAAAATCTCGTAGGTACTCAAGCGGCAACATTCGAAGTGTAGCGGTACGATGCAGAATGCATCGGCATTATTACATCGTACACTGGTTGTTATTTTCCATGGCATTATTCCCATTGTCGTGGGAATGGAACTGATTAAGGTTAACCAGGAGCTCAAGATTGCTACAGCAGTTTCTTGCGTTCCGGATCTGCTGTCAGATTCCGGCATCCACGGAAAATGCATACCACTCCACAGTATAGAAGCATGTGGAATCAATACGTTATCGGCTTCGCGAGACTGTTCCGGATTCGGCAATGGTTCAGAATGGCTTTGTTGTTACGGTCAGCATGACAGTTTTCAGCCTCCAATAGTTATTACTAAGGTAAAACGCAGAGGTTCTCTAATGGTAATCCTGCAGATAGCACTGTCTCTAAACGGAATACTAACAAGGGGAACGGAATAGAAACTATCACATCTCCATATCACGGCGCCGCGCTGGCACTCACGGTCCATCAGCAATGCGGCATTCCCAATGGTGATCCGGCTATATTCAACAATTTTGAAAAAGTTTCCTCGAAAATTGTGGGTGGACTGCAAGCGCCCAACGGAAGCGGATCAATATGCTGGCAGGTCAGCAGGATGCTGTAAATGTTACTTTACGAAGCATAAAGTATGTTCCATAAACACCAAAAAAGTGTTCCATGTAAATGTCATGGTTAAAGTTAATACATAATTGTTACAAGGGGAAGAAACTCTTGCAGCGGGTACTGCGATGGATTTTATTGGTGACTCTCTCGACTCAAAACTCTCAACTAAAAAGCAGCTCCTACTAAAACAGCAGCCCCAAACTCGCGATGAAATCACGCTTATATTGGTGGCGAATGCAAAACATCAAAGGCTTCAAAAAAGATAGCAGAACATAAACAACAGGTTATGCAATCAAAACTCATGGGAAGAAAACGCCTATAGGCGTGAAGGCATTCCAGATGATATCATACAAATGACATCATAACATAATTCCATAACTACTTCTATCTGAACGCGATAAGTACTAGTAATTCCATGAACGGATTGTACGCACTGAAACGCAAAAAAGATTCCGAGAAGTTACAGTACATTTTAACTTTGGAATACTTCGTTCGCGCTTCATTGCGTATGGGTACAATACAGTAAATCAACCCCGTGCATGGTTCTAAGGTAGGAAAAAATTCCGAAACTGAACTGTTCATCTTTTATGTTTTCTGGATGAAAACATTTTGTTGGTTCCGAATGCGTAATTTGTTTTGCGATGCCACTTCACTCAAACGCGGAACTAAAGGTTCCGATAAGTTAAATAGCTAAATCCTTCAGTATATGACTACAATGGCCAATGGGTGTACTTATCAATGGCGCGCAACTGTTCTTTGGAGGTTTCTGTGACAATCCAGGATAAACGGACAGGAACGATTAACCTGTGCGGTGGGTCTATTGTGGGCCGGCGGACCATTATCACCGCCGCGCACTGTCTCGTTAACGAAATCACGGTGTCGCAGTTTGACCAGTCCAATTATGATATCATCGTGGCCATCGGTGTCATCTCCCGTAACCGAGCCAATAGCAGTCTGCCGCTTTATCCCGACTTTGTTAGCAACTGCGCACAAACAGTGGATGTCCTGTTGGCTATTCCGCATCCAAGTTTCACTCAGGCTACTAATGATAACGACATTGCCGTGCTGGTGCTGGCGCAGCCCATTGATTTTCGCAGTCAATCCGCTTGTGCGTGTCGGTTGTGTTTAAATGACGTACTCGTTCCACAACCTGGAGATACTTGTGCCACATCGGGATTTGGCCGTACAAGTGAGTCGATTTTAAGTAAACAGACCACAAAGGAAGCGCAGAACGACAGAATGGTGTGTTCTTGTGATTAACGCTGCATCTAGCTATTTCTTGTATAGCTTTGTCTGTACATGTATTTGTCTCGTTCTTCCACTTCACAGTCTGCAACTAAACCTTTCTAAAAAAATCTTACTGATGGGCCTGTGATGACAAAGGAATCTGCGCCTGGCGCAAGGCGGTCTACCATAGGGGAATCCAGTGACCGTCAATATCGTTTAAATACATCGCAAAGGATTTTATTTTCTTGCTTTTTTTAATCATAAAAGAATGGCGCACAACTACTGTATGCAGTGACTCGCAGATAGATAAGCACTGGATCACAGAGATTGAGTACTTGTACGGAAAGAAACACACACCCGGCGCGTGCATGCCCATGCGTCTGCTATTAGCATTATGCGAGCTGCTCGTGTGTGGTCTTCCCGTACACAAATTAATAAGTACAGATGTTATAAGAACCCGTATTACGAAGAATACTAGCCGTTTTATTTCTGTACGAACACGCCTAGATTTGACGCTTACTTTCAGGTGACCTTTCCATGTACCGTAATTAATGTTGATTTTTTTTAAATGACAGGTGCATCGTCAGCAGGGCTTGCGGTCATACCGCTGTACTACGTTGCGCAGCCAGTCAGGGATCCGGCAATCGAACGCTGCTTTCTGGCACGCGATCCAGCAACCGGGGCGATAACGAACACCAGCACCACGATTTGCGCTGGCGGTGTGGTTGGACAAGATGCATGTATCGGAGATAGTGGCGGTCCGTTATTTTGCTTCGACAAGTCCACCAACACTCAGTACTTGGCCGGTGTCGTATCAGCGGGCTCCGCTCAGTGCGCAGTTGGTGTGGGGTCGCTGTACACCAAAGTTCAAGCGTACCTGCCGTGGATTTTCGATACCGCACCACTTGGTGATTTGGCAATTATAGAAACTTAAGTACTGTGTGCATTGTGGAACGCGACCTACGTGGACCAGACTTTGTATTTTTAGATTGACGAGATAGCATAATTTATACTGGTTAACTGCTAAGTATTGCGCATTTTGAAAACTATTAATTTTTAGTGAATCTTTCCGTTGTATTTTAATCAGCGGTTCTGAACAAGTAAATGTATTGATTGTTAAAGAACGCACTACGCACCATTACAGTAAGAACATATCATTGCATTGCGCTGATATGAAACATTACAACATTAAATAGAAAGAGAACCCTCTAGCAAAACGACTTCGAATCTCAAAAAAGGTACAATCTATGAAGAACTTGTACAAAATTGGTCACACGTTAATCATGAGGTCAAACATTCAGCAATTTTGAACGATGAAAAAGATTGGTGAATGGGCTTTCAAGAACTACATCTTCTTGGTCTAGTGTTCATCTTTCTTTCCCACGAAAACGAGCTGTAAAGAGATAAGCCTCTGCAAACCACTCACTAAACAACATGCTGCCACTGATCAAATTAGCGATGCGTACCGAGAATTCGCGGGGATCGATCTCCGCTGATGCCTTGAACCGAACGCTCACCACGTCCCACACTCCCAGGGTTTCTGGGTTGTTTCCCCGTCGTTGTTCCATCGGTTGTTTCCACGTAATAATGAACTGGTTCCGCCTTGGAACACCATTCGACAGTGTGTGCACACAGCTGTCGATGCGTTTATCTTTACTTGGCGACAAATAGATCTTTTTACGTATCGCAAAATCCATGACGAAAACCTCCACGGCAAACTCAGCCGGAAGGATGCCGGTGATCACCGCATGATGCAATTCCTGGGCGAATTCTAAATTCTGCTTTATATGGTGACCCATGTAGAGATTCCAGTTGTCATCAGCGCAGCGTTTTGCGGCCTCTTTGCGGTCATTGCAGCGGTTAATAATGCGTCGAAGCTCCTGACGGCTGTATGTCTGTCCAAGCAGCATGCGATGCACAACAATGTCGGCATAGCGGCGAATAGGGGACGTCATATGCGCATAATATTTCATACCTATTAAGAACGCACTGACACTATCTTGGAAAAGCGGAATGTCCATAATTTCTACTTTTCTTTAGCGGTTGAAACGCTAAATACTTTTGGCTTCATGTAGTAAGTTTAATGGGGCGGAAAAGCGTTATTTTTCTTTAAAACCGAGGTTTATTGCTTTTCTTAAGTAGCCTTGTAACCTACAGATAGCTGTTTTATTGTTATTATTTTTTCCTACAGTAGCCAGCTTATTTAGCATAAGCTTAAAGCTGATGAATCTAAAAAGGCTATTGAAATTATTTTTGGTACATTTTGAAATTTTTATACTTTTTTATTTTGATTTTATAAAATAAAAGTTATCCAATCTAGGAATTGAACCCGGGCATACTAAGTCTTGCATTACTCGTACATTTCTTTATTGTTTAAATCATGTGTCACTGCTTGTGTACAGATTGGACTGTTCACTGTTACGGCTGCAAAGCGCTGTTAATCTTGACGGAATTGTGTGGCACTGACGGCACATGTGATTATTAAGGGCGATCCTCTTAATTCGGCCAAACATAAGCCACCAGCGTGGTGACATTGATTGCACAGGGAAAATACAGTATTTGCGTGATATTAGTTTTCCTCTTTTACGTCCAGCTGGGTTGATGCATAGATAAGAAATTACAAAAATGTTTGGCGATTTTTATTGACGATACGGTAATTTACGCTGTATGCCGTGGTTTTTGCTCAGATGATTGTGTTATTACATACCAAGAGCGTAATGAGAGCTGTCGTCCTCTGCGGGATTAACATACTGAGCGGCTTGCATTGCTTTGATGACCATGGCTTTGAATGCAACATTTACGGTCGGATAAGGATCATCAGGAGAAGGTCGGCACTTCATCAGTAACGCACAAACGTCATTTCGCGAGAGCGGATCACCACCGCTTTTGAATCCCAGCTCTTCCACCATAGTGCAGTGTTTGGCAGCAAGCTGCAGTCCATCCGCAAACGGCTCCGCGTGGCGTCGCAGCAAGCATTGGTTGGGGTATTTCTGAAATTATTTTAACAATATCCATGGTACTTATTTAGATCTAACAAAAGCAATGTGATCTGGTTATGTGATTTGACTATTAAAAGATGAGGTTTCGCTATATTTTTTCGTTTAAATTGAATACAAGGTATATGTTTCTCGCAAAAAAATTTCACTGACCTATCTGTGTTTTAGTATCTTTTAGCATATTATGCTGAACGCATACACTTTTAATGATGAACAAAATACTGTACATATTACATACATAGTTATAATTAATGATTTTGTATTAAAATTATTGATGTTCCGATGAAGGATACCCTATTTGCTTTCTTGAAAGAATTAGCAACATCTTCTCTTGGATGTCGTTGTCGTAGTTTACCTCGAAAATTTTTCCTGCTGCCTTGCGGTTGGTCAGTAGGGCCAGTTCAGCTATAATCCTAGAAAATTGTTGCATAGTTTTGACATTAGGAAAGCTGTAATTCTGGGCGTAGCACTACTGCAGTACTCGCACACTTACTCCTGGCTATCATACTGGGGTTTTGGCGATAATAAAAAATGCCCTACTTCCGCAGTCGATTCAAACTCCAACAATTGCACCGATTTACATCCGTCAATTCTTATAGGGTGATCTGGAACATACAATTTTAGTGAATTTTAAAAAGCATAGAGGATGACACAAGTTCGTAAGCTCCAGCACTAAACTAGAGAAGTAGTTCTGAAGTAGCTGGGTTTTGCGAATTGAAAGTTTGTAGTGCTACCTTTTTCCTGACGAACTTTTTTTAGAACGTCGGTAACCGTCTTCAAATTCCGAACGCTTGTCTGGATGTCAATTGGTCGTTCGTTCGGTTCTTCGTCGATGATGTTCTGTAAAAGTGGCTTAACGAGCAGCATGCGATATCACATACTGTACTATCATTTTTACTGCCAGAAACTGCTGAGGTTTCGCCTCCGCGTTTCTTGTGATCCACCTTTAATTTTACTAGTGAAGCGGTCGCTTATTATAGGTCGTTTAATTAATGAGCCTCCACCCCCTAGCTAAAAGTCCTCCCGGACGATAAACCACACTAAGACCCAGAACACAGACTGCCTCTGGATCACTATTGATATGACAGAACAAACGAAATTACAATTACTCATGCAGGTGCTTACCTGTGCCTCTTGGTACGTCAGGTCTGCGCGACTGCGAATCCGTGATTTTTTAAATTCCAATCGTTCTGTTATGGTTCCTTCCGGTGCGATATCGAAAATTACTGATATCGTGCGCCGGTCCTTTCCGGGAAGAAGCGAACATTTCTCTACCAGTTCAGACGGCAGCATGGGCACCGTCTCGTTCTGCAGATACACAGAAGTGCCCCGAGCCGAAAGATCCCGATCCAACTCAGAATCTTTTATGACGTAAGCGCTGACATCGGCTATATGAACGCCCACACGGTAAATCCCGTTTATTAATTCACATGAAACAGCGTCGTCTTTGTCGGCGGCGTTTGGTGGGTCGATGGTGAATGTCACCAAGTTTGTCAAATCTATTCGGTCAGCCTGGAACACAAAACCGAACGATTATAGTGCAATAGCTGCAAATTATATAAATAATATTATTTTTGTGATGCTCGAGTAGTGTTGTTACATTCAGACAATGTATTAGTAAAGAGACTTAATTCTTGAATGGACGATTTTACTCCTACAGCATTCTAGTGAGCCTATTCATTGCAGGGCGGCAAAGGTAAAGGTCACAATATTACTACTTATTCGAGGAAGGCCATATCTATACGACATACATCGATTAGTGGATCTTTTAGCTTGCGCTCCAAGTAATCAAAAACTTCTGTATTAATGTTGTTTTCCTTCATGATGACCGTTTTCCAAGTTTGCATATCATCGGACCCACCCAAATCGGAAATGCGACATCTGAAAAGTGGTGGGCAAGCAATACTGAATTAACCTACAATCTACAGAAAGCAGAGAGTTCTTATTTATATGAGACCCAAGCCAGCCGTATGCGGCTGCTGTGAAAAATTAATATCCTTTGTTTTTTTTAATATGAATGTGAATATTTGGGCTATGCTTGAAATTACATGCACTTTGCTTGTACTCATACTGTTGCTGGTTTTGTATCGTTTGTAACTCCACAAAAACCAAGGAGCTCTTGATCCGTTGCAGTAAATCTAAAACGGATGTACAAAAAAAACATTTTTGAATAGTCATTATCACTACACAAGTTGTGGAACTGGCACAAGACGTTACATGGTTAGGAATTGATTACCAGAGTACAGTATATTTATATTCTTCAAACCACAAAATATCTCTCCTTACAACACAACAGCATGTCTGCGGTGCATTCGACTGACAGATCTAGGGTGTTCGTACAATAGTAGAGGAAACATAAAAGTATTATACAAAGCCAGCAAGAATATTCACCTGGTGCAATTACGTGCCGGGGCAGTTCATCCCCTTTCCATGGTGTAGAAAAGCAAGTTTGCTCCAATTTATAATAACCTGGCCTAGTCACTAACTCTTGCAACTGACCGACAGCATAGCGGAAATCATTATTCGATCCAGGTTGTGTCACACTGACTATCTGTAATGCGGAATGCGAACAATTGCAACAGTCATTGTACAAATATACAGTCATTGTACAAATATTGGGGTGCGCGAGTGGTTGATTGAATTCTCCGAATAATTAACTTGAAAACAAAATCTTTGTTCCATTTACTTCAGCGCACATACATTATATGTACCTCTCCGACTTTTTGGAATAGACGTTCCGGGAATGTATACAAGTCGTCCAATCTGCATCGCTTCTGAAGGATCTGCATCCATTTTTGTTGAACAGTTTGATCGTCTACCCGCGACAAGAACGCTTCTTTTCTTTCTTCCGCCGACAGCTTCGAATACGCATTGTTAAACAGCAGCGAAGCCATAATATCTTGCTTAGAAAAAGCGGATCCCAGGCTGTCGATCCTAATTATCTTCGCTAGTTCGTCCCAGTAGTAATCCAGTTTGGGCTGCCGTAGAGATTTCATTTCTTTACCATTCAAAATAATCATACAGCTAGCGCGAAAAAAGGCGACTTACAAGAAACTCTTTCCGATCCTGAATGATCACTCGCACTCTGTCGCCGTGAATAGCGCCGCGACTGTTGGTGTCGCCAAGTATCACAACGTCCTCCTGTACTCATATGTAAGTATAAATTAAAAACAAAATCTGACAAACGGCCGAATGTGGGGTCAGTGCTCGATGCAGGCTAACGTTATTGCAAACTTGACTCTGTTAACTAGCGCTTTTTAAGCACTACTTACATAACCCCGTCCCCGAACATATGCCCGCTTTTCGCTAACCACGACCAAGATTCCCTCGACTTCCTGGATTACAACAGGATCTTCAGAGCGCTCATTTCAAAACGAAGCCAACATCGCCGAATACAGCACACGGACTTATTTACATTTTTGTATAAACAAACCTGAGACATCGTTCCGGTTTGATTAATAGGAATAGTAACTGTATTCGCTGTTAATTCCTTGCCAGCAGTAACAGATGATCTGGTGTCGGTTCGGAGCTAAGGAAAGACGAAACAGTCGGAACACCGTAAGCAGTAACAATATTTAATCAGAAATATCAAATCCAGAAGTATACAAAGGTATGATCACTAGGCCGTATAGTGAGGTAATATAACATATACGTAATAATCAGTAAAGTGTGTAGTGTAAATGATGCAGCTTAACTAAGCATTATTCTGGCCTGCTGATTGTATTAGTACGATAGCACACCGCTTCCGGCATCGGCAGTGATGTCAGGATGAGATTGCGGAATGCTGTCATAATTATACCGGTTTAAGCGGTGAGTTCATTTTTTTCTGGTGCACCCTCAAATGCATTCCGTATAGAGCAGCGGTACGCGGACCCGGCAGACTAATACGCGTATGATCAACAAGTACATTTTTCGACAGCTGCATGAAATGTAACGTCATTCATCATAAAATCATCATACAATAAAGTGCTTTTAGAAAAGAGTATTAGTTTACTGCCGATGAGCGTAGGCACTTACTTCGCATTTTTGGGACATCAGGCGAAATCCTCTTCCGGTGCGCACCTTTTCGTAAAAAAAAACTGATGAAGTGAAATTAATTTGACTTCCGGTATCCGTACAAAGCGCCCAACAACTGGTTATAGTGTATCATTGCTGCCCTTCAGCAGTGCCAGCTGCCAATATCATTGAATAAAATTGCGGATGCCGGAAACGCGAAGCGCACACGTTGCTCGTATACATTTATATCCCAAGTACCACAACCATGCTGCAGTTGCACGCGATAGCGTCGCCTACGGGTATACAACCCGACAAACTTAAGTGACGGATAATTAATGGCTAATGCATGCCGTATCCGCTGTGCCAATGGCCTGTGCAGTGGAGGGATACTTCTACAGTACTTCATTTCGACATTGATTTAGTAATTCAGTTCAGGATGTTGCAACATCCTGAACGTCTCGGCCTGAACAATAGAATACATGGCACCCTATAATTATTGTACACCTTGGCATTACAGGGTCAATGCCGGTGCTAAACCTAAACTATTTTTGCAAGTACAGTATTGCTAGTCGCTAGACTCATACATGTACATGTACATGTACATGTACATACTGTACTCTTGAACGTGCCGACTTTTTCGTTGTTACTGCGCGACAACATTTTTCCAAAAACCACCAAATGCAGCTATCCTTCGTGATACTGCTAGATCTAGTTACAGGTTAGGTATTAGATGTAAAGCTAAAAAAATGAGTGCCTAACGTTCGTCTTTGTACGTATTAACTGTTTTTGCAAACCAAATTTTGCGCGATGTTATTAACAATAAACGAAAACGGACTTCGTACTGCATTATACGTATTACGTATACGGCTATGCGCTACTCTAGTGGTGCACCTGGTCACATAGTTTCGCGAGTTGAAATCAAAATATTTGTGGCGGCAAGCTGATCCTGATAGCATAGATTTTGACGCGACGCTGCACGTCACCTGAACCATCCCACCGTTACCGTTCAACGCCGCTCGACGGGGCGAAAATTGAGGAAAAGAACCGTCTACCGTAGACCCTTGGACCCGGCGAGCGATGCAGAGACATTTCTAAAATCAAAAGGAAAAAATCACACAGATGCTGATATTCTATGAAAGCCAAACAGATATTCCAGTGCATTATGTGCCACAACGTTAGGGTGTTGTAGAGTTTTGTCCGACAATTAATTTAGTTGAATGATGTTTTCTTAAAATCTATAAAGTGCTTTCTCGGAGACTATTGCACCTGAAGGCTTGCATACAACGGACTGTTATGACAGCTAGCTGCGGCCTTGTTGAATAAAAAAATTGCCGGAGTGTGATTGTTTTTGCGATCAGTCAAGTTCTCTGCTTGGTTAAAAAGCACCACGCACACCACCACGCACAGCACTATAACGATACTTTTGTGGATCGATAGCGTGATTGCATGCGTAAAAGGGATGTGTTGCATCGAGTCGCTGTTGCATGCTGCTCGCGCCATTGATTATATAGTTGAAAAATCAGCAACGCCCGTTGCGTGAAGAGTTAGGACCACTTTTGCATTATGATGCCGCTGGGATAAAGGGACTGCTTTAAATTTTTGAAATCATGTTGGCGTGCCTACATGTACCATACGTACGTAGTACGTATGTACATATACTACATGCTGGGAAGCATTTCGCTTACAAATGGGAGCAGCACACTAACTAAGGGCATAACTAAGGGTCGCGGAATGAGTATGGGCAAAGGTCACGGGTCCGAATTGCGCAATTAAAGAAGACTGCAGCGATTTACCGCGACAGTTTAGAGAGTGGAGCAGTAGTATAAGTGATTATACTTTCATCACCTATGGCGGTCATACAAAAATACGAAGGTCCTACGAAAAGCCTAAATTATTTATTACCCTGTGCAACTGGCTCCTCGAGGCACTTGGCAGTTGGCACCGATGATTTATAATAAACCAGCATACAATTGTTGAAGGGACGAAAATAAAAAGTGGTGTGCCGCCCATACCGGTGACCTTTAGAGCAACGCTCGTATACGGACTGAGTTGACATATGTGTTTATCGTTGTTATGAACTTTCCGAGAGATGCGACCAAGTGTCTATAGATCCTGTAACTAAAGGCGTAATCGAGCACATCTGCCACATCGTCTGCCAGCTATATAACAGCGATGTCACAACGGGTAATAGCCATGGAAATTGAAGTGGCTTCGCGAGATGCTGGTGAAATGAGGAGTACGATCTCAAAAGATTTAATTAACGAGCCATTGTAGGGATGCAAATTGTAGTAATTTTAGGTGCTAGCAGTAAGGGTTCATGTGAAGCAAGCTTCTTCAAACAGATGTGAGTATTGTATTGTTTCGCCATTGTAAACAAACTTAGTTACTCAGAAATTAAGGTAGCAGGAGGTTTGCTTTCACATTCCACGAGCAGGCAAGATGTTATACATGCAGGCGGGGTTTTTTGTACACGTAGAGTAGTAGTTTTGGATATTAAGAGTATTGTACACAACCGAACGCTCATACAACGGGATGTGGTCTTTGCACCGGCCTTCCCTTAAGCGGGAATTACCAAAAAATGTTGAATCCGTCATAATACGCACAATAAGTGAGCCAATCGGTAATCATTAGACAAAACTTTCATTGCAATTCGCACCAGTTTCTTCAGCAAGAGTTCCTGTATGTGTAAATTCTGTGGCACTCTAGGATGCGGAAGAAGAAATGCCGTTCAACAACTTCGAATACCGGCATCTAGAGGGAAGCCGCATTCCAGCTGAACCGTTATGGCAGACACTACGCCACGGTAATCGCGGCGTGCGGCTTGGCCCAACAGTAGCAGCTGATTATCTTCTGACAAGTTAACTTACGACCAACGTGTGTTGTGTTTGGTATCGAAAAACTCAATGGTGCACGCGTGCTTGTAGTCAGTGTGTCTGCCGCCGCAAACGTATATTCGGTCCGTAACAACACACGCAGAATGCCGGAATCTTTGTTGCCGAAACGGCTCGATATCTTTCCATGCAGCACTGTCCAAGTTCAAACGAATACAACTACAGATAGATGTTGGAATGATTCGTCGTCGCTCTTGAAACTCCCACCCAGAATGTAAACGTATCCGTTAACCACAGCCAGCTCAAACCGGACTCGCAACGCTGGGAGCTCCGGCAAGGAGAACCATTCTTTAGTTGCCGTATCGTAGCAGTACAGGCTGCGTGATGTAGCATAAAAGATCTGTTCACCATATTTCGCCACAGCCAGTGCCACCGCACAAACTCTGCAACAGGAAGTACTTTGTTGCTGGCTTCTACGGCAGTATGCCCGCTGAAACTGTTAGCACTCACCTCATTTCGGATGGGGCTTGTAAAGACTTAATGCTGCCGGTAGACAGGTGTAGTACCTTAAAAAATTCATTGTTCTCCCAGAAATAGGCCTTGCAATTGATCACGATGGGGGGTGTGTACCGTATCTTCCTGGACGGCAACAGCTCACACCACGATCTGTCGCCCAGATTCCATAGGTATAGCGTCTCAGTCACATCCCCCGTGGCATTTATACGCTCTCTTATTATTATTAATGCTGTGTCTGTAGCCGCTAGGTGAGAGTGATAAGGATAAGAAAAGTTGGAAAAAATTGGTACACCAAGCACGTTTTGAACATAAAAAGAGCTAGTAAAAGGGTCGAATATTAAAAAATTTTGAACGTTTCGGAAGCCCAAGCGAAAGAATACTATAACTTCTTTTCCTGGGAGCATATGCAAAATATGTTTTGCGGATGCTCTCTTTGCGCTAACTGGATTCAAGCATGATCGGATCAGATCGGCTAAGTTGTCCTCGGTGTCAGCACTCACGAATGGAACGTAACCGTCGATCATCAGAGTGGCATAGCGCTGATTGCTAGCGTTGCTCTCAACAACAACAATATTATCATCTTTCACTAGTAGCTTTGTTGGTATACGTTTATAGCATTCTGTCATCTCCAGAATCATGCAGCTCAACCTAAAAATATCGCTTTTTCTTCCAGGTGTCTCTGTTCACTTTTCGGAAAATTTTTGAAGCATTTCGGGTGACATGTAACGCACTGTACCGCGTAAGTGCGAAATGTCTGCAGAACAAGTTGCGTTTTCTCGCATTAAAACTAAATCATCCAAATCACCGATGAGTAACTCTTCGTGGCGACAAGCCAACATCTTCACAAGAATGTTTCCCGGTTTTAAATCACCATGAATGATTCCGCTCTTATGCAGGAAGTGGAGTCCTTGAGTTAAATGCCTTGTAAAGCGTTTGACCTTTCCATAGCTATTTAGCAGGCTATGTGTTTTCTGTGCCTCTCTTAAAAAAGAAGCCAAATCACCTAAACCATAGTTTGTTTTTTTGCTTAGTTATAATACACAATGAAAGAAACAGTTACTGAAATAATTCGACCTTCAGGTTACCTTTATGGCAGTCCATTGCCAGCTCAACGGTCGCTCCAACGGAAGCTTTCGTGATTGTTACTTTGTGATAAACGACGAGATTGTCGTGAGCTAGTTCGGTAAGTTTCCGGAGTCTCTTCATCATCTTTATCCAGCTTTCTGAGTCAACAGCATCTTCGAAAGGAGTGCTAATGTGTTCCACTTTGACAGCTATTACGTTTTCTTCCGTGCAAGTACCACCATCTACTACCGTAGCCTTGTAAACAATGCCGAACGATCCCCTTCCCATAAAGCTGTCGTTAGAGTAGCGATACTGTAAGTTACTACCAATTTCCGCAGTTACTCCGTCTCAAGCTTCTGGACCTGTTTGGGCGAAGCCTTCTCGTTTGCCTTGATGGCAGACTTGACAGTCTCTGTGATTGCTCCCGATGAAGTCCGATCCACTTTTCGGGTCGTATTACTTTCTACATCCATTCTACATCTGACGGTAGACGGGCTGGATCTATGCGGAAACCGAACTTTGTCGGCATCCCAGGATTGGGTCGGTTTATTAACAACCAAGAAGCCTTCTGCTGTTACGGTATACCACTGCACCGTATACTAAACAAAATAGATTGAATTACCGGTTTTTTTCAGACTTATTTTGCAGGTTGCGCATGAGCATTTGTTATTTCAAACTAAAACTTTGCAGCACTTGCAGCAGCTTAAGAGACAAACACTCTTTGCAAATGGTCCACACACAGAAATTATAATTATACAAATGCACATGGACATTATTAACGAAGAAAGCCGCTTAGTTCTTTCCAACGTCTCTTTCGATGCCCTCGGAGAATTTCAGTGTTTTCAGCGTTGCCGGCGTAGTGGTTCGGACGACCTGTGTCTGCGCAATCGTTACTGGCTGCAGCCTGTCCCGCAGAGGAGCGCTGACGTCTTCGCTGCCTCGCTTGCCAAAAATTGCAGCCTCGCTTGAAGTTTTCCGCTGCATGTGCTGTCTCATTTCCTTGTGGTTGGAATTTTCCAGCTTCCATATGGAAATATAACGGTACATACGTGTTGGCGCCAAGAAACCACTTCACTATGGAGGCTGGCTATTTGATTCGGTTGCCGAACGTTGTATTTAATCTGCCAGTAAGCTTCTCGAAGTCGAACGAACCAGGATAATGTGTATACATTAACTATCACTTTTCCGAAGGAAGAAGGTATGGGAAAAGTGGAGTGCTAGGCGAGGACCGAGCCCCACGAAGATCTATGGTTTATACAAACCGCGAATGTGCTTTGGTTGAGCGGTCAGGCTGTTGGAACGGTTTTGCAGTAGTTTAATGACACGTTTAAACTTTGAACGAGACTGGAATTGCCGACCTTTTGAGACTTTTCGGTATTTATTGATTCCAAAGAAAATGCTAGAAGGTTACCACTAGCTCGAGGCGGTTACACAAATTTCTTGTGTTCCGGATCTGCTGCCAGATTCCGACATCCATGGAAATGCACACCGCTGCGCAGTATAGAAGCATGTGGAAGCCGTACGCTGTCGGCTTCGCGAGGCTGCTTCGACAATAATTTTTTAAAATAAAGCCATAAATCACCATACTTCGTGATAGTGTTATGTTTGGTTATGAATGTATTGGTATATCACCGAAAAGTGATTGCATATCGTCCACGACTCAATTAACTTTCTCAAATCAGTATCCAGAATTTTATGCGGTATGCGGTGTTCGTTTTGCAAATTAAATATTTGGTATGCAGCTTGCTCGTGGTGTATCCGGAGTCGCAGAGTGAGATCAGAATCTTAGTGATATGCTGATTGGTAATGTAACATAGGTGGCGATTGTGTCTGGGCTGCCAGCAAAATAAAATGACGCGAAACGCTTTTGGAGAAGTGGCCTTGTACGGAAACCTGTGTATTCCTTTCATTTAAAATTGTACGTGCAATATTTTGACTTTCTTTATGTTGCCTTTAGGCGGTTGTAGAAGCAAATATATGGTCACGTAAACGCTGCAAACAAAGATATTCTAACACTGTATTTTAGTTGTCTAAAACCCTGAAATTGCACGAGTAACAAAATGAATTCGATTCGAATCGGTAGCAGCATATCAAATCTGCATTAAGCCAGTAGAAATCAGATTACATGCAATCATTGGCGTAGGTGCTAAGGAAGCCAAGCACTGGAATTTCCGGACCACTGAATCGATGCATAGGCATGGCACGAACTGTAAGGAATGGCTTTTGGGAAGTTACATTATTCTTGATGTTGTACTAGGTTCCCTTGCCGGCGAAAACAACCTGTGAGGATACATAAACCAACTTTGAAGTTTGAACAACATGCCGCTACAGCGAACAAAGTACCATTGCGTACCGAGAATTCGCGGGGATCGATCCCAGTGGATGCCTCGAATTTGACACTCACCACGTCCCACACTTCCAGAGTTTCTGCATTGTTTTCCTCAGATGCTCGTTCTGGTGGTACTTCCGATTGGTCGTCTTTCTTCCACGTAATAATAAACTGATTCCACCTTGGACCACCATTATCGGCAGACAGCGCATGCAAACAGTTGGCTATGCGCTTATCTTTTCTGGATGACACATATGTCTTCTTACGTATTGCATAATCAATGACAAACACCTCCATGGCAAACTCAGCCGGAAGGATGCCGGTTATCACTGCCCGATGCGATTGCTGGGCGAAGGCGGGATTGTTTTTAATATAGTCCCCCATGTAAAGGTTCCAGTTATCATTGGCAGAGCATTTTGCGGCATCCTTGCGGTTGTTACAACGGTCAATAATGAGCTGGAGCTCATGACGACTGTACTCTTGACCAAGCAGCATACGGTGAACAACAATGTCGGCATACCGACGAATAGGAGACGTCATATGCGTATAATGTTCCATACCTACAGTACATCGTATGTTTTTAAAACTAAATACGAGATTTATAATATGCATTCTCTATTGCTGATTCTTAATTCTATAGATTTTTCTTCGCGTGTTTTTCAAATTTTTTAACGGGTAGTTTCAAACGATCTCCAGTATCACTGGAAATGCAAGTAATGGGTTTATGAAATTGGGAAAAAGGGTTCTCTTCAAGGCGTCAGACAAAAATGCGCTCTTGACGATGGCGTAATTGTAGCATCTCGCGACGTTCGATACAAAATACACCGTACTCTATCAATTGGTGACCTTTTCACACTTGGAAGCCCTCCCCGAAACAAACAAGGTACGGTAATGACTTGAACCTGCATTTTACACTAACACGTACCGAGGGCGTAATGGAAGCTGTCCTCATCTGCGGGATTCACATACTGAGCACTCTGCATCGCTTTGACGACCATGGCTTTGAGTGCCGCTTCGCTGATTGGATGAGACCGACACTGCTCTAACAAGGGGCGAATGTCGCCTCGAGACAGCGGAGTATGAACGTTATCAAATCCGCAGTTTTTGGCAGCGAGCTGCAGTGCATCAGTAAACGGTTCCCCATGGCGTCGCAGCAAACATTGATTGGGGTATTTCTGGAAATTTCCAATTTATTTTTTCATGGGTGTAATAATACCGAGCACTGCACTGACATCAAACTGTTTAGTATCTCGTGAGCCGTAAAGCACATTTTCGCCGTTCGCTTCGTATCAAAGAAAATAACGATAAGAATTGTACCTTCTTCGCAAAAAAAATGTTCGAATATATTTAGTCTAGTATCTATAAAGCGTTATCTTTTAGAATATGTTGCAACGGTACGCTTTTAATTGTGGAAGTGTGAATTTATGAACGCCTTCTTCACATTGCAAAAATCTGGTGTCTGATATTATTGTTAGTTTACCTTGAAAATCTTCTCTGCCGCCGTGCGATTGGTCAGTAAGGCCAGTTCTGCTATTATTCTGGAACATTTTTCAGTTTGTAAATGGACATCTGATGCGTAACGTTCACTACTGTATCATTATCCAGGAAATAATAAATAGGCTTACTCTTGGCTATCATACTGGAGTTTCTGTTTCATTTCCGTTTTTGTTTCCTCAGTCGGCCGAAAGTCCCACAGTTGCACTGGTTTACATTCACCCATGCTTATAGGCTGATCTGTAATACAAAATGGCTTTATACAGATAAATTTCTGGCTAACTTTATGGAAGGTACAAATTGTTAAGTTTCAGTAAATGAAAGATTAGTAAATTACATTATTTCATTTTTACCGGTTGCGTTTTGAACCGTTACCTTTTTCCCATCGAATGTGTCTTAGAACAGGGGTAATGGTTTTCAAGTTGCGGACGCTTCTTGTAAGTTGCATGTCATTTTGCCATATTTTTCCATCGATAATATCCTGTAAAGGTGTCTTAAGTCAGTTAAAATAAATACATAAGATTTGCTTTGGGATTTATTAGCTAGGTTGTGATGAAATACCACAGTACAATGTTAACATACGCCAGTAATACCTGCGCGTCCTCGTACGTCAAATCTGCACGACTACGAATTCGCGACTTGAAAAACCCTGATTGCTTTATTATTCTTCCGTTTGATGTGATATCGAAAATGATCGATATCGTGCGTCGGTCCTTTCCGGCAAGAAGCAAGCACTTTTCCACCAATTCTGCCGGCAGCATGGGTACCGTTTCGTTTTGCAGGTATACAGTCGTGCCCCGAGCCGAAGCATCCCGATCCAGCTCAGATTTTTTTGCGATGTAAGCACTGACATCAGCAATATGGACACCCACACGATAAATTCCGTTTCGTAGCTCGCATGAGACAGCATCATAATTGTCGGCGGCGTTTGGCGGGTCGATGGTGAAAGTCAACAGATTCGTCAGATCCAGGCGGTCAGTCTGAAAAACAGACACAACTGATCATAATGGAAATAACTGAAAGAAAAATTCAAAAAAAAACCAGGGAGTTAAAGATTATTTCCATGACCTTTACGTGTGTTCCACTGACTGTGCACTTTGAATTGGAAATGGAGTTTATACGACAATGAATGAACGGATTCTGTTTCTCTAGCTCGTTATCAGAGAGAGCGCAGCAATAATAAACACTGTTATTCGATCTAGAGCGTTCATTAATATTTAGTCTTAATCAGCTCATTTAGTCTTTTAGTGTGCAAATTTTCATACGAACATCGATGAATGGATCCAGTGGTTCGGGCTCCGAGTAATCGAAGATTTCTGTACTTATGTTGTTTTCCAGCATGATAGCCATCTTCCAAGTTTGAAAATCATCGCTATGACCCAAATCAGTGATACGGCAACTAAAAATTAGCAATCATGGCTGAATGAGTTCGTGTAAAAAAAGCCCATTGTTTGCTGCTAAGTAGTCTTACTGTTGTATGCCGTGTTGTATTCGCAACTCCACAAAAACCAGCGATTTTTTGATATGCTTTAACAGATCTGAAAGTGGATGGAAATATTTGAAAACATTTTCCAAATCTTCGTTAAAACGCCGTAGTATCCAATATGTAGTGTGAAACCGAGAACGGGAATACATACCTGGTTCGATCACGTCGCGGTGTATATCTTCCTCTTTCCGCGGCGTAGAAAAGCAAGTTCGCTCCAGTTTATAATAATCTGGTTTCCTTATTTTTAAATTCCGCAGCTGACCGACAGCATACTGAAAATCATCTTCCGACCCGCGTTGTATTACGTCGACAATCTGTGATGCATTCACGGTGCATTCAGAAATGTCACTACACAAAAAATATTTAAAACTTTACTAACTTTACGTTTAAGTTGTAACTGTACTGTCGAATAAAAGTTTACGTTTATGTTTTACTGTAAGTTTTAAGTGCTTTGAGTATTTATGGCTACCATAAAAATGTTGCGTTAGACCACATCGACTATTTCTCACACAATGTTAGTTTGATTACCTATAAACCTATCTGTATCTTCACAAAAATACTAGTACTGTACCTACCTACAAATCAAATTAAATTAATAAATTAAATTATTTATATTAAATTTGTAGCTTGACATTGAAAACAATTTCTCAAAAATTTTAGCTTGATTACCTATACAGTGAACCTACCTAGCTACATACCTACATAATTTCACTCGACTATGAACATAATTTCTCAAGAAGTTTAGCTTGCTTGTGTTTGGGAAAACCGCAGGCGATAGTTCCCGTGCATGCAAGGAACCATGTACCGGGTCACTTCCCTCAGTTAAAAGTACAGATAATGCAAAATTAATCCTGTCATCACTGGATTAAGCCAACATTTAAAATCTATAGCACATTGTCCTTTAAATCAAAATAATCCAGAAAGCGGTTAGCAGCGCCGCAACTTTACCCAGCTATTACAAATTCCCTTCAGAACCACCCAAGAACCAAATGATTGGTTCTTGTGCGTGATTGGTACGTGGTTGTTTTAGTTTGAACGTACCTCTCCGACCTTTTGAAACATGTATTCCGGAAATGCATTTAAATTGCACCGATACTGAATAATCTCCATCCACTTCTGTTGAACATTCTGTACTATTCTGTTTTTTGTTCGGTTTCGGTTTTGCTCTTGTTGTAAGAGCTGCGAATACGGTCTCTTGAGCAAGGCCATAATTTCTCGCTTCTCGAAAGCGGTCCCCAGACTTTCAATCCCAATTGTCCTGCTTAGGTCGTCCCAGTAGAAATTCAGTTTGGGCTGCCGCAGATATCATGGATTAGTCCGAAACACTGAATGAATGAGCGCTTACAAGAAAACTTCTCGGATCTTGAATAACCACTAGAACGCGGTCACCATGCGCAGCGTAGTTGCTGAAGTCACCCAGTATCACCACATCTTCCTTTATCCTTCTCTTCGTGATGCTATCTATCGTCTTCATAAATGAGAAACCAAATTTGTCAAACTCAACGAGTCAAAGCTTAAAAGGCTGCAATATTTTTGCTAAATAAATTCTTCTATGCGTTTGTACTCACATAACCTTGCCCTCGAAAATACGCTCGATTCTTTGTCACCTCCAAAGTTCCCTCTACTTGTTGGTTCACAAAAGAAATTTCAGGGCGCTGAAGCGAAATTATGTCAGTATGACAATCAGAATATACTCGTACATGTTTATTTACGCTGATTTACCAACATACCTGAGACATAATTTCGTTTTAAATCACAGTTAAAAATATTCCTTGTTGGTTAAATATTTGCAGCGCTGACAAATGATCGCGGTGCCGGTTTTGAAATCGGTAGCACAGAGCGGAATCTGGTGAAATTGCACAGTATCAAATAAGAACGACGACGGAAATACAAAGTATGAAATCAAAACAGAAACTGTAGAAGAGGCCACTTAGAAGTAATGTGATAGAAGGTGTAAGTGATGTAGCTTAATAGGCATTATTCTGGCCTGCTGATTGTAATAGTACGATAGCACATTGCTTCCGGCATCGACAGTGATGTCAGGATGAGATGGTACTTGTAGAATGTCTAATAATAATGACATTGTTATGTACTAGTGCTTATTGTTCGTACAGTACTTATACTGGTCTCAACCTGTTGATGTATTTTTTCCTGTGCGCACTGAAATGCTTGCCGTACAAAGCGCAATCTGCACAGCGGGACATGGCATATTAACTTTGCCGACATAAGTCACATAACTGCAAGTTTCGAGCACTGCATAAAATGTAACGTACTGTACTATCATGTAAGCGTTCAACTACCTTTTTTGAGAGGAGTTACTGCAATACTGCTTACTGCGCATTTTTCGGAACCGTCTGGCTAAAAATCCTGTTTCCGGCAACCACTCAAAACCGAGGAAATAAAACTAGTCCGGCTTCCGGTTTTCGTACAGCCCGTCTCAGAACTGGTTTATAGTGTTGACTTTGAGTTGACTGCTGCCCTGTAGCGGTACGGTTCGCCGATATCATGCATGAAAATAGCGGATGCCGGAAAGCGGACGTACTTTCATTTGTGGATTCCAGAGCGTACGCATACTGGCCATACCTCTGCTATACGGCAACAGTGGCGCTGTCACCTGGGGGTATTCAAACGTACAATTTAAGAGACGGATCATTATTACCGCTTGCCATGTATCCGCTTATTAATGTATCCGCTTGCCAATAACTCAAACGTACAATAACTGCGACATTAGTCATTCGAGGTCACTGTGCGCAAGGCGGTACAGTGAAACCTGGTTACTAAATACACCTTCGGTTAAAGCAAAACCGTATGCATTATCCAGGTGTATGTATTACACAGAGCTATATTACAGTATATGGGACGCGCCGGTTAAACTTTCCGCGTATGTAATTTTCAGGTGTATGTATTTACCGGTGTATGTAAAAGACAGGTTTCACTGTATGACATAATCGCTATGTCGTCCATGGCTGCTTTATCAGGAAATAGCGGGATAGGCAGCCGGCAACGTGAATGAGCGGAAATTTCTGCACCAGTACCCATTAGGTTGTCTATCATATTTTGTCGATTCATCGAAAATCAACGCACTTGCAGTGAGCTACTAATATATTTCATGAACTACTAACATATTGGTTTTATTTTACCTGTGGTACAACGTAATACCGTAACGTAATACAACGTAACATACTTAAATTTTAAGATAAGCGTTATTGTATAGTACCAACTCAAATGACAAGAAAAGACAAAGTGAACATAATTGTTGGAAAATTATCTATGCTGCTAGATTTAGCCTGCTTTCGTGTAGCCTTATGGTTTATGCCGACTCTGCACTGTTGTCATAATCAGGCAACACTTTTTCGAGGCAAGAACGTCTAATTTGCTTTCTTGGCAGCGTTGGGTTAGCTTATAATCAACAAATTAATCACAAAAGATTCGCAGATACCGCTCACTTCTATAAACAAACTAAATCTTGACATAGTGCAAAAATAAGTTTGCGCATAAGCACGCATAAGCGATATCAGTGGTGTACAATGGTCGCGGGTACATGTAAAAGTAATACGAGTTAATGTTACCGCTTCCGGACTCCACTGGGGGCACTGGAGCCCCGGCTGCTGGGAGGCTGGTGCTCTCTGTGATCGGCTGAGTGAGGTGACCGTGGGTCAGCGAAGCCAGCCGACCGGGGTCGGCGGAAGAAACGACCAGTGCCCTGCGCAACCGAAGCCCCTTTATTGAGCAAGTGCGAAATAACAGAAGAAGAAAACAGCAGGGTGTGGCGGGGTGGTAAAAGAACAGAGATCACTCGCGCGCACACGATATCGAAGGAGCAAAGACAGACAGCAATGAGAACTGCAGAACCATGCAATGCGAGCACACGAACAGTACCAAGTGCAAACAGCATGCCCGTGCGTACGGCGGCCGCTTTGATCTAAGCGCCACGGCGACGCGCAGCGCCACCAACAGACTCACGTAACTCGCAACACACGGCGCAAGGAGAGAGAGCGGGAGCGCATGTCCTCCAGCTAACATTAACATCAATTAACTCGTTAATTGTCATTTAAATATCTCGTGGGATCGGCTAAAACAGTAGAATGGTTTAAGATTACGGAAGCTGTGCGTTTTTGACCGTCGCACTCGCTATGATGCCGTCAAACGAGCTAGGCGAACACTAATCTCACCACTGGTGTGGATGAAATCCGTCTAAGACCTTGGCACCCGGCGAGCAGTGCACAGAAGTTTCTAACAATTTGCAGGAAGAGACAAACACAAAACAGCTGGCTTGCGAAATGCGCACAAAAAGCCACAGGGGTAACATGCCATTTCGTCGACCGTCAGTATGCCGAACAAACACGGTGCCCACGCGCCACGAAGTCGACCAGCGATCTAAACCGTCTTAGTTTTCTTCAGTTTCTTACTTTTCTCTTTAACAGGCACAAACGCAGGTACCTCATGTAACGAAATTACACTGATCGATAGCAAATGTTATTTTTCATTTTGGGTGTCGTTTTCTAGTGAATGTACTAAACGTACACAATTTTTCCGCGCAAAGTGAAAACTGTGAGTTCTGAGCGTGGAATACTATACGCCAGTGGTGCAAGCACTGTACCGTATAGCTTGAGAAGTGGGTTGCTAGAGATTGCTTTTTGCGGTTCGTTGATCTGGAAAGAAAAAGTGCCTTTGTCATTTGGCTGCATTACCATTACTGATGACACGTGAAAAACCATGACCATGCATTTTAGACCCCTGAGGCTTGATTGAACACTGTGGTATTGCACAGCGAAGCGCAAGTACTATGCGCGGTATGTGGTACGTTCCTGTGCATGGTGCAAAGCCGGGTGTTGCGTTTTGATCACCTACAAAGAACTGCACACCGGTGCTAAATAATATCATGATTTACCGCCGTAACCATGTTAGATTAATCAGCATGGGAACGCTGTCTGTACTGTACCAGTGTTTGGTTTTCCTGATAGTATGCCACACGGAAACGATAGTTGGCAAAGTGATCATTGCGCCTGGCGTTGATATTCACAAATTACCAGCGGAGAAGACCTGTATTCCTGATTCGCAGCTTCCCGCATCCGGAGTTCGTGGCCAGTGTCTGACGGTAGACGAGCTGGATCTGTGCGGAAACCGAACTTTGTCTGCATCCCAAGACTGTACCGGCTTAGACGGCAACCAAGAAGCCTTCTGCTGTTATGGTGATTAATACTCTTACACTGCACCATATATGAGAACAAAATGTACTTGCAAATGGTTGAATTGCCCTGTCTTTTGCAGGTTAATGTATGTATACTGTATAGTAATTATACATGGACATTTTATTATTTAAGACTAAAAATTGTATACCTACTTCGACGCTTTTCGCATTCTGGAAATTTCAGGAAAGAAATTCACGTGATTCTGTTGTGGAAGTGTCCGAAAGCGAAAAACGTGGAAGTAGCAGTTCCTCTGATTCTCTAACAGTAACAATGTATGTCACAGTAATACGGTTTAGCAGATTCAACGAGCACTTCAAACGAAAAAGCCACTGGTGTACGCGGTTCAACCAGCGCATTTTATCTTAATGCTGCTAGAGGATCGACACTGCATCAGCAGTGCGGTGTCCCCAACGGCGATTCGGAAATGTTCACCAACTCTCAGAAGACGTCAACCAAGATTGTCGGTGGAACCCTGGCGCCGAATGGTTCTGCATCGCTTTGTTGGCAGGTATCCACGCTGACGCAATGCATTGTGACGACCTTACATTTAACTGTTCCCGTATCCACGAAAATAATAATTTTTGAAGGTTTCAATAACCATCCAGAATAAGCGCACCAACGCCGTATCGGCTTGTGGCGGGAGTATCGTGGGAATGTGGACCGTCATCACTGCCGGACACTGTGTCGTCTCCTCCACGATCGCTAAATTCAACCAATCGGAATTAGATATCATCGTGGCCATCGGCGTGATCTCCAGGAACACCGGCGTTCCGGGTCTATCGCTGTATCCGGACTATGTGCACGGGTGTGCACAGGCCATTCATGTCCAGCAAGCCATTCCCCACCCCAAGTTCCTCCGCACCATCGGCGACAACGACGTCGCCGTGCTCATTCTCAAGGAACCCATTGATTTCCGGGCACGTGCCAACTGCGCGTGTCGACTATGCCTGGAAGACGCTTTAACACCGCAACCGGGCGACATGTGTATAACATCGGGTTTCGGACGCACCGCGGACCCAGATTCAGGTACTACGAAAACAAAACTATAATGGAAAACTCAAAAAAGGGATGCTGGTCGGTTGCTGCTACTTTCAGAGTTCTTAATAATAAAACTAGCAACCAGTGGGCAGCAGGAACATACAGCATGCAGTGCGTATACGTCCTTCGAACACACAGTTACTTGTTTGCGCAATATGCGTTTAAAAAAGACGCCTACTGTTTTTTATATTGTTCCGTACTTAAATTAACTGGCCAAAAGCATTTCTTTTGGGAAATATCAGGTGCGTCTGCAGCTGGGCCAGCCGTGATTCCTTTAAGTTACGTTTCCGTGCCAATACTGGACCCGGATGTGGATGACTGTGCTGGTGCCGTCGATTTCGTAACCGGCGCTCAGACCAATACGAGTACCACGATTTGCGCTGGCGGTGTGGTGGGACATGATGCATGCAACGGTGACAGCGGTGGACCCCTGTTTTGTTTGGATAAAAGGAGCGGTGTGCAGTATTTAGCCGGGATAGTGTCGTCAGGGGACGGCTGCGCTCAGGGTGTGGGGACATTGTACACTAAAGTTGCGCCGTTTTTGTCGTGGATATTTAACCAGGCACCACTTGGTGACCTGACTGTGTTCGTGTAACTATTTTTTTATTTTTAAATTTTTATTAGCATGTTTTACTTCCGCTCCTGGTTTTTTGTTACTGAAGGGGTAATTGTTTAGGAAAAAATTATCTGGATTCGTGAATTGCTTATGATTTTTGCGTTTGCTGGCGACAATAGTGGTCTTTGGTTATCCGTTATCGAAAATCTAATGCGATGTCGGCAATAATTCAAGATGAAACATGTGCACTGCGCACTACTTGTGTCACAGTTTGCTTTAATACCCGCACCTCTTGTTTTTTTGTACTTGTATCATTGCCAAAGATGAAAGATGATGAGGCTCTTCAACCTTCAATCAACAGAATACTAAATGGAACTAGACGGCGCTGTAACCGGCTATGTGTAGTGCGCAGACAACACTTTCCTCAGGTAACGAAAATGCAGCTTCTAGTTTTACGCGGATCTTGCTTTCTACACCATTAGTTACCGTAAACGTGCACAGTAGCACGATTGTTAATTTCGGTCAGCTGATGATGACATTCTTCAGCTACGTGCATACCCAACTAACCGCTGATACCGCAAAGCGGGGATCGTTAAAATTCTGCCAACTGGAATAACTTGTTCTTACACTTTGTTTGTGCTTGTGTAATTCTTTCTATCAGCAAACGGACGTATAAAATCCGTCTACGTGGATTTACAACCAGATTATTACTCATTCTGACATCACCGAAGTTGATAGCTACAGATTTCGATAACCACTTCTGAGCTCGATGTATTGTAAGCAAATGCTTAAGCGTGCACAAATGTATCGGTAGACTGCGTGACGGCACGCACTACCGTTTTGACTAAAAATAACGCTTATCAGTTAGTATAAACAGACAGCACGGATAACGGCGCTAAATTTTGACATTTAGATTTATATACCGCAAACCACCTTGTTGCTTATGTTGAGAGCGGTCAGCTCCAGATACTGGAATTGAATGTTTTACAGCACCGCTTATTTGTAACTCTTGACAACAGCCTCAGCATTCCCCAGAATTTCGGTTGCTTCTACGCTTTATCACGGTTCTGAACGCTGACTATCGCATCAGCTACAAATAACTACTCAGACAGTTCATTTTCTTGTGTGTTAAATTTTGCACGTGTTGTTATCGGGATTCGGGAATAAGTCGGCAAAATGCTTGCAACATATCATTCTCAATTAAATCAGCAGCAGGTCAGTTTCGTTAGCTTATTACCTGGATATGAGATCTGTTTATAACTTTATTGTTTTTTGTGACGCTGCTCCGAAGCGTTTGATTAGGCATGTCCTTGAGAAATCTGTTACTTCGCAAGCCATCTTACTATCATTTAATATGAGTGCAGTAATGTTTTGGATTCTTATAAATTCGACAACTAAATGGAACAGCATGTGCTTTACCAGGTTGTGCGTGGAACACTGGTCGTGGTCGGACCCGAGCTTGCCTTTGTGCACGTTCAGGGCCAAGTAAGGCAAAGCGTTTACTGCTGCATAGTAATCTAGCATATATGATATACTATATAGATGGCGGATGGCATGTGTAAATGTATTACATATATTGCAGGATGACGACGTGCTGATTTCCGGCTTGACCAACCGTAAGGGCGCGCTGAATGGTGATCAAGTGGACATTGAATATCTTCCAACCAGAGACTGGACGGTACGTAAGACTGAACACTTTTGCACGTATAGAACATACGTACAGCGACTTAGAAATTGTATTTTATGGAATAACGAAGATTATTAAATGTATAATTATTCATTTATGCAGCCAAAACTGGAATATTATTGGGATGAGATTGCACAAATACTGCGCATCACTAGCCTTGGTACAGCATTCCTGAAAGACGATCTGCGACGACTAGTGTCGACTGCCCATGGAACTTATATTCCTAAACTGCAGTTCATGTCATCCCAAACCATTCAACAGAAATGGATGCAGCTTCTTCAAGCGTGCAACTGGATTCCCAGAGATTACTTTCAATCACATCTGTTTAAAAAAGCCGGCAAGGTACTGCTTCTTGTTTAAGTATACTGTATAGGTACATAACCAAGATTAAATTCCGATACTCGTACAAAACTGCGCATGACCATAAATAATTGCGAACCATCTAGGTGAAAACTGTACTGTCGAGCAGCGCGGGCATCGAGAAAGCTGTTGGACAATTGCATTCACCGGAAAGGGGCTCGTTAACAGTTGTCTATAATCTGAAACCAACGACATTTCGCACGACATGGTCCGGTGAAAAGATACCTAAAGAATTGATTGACGCCGGTAAAGACGTGTTATTACGCATGAAAATTATTGTAACGTAAGGTACTGTAACTACATATAGTCAGAATGTAGCGAAGTTGGGCTGGGATTTCATTTCTTCTGAAAATAGCAACTACTGTGCAACTTTTAATTTGATTGTAGAACTATTGGGCAAGATGAATTCCTCATTAGTCTACGTGGAATTCAACAAGAACCTCCTTAACGGGTAGCGAAATTACAGCTTGCCGCACGCTGAATCGAACTTTAGGCTTTGTCCTTTCAGAAAGTAATCTCTGATAAAAGCGCTTACTGTTTAGTTCTAAAACTGTGAGCGACGTTGGCCAAACTGAGAACTTAACAACATGGATCAAAGCCATTCTATTAGAGAACGGCATCAGCAGTACCAAACTAGACAGCCTTAGCCCGCCAGAAAACCTTCAATTGGCAAATCAAATTGAGGTACGGAAAACTAATTGCATAACTACGTAACTTGGCTTACTATGACATCTTTCGCTTCATGTTCACGTACCTAAAACACAGTCACACATATTCAATGTGATGTACTGTATTTCTCCCGCTAGGCCGATCGAAGGGATTTATCCGATTTGGTCGTCTTCACCATAGACCCACCGAGTTCGGTGGACATTGATGACGCCTTGTCGTGCATTCGGTTACCCAATGGCAACCTGCAGATAGGCGTGCACATTGCCGATGTGAGCCACTTTATCCAGGAAGGCTCACCCGTCGACAAAGAAGCCCGTGCCCGCGGCGCTTCACTCTTCCTACAAAATAACAAAGTAATACACATGCTGCCAGAAGGATTTGTCCAGAGATGTTCCCTTCTGCCGGCCGTGCCGCGCTACGCCGTGTCGGTGTTGTACGAAGTAACCCTGAGTGGGCACATCATCAACACATCAAAATTCTTTAAATCGCTCATCTGCAGCCGCGCCAGACTAACGTACCAACAAGCACATGTACAGGTATTGTACCTATCAAAATCAAACTGATTGAAAATGTCTGTTTGAAAGGGTAAGTTGACAGGCTCTCATCGATCGCGAGCGTGAGTACTCCCCATCTGAGCTGAAGATGGACGTTACAAAGGTCACGGTTAACCAGGATTACAAGTCTATTGTTGAGAGTCTTCGCGATTTGGATGCTGCAACACAGTGTCTTCGAGCGATTCGTTTCAACAGAGGTGCGAGGAAAAGTTCGTGCTTTTTTTCCCAGGAACACTGCCTTACAAATGGATGTGTTCGTTGCAGATAAACCAATTAGAATTGAAGGAATGAAATCGCAAAGTCTTTATGAGTTCCAGCTAACCAACGGCAACATGGTACAAGCGTCCAAACTTCAAGAATACCGCAGCGAACAGTATGCTTTCAAGCTGGGAGTTATCCTCTTTTATAAATTTCCCCATGATCACTAATGTAGTGTATGTTTAATTAAATTCTTCTTGTTAGGCTTATCGAAGAACTGGCCATCCTGACCAATTACACTGCAGCGCGCGAAATTTATACAGTAATACTTATATTATTATTTTGGCCAAATAAGTAGGTCATATTGCGCAGACGCAGTCTATTATTCCTATATCATCAAAATTTTTTAAAGAAATTCCCAAACAACTGTCTGCTTCGTCATCATCCCGGGCCTAACCGTGATGCGCTGCAGCTTCTAAAAAAGAACTGCAAACTGCTTGGACTGGATATCGACGTCGGTTCGCGCGATGGCCTTCATGGGTTCTCCGACGGAAATCGTAGTCGCTCAGTCAACGCTGCATTCTTCGCAATGCTGGTCAAGTCCTTTAAGAAAGAGGAATACGTGCGACCGGCAAACGGGAACTATTCGCATTACGCTCTTGGTAAGGAACTGCCAAATTCTGCATATCTAACATCCATAACGAAACTGCTTTGCGGATAACGATGCCGTTTTACTTTCATACAGGTATGGAATATTACACCCACGCGACATCACCGATTCGTCGGTACGCCGACATTGTCGTCCACCGAATGCTCTTCAACAGCCGACCTTTCGACGCAAACACTTTAGACGATGTCATCAAAACCTGCAATCAACGCACCGCAGCGGTGAAGAACAGCCAAGGCGACGACTGGACTTTGTGCCTTGGGTGGGGGTTGAAACAAAATATCCAGTCGTTACGACAACCGCAGCTAGCGGTGGTCGTTGGTATCTACCCGGCCGAATTTACCTTAGAAGTTCTCATTGTTGAGTATGCCGTGCGTAGAAAGATCCTCCCGCGAAAAGATCCCAATGTTCGAGGCTGCTCGCATAGCCTGGGAACCGTCCGCAGTGCCGCTGATCACATCTTGAATATTGATTGGAGGAACGGGCGGCGAACGGCTGTGTCAGTGTGGGATGAAATTAAGGTCATGCTCACATTTTCCGATGGAATCGATCCTAGAAACTTTAAGGTACGTTCAACGCTATTCTCCTCCATAACAGAGCCACAATCTCTGTACAGTAAATACCTTTACTGTTTTTTTCCAGATTTTGCTTGTGGAAGGATAATCTAACAGGTTAACATATCCCTGGATGCGGTGCAACCGGGAAGACTAAAAGTTGGGCGAAACGGTTTAGAGTTTAGACCACAACTAATGCTTTCTTTTTTTGCCATATGTATCTTCGACTTTTATTTTGTTTTCAACTGCACCAGGCTTGCAGCTACATTTTTAAAGAAAACCTAGCGCCGAACAATACAGGTAGTGGTTACTTACTAGTTATTATAAGTGACTGACCAATATTATGCTATAAATATCAACATTTTGTAAACGGTTACTGCAGTTTTTGTCTATTGCTGTACAGCCTTGGTAATTTTTGTTTCGTTTCACGATATGCTTTGTCTAGTACAGCGAATATTTTCTTCCCATCGCCATTTTCTGCAGGTTTACATGAAAGTTTGCTGTCACGCATTTCATCTCTATTTTTATGAACCGGTATGTGCGATAAATAACAAAATTAAGGACAAAAAAGTGCAGAGTACAGAGTACTGCAACTTCTGCAGCATAATCTGTAGAAGCGCCAAATTCCGTACCTATGCAGTATACTCTCTAAACGTTGCTTACTGCATTTGACGTCCGCTTATCAGCGAAAACTACTGTTGTGCATGCTAAAGCGAGTTGGCTGCGGGCAGGTAAGTACAATAACAGGTTTCCACCGAAAATCAGTAAACATGTTTACGAACATCACGGATGTCGACCACGCGAACACAAAAAAACAATGCCGGTGTTTTTTTGCCACTGTACGCGAAAGCGCTTATGTAAGCTAAACAACGAGAAAAACAGTGTTTACGTGAATAGAGAGTTCAGCAAGACAGACAGCAAGTATGTACAGAAGAAACACATCTCGACAGCTCGATATAAGGTCATAGCTCGGTTTTGCTAGCCCGGCGAGATATCTGTTGGAGTGCAGATACAGCACTGGCTGGCGCTAGTAGGATTGATGGGATGAGCTGCAATTTCAGACAATTTAGTAAACGAAAATAATTAATAATAAAAGAATTTAATTAATTATGCTGCGGTCGAACTGGAGCGTAGCTACCTGGCCGGCAGTTGGGGGCGCATAACACCATGGCGCAGATGTTGGTGGGGGGATTCGGGCCACCACCGCCGTTACAGGATGGGCATCCTGGGCACTGGCCGGTTCCGCCAATGACGGCGCTTTGGGCGGTACCTGTCACACACACTGATTCAATTCGGCAAGACATTTCGAAGAAATCATAAGGACAATCATAAGTTTTAAGCGCATAAATTACAGCGCGTCTGCTTGATTTACCTGCAGCAGCGAATTGCGTGGGAACACACTGAGCACATAGCACAAGTGGACACTGCGGCTGAGCGATGGCTAATCCTTGGGATGCTACCATCTGCATCAACCCCAGGGAAATCAGTATGACGACAAATATGCTGTGGATAGCCATTGTTAAATGTGACCGAATAGCAGAGATTGCTGGTTGCCGGCTTCCGATGGGAACACGAATTGTAGACCTTAGAAATAGGCTGAAAGATACAATTTCCTCAAGTACGAAACTGCAACGTAAAATAAGGCTGCAAAAAATATTTTATCTGCAAGATATACTGACATGTGCAAAAAATGCCGAACAATTGAGAAAGCCTGACTGCGCGACAACTTTGTATTATACGAGTAGCAACTGCAGATGTACTAGTCGACCGTACTTGTAATTTGGAAACTTACACACACGGTACACGGTTAGACACACGGTTAGTGGCTACGTCGCATATGGTGAACACAACCGTATTGCACGAGAAGCTGCATTTAATTTTATAATGCATGCGAGAATTAATACTACTTTTTTAGCTTGTTTTGGTTTTGGTTTGCTTTATTAACGCTCTACCGATACATAGCTAAAATTACACACTTTATAACGGAATTACATACACCTCCTGCGCAGTACATGGTTAAACGAATGCTGATGCGTAACCGTGTCTGAGCCAATACCAAAGTAATTAGTGTTTATTCGTTTAACAGTTAATGTTTACTAGGTTATGGATACCGCCCACAGAAAAACGCCCACAGATGCTTGGGACACGCATCTATGAGAGTTTACTAAACGACCCCATCCTACGAGTAGCCGATGATTGGAATACCACTTGGTGTCCAGATTAATTAGATTAGATTAGTCCTACTCTAGTTAGCATGCAATAATACGCATGGAACTGATGTAAGCATACAGTAGTATTTGTGCTGAAATAGTGAAATTCAGGTCGTCGTTGGCGCGTTACATAAGCGCCATGCTTAGCCACAACATCACACTCCAGCCGGCCGACGGCAGCGACTTTCTCTTCATTTTTCGACTTTTTGAATAAGTTGCGTTACTGCAAAGTGCACAGTTGTGTCTTCGCAGAATTTTGCCGTTATAAAGATTTGTAATCCACTATCGTCGACGAGGCATGGTTCCACAGATCGCCAGTCGCACGGAGACGGGTCTAACCAGCGGAGAGCATAGTAACTTCTAATTTGCAGTGGTACGCGATCGACTTGTCTACATGAAGTCATAGCTGGTCTTCCGTAACGGACAGAAGTTAACCAAAGCATTGGAGCTGAATTAGAAAGACCTTCGCTTCGTTTCGGTCAAATCAATTGGCTGTATTTGCACTTGTGCGAACACTAATCACTACTTACTTATTGGTTTGTATCTGTCTGTACGTATCATACGGTATAATTATTGTACGAGAAACTCCAGACTTTATTGAATGCAACAGTTATTACAGATTAACTGAATTGACTTTGTTGAGTAACTTTGAGAGTAACTTTGTTGACTTGCCTCTGTTTTGTACCATCAACAACTACAGATAGCAGAAACTATACATTTGGCGGATAGGTGTGCTGTATCATATGCCAAACGCCAATTTATTATTATGCACTTAAACAACGGACACAGTACACGAACCATGTCTGAGCCACATACTTGAAAACAAAAAGCGTTTATTCACTTGCATTTCAGTAACGTATCGATTCGTTAACTCGGTACTAACAATGCCATAATAAGCGCCGTAAAACAATTGATAATTGTCCCTTTTTGGTGTGTTGTTACTTGTTTGTATCTGATACGACATTAACGTTAGCTACTGGTAAGTAACGCAACCGGAAATAAAACTAAGCACAGTGTGGTCGGATCATTTTTAAAAGTTATGTTTTAATTATGAATTTGACGGCATGATACGGTTGTTTATAACTGTAGTAACTGCCAGTAGAATTACTGGGATCATAGTATTGCACTGATTCTCCAGCTTGTCCAAACTCCCGCTCGCTGCACTCGTACGACGCGTAGGAATTATAATGGAGAATCCGTGGTAAACACGCCGTACCGCTACCGACCGGGATCCGCCCCTCAAAATTCGGCAGCGCCCGTGTCCCGTTGACAATCGGTAGAACGTTACATAATCGCCGGTATTGACGGCAGTCAACTTGCGACCCATCGCACAGCAGCCAACCCGACGGTACCTTCTCCCCGTAGAACATCTGCACTGATCCGGTGGGCGTGGCGCTGAAGGTGGCGTTCTCCGTCTCCACATACAACGGCTCCGGCGGGACGTACACATAATCGGCAAAGAGATTAATACGGCTGGTCAGTTCCGCAGCGGATTTGGTTACCCGCACCTGGACGCTGGTTACCGTGGTCGCACTGTTCAGGCGAGCGGTGTTGGTGCGCATCAGGGTCATCGGTTTAACGATGATCTTCTCACCGTTCCACTGGCTTTTGCCGGCGGCTTCGCGCAGGGTGGATTTGAACTGCTCCCGTTCGTAATTACTGGCGAATGAGTCCGATGTGTCCACAGCGGTGTTGACGCCGGCTTCCACCATACCCCAAAATACGTCGGCGTCGACGCTGACATCGACACTGGTGCTGGAGGCCTGGTTCAGTGTCTCTTTTATCGTATCTTTCATTTGGTCGTCTACTTTATTGTAATATTCGTTCATGGTGCTGGTCACACGATCCGGGCGGGTGTTCTCTTCTTGCCAGAAGACTGAGTCCCACATTTGAGCCTATATAATTCAGCAAAAATTATCCGGTGTACTACACTCCATATGTCATAATAATAATGCTATAATTATATTTATTTTGCGATATGCTCTGTACTTGTACATGCAGCAGATTACAGAATATCACATTTTAATACTTCACACAGTAATAATTCTATATTATTTCTACAATTCAATATAGGTAACTGTAATCGACCGAAGCGTAGCGAAGGTCCTCTATGTTCAGCGCTCATGGAAAACGTGGTGTCTGTCGGTCACCGCCATCTAATGCATATATGCACTGCCTTAAATATTTTTTTCTAATTAGGTTTTTGAAGAATATTTTTTAACATGACTTGCAAAAACATCTCATAAAAATGTTTTGCCATTTTCTGACAGCAGCGGAATATGCATCTGACCGAGAGGTCTCACCCGTTACAGAATTTTTCTCTGCATACTTCATAATCGTAACATTCATTTTTGCAAACTTGTGGTACTAAGTAGAAAAAAGCTATCTATAAATTTACTGGTACGCTTCGGTCATGCAGTGCCTGCCAGAAGCGAGTGCACTTTCCTAGTATTATTAGAATGTAACTGTATTATTATTAGTGTAACTGTAATAACTTGAAAATTACTGTATAAAATTTGTGTTTAGATATTTTACCTGGAACGAAGCAGTGGACTCCGGTTTGACTTGCATTAAGGATTCCAAAATTTTTGTAATGGTGAGCGACTGGTCTTGCCCGATGAACTCATCATCCACAACTTCTGTCGCCATCACGTTATTGGCAATCTCCAGGGTCATCTGCGTTAAGTCGTCTGCTTGCATGTATACGACATCCGTATTAGGGACATCTTGCTTCAAGCGACTATACAACTGTCCAGCTTGCACATGCTCCGCCTTGACCTGAATGATGCGGCGCGCACTGCGCTGAGCAATTAAACTATAGGACACTTGCAGGTCGTAAACGAAATACTGGGGATTCTCCCGCATTTGTTGGGCTAAATCATCGCATGTAGCCTTATTGATGCAGCTGAATCGGAATTCAAATGTTGACGGCTGCGAAGCGTACGACATCCACTGATTGACCATTTCATACGTACTCGGCAAAAGACCTTGAAAAAAGCAGAAGAACTAGTTTTATTAAAATTATTACCGTGAAGCCGCTGAAGCCCGTTGGTATTGTATAAATTGGTGGCACGAACTACTAGAGTTTATCGCCACAGCCATGCAGCATTCTACAAAGTTACTTTTTTTCTTGATTATTTATGTAATTTCTGTGCTCATTAACGCACTTCCTCGTGAATATGTAACATGTTTGTAATGTGAATGAAATAAGAATATTATCTGTTTATAGCACTTATTCTTATTACGTACTTATATGAATATTACGTTTTTTTGCGGCGGCTGTTTGCGTTTCAATCTTTTAATGCGGAATATTATGACGCTATGTATGTTTTTGATTTGGTTTACTTGTTAGTACGATGACTTTTCGTTTTCTCTATGGATCACCAAAATTAATATATTTCGAAAACGCATATTGTTGCCCAGGTGTTAAAATGGATGCATTGGTTTACCTGGTGCTTCGATGCGGATTTGTTCAATGGGAAGAACACGAATGTTTTCTTTGGGAATCTCCGAGCCCAGTTTCGTGCTAACGGCATTTCTAATGAACGCTTCATAATCTTCGTCCCACATGAGCACAGTAAAGCTCATCTCAAAGCGGTTTTGGAGGGTGTTCAGATAGCTTTTGGCGCTCATGGGGTCAATGAATAATCCGGGCGGATAGAAGTAATGCGTCGAGTTGACGTCCAGTATCTGCTTGGTGACGTAGACATTAATGCGGAAGCCCTTGTATATGGCCGACAAGAAGGCATTAGGGTTGACCTCGATCTCGCTCCAGCCTGTCGTGGATTTGCTTAATCCGGGAGCCGCTAAGCAAATAGGCAAATAGTGACATATACGTGACCTTTACTCTATATCCAGTAAAGAACTGACATATATAGTAAAAACTGAACCAGGGCATACGTGTATAAATGTAAAAATGATTTATCTTATTGTGGTAGTAATAAAAACGTGGAGCCTTTACGTATTGAAATATAATATGACCTTTAACAAAGTGAAAACATTTTTGGGCTTAAAACTTATAATGCTTAAAATAAGATTCCAATAAAACATAAAAAAGTTTGAAGTTTAATTGTTCAAAAAATAGATGACCCTTGCTTGGAAGAAAAATTTGAAGGTTTATGTCTAAAAAAATATGCAACCTTTATTACAGCATTAACCCTCCAGCGGGCGGTACCAGAAGGAGTGCGAATTTCCTTTTGAAAATCGGGATTTCCCGATGAAAAAAATCAATTAAGAAAGGGATTTTTTTGTGAGCTTGTGCTGACCATAGGTCAGCGGTGGTGACTAGGGTGTTTGCCAACGCCAATGCCCATGAACGGTCTACTGCATGAAAACGTTTAATTCTGTTGTAATTAAGCGAACAGGAATTACGGAAAAACAATAACTTCAGTAAGTAGCACAAAAAAAGTACTTTAAAGAGGAATACTAAAGTGGTCAAGAAATTGACCACTGGTCAGCAAAACATTTAAAGCTACCAAAACCCGTTTCCATGTGTTTTGAACACTAATACCGCTAAAAAAACAGAAAGCCAGCGATGCTAACAATATTTACAATATTTCATCCTAAAACTTTCGTTAGCCTCACATATGGTACTTCATGAAGCAGTCTTTGTGCAGTTTAACATTGCACTTGCTGCATTTTTGACACGCCGAGCCGCCTTTACACTGCTTGCATCGTCCACGCTTGCACTTTTCCTGCATATGACCACAACTGTCGAAGCGGGCGGCATCAGAAATCGGCGTGGACGGTCCAGTCGCAGTAGTGATTGGCGCCGCTTCACATATAAGCAGCTCTTCAACCAGTTGCGACAGAAACTCAACCTGGGTGAGTTTACCTCCTACTTCACAATGAACTCTCCAGGCGGCAACTGCGATCATTGCAATGGAGTTTGAAAATAGTGGCCACCACCATTTCTTGGAACGCAGCATCGGCCGGAAGTTACTAATGAACCGGTCGCAAAGGTCAACACCTCCCATATGTTTATTGTACTTCGCAATCATCCGGGGTTGGTCAATAAAAACCATTTTCTTCGCGGCACGGCTCCATCGCTTTGCCTTTCCAAGCGGTGTAACGGTATCGTAGTTGGACGCGAGGCATACTGCGGTGTTATCATGCCATTTCACAGCAATCACATTGGCCGTTGAACAGGCAGCGTGGGTTCCACGTTCGGTTTTCTTAAATTTCTTGCTATCCGGAAACGGACATTTCTTCAGGCGGTTTTCGCGCGCCGTACCAGTGGCTCTAAAACCTAGCGCTCGCAACTCCTCTAAAAGTCCATAGGACGTGAAGAAATTATCGAAAAACACACTGTGCGCATCTGGACACTTGACCACAGACAACAAGTTCAGAACAACACGAGATCCAAGTGGCTTCGGTTCGATGACATCCTTGCCGGTAGCGTCCTTTCCGGTGTACACGTAAAAGGTGTACGGATATCCCCGTGATCCACACAGCACCCAGAGCTTGTACCCGAACCGGCATGGTTTGCCTCTCATAAACATCTTGCACGAATGATGTCCGAAATAAGGAATCATCTCTTCATCCACGCTGAGAAACAGGTCAAATATTCCGAACTGAAGAAGTTTTTCCTGGAGAAGAGCGAAAAATGGGTTAACTTTTGCCATTTTATCCTCCGGATCCAAGTTGTCGTTGTCGGCCAGATGCAAATACCTTTTAATTTTCTAGAAAATATAAAACAAAGTTAGTGCCGACCGCCCGGGGTGTCGACCAACAAATGCGTTTTTTGTGAGTTCCTGCAACCGGAAGTACATGTCGCCCGTTTTATATCCAGAGCGACAGGATCTGATCCTGAGTACAGAATAAAAAAATCTGCGTTTATGGCACCCGCCCAAGGTGACGGCAAAACTGAACTAACATAATTTGTGTGTATTTACCCACCTCAAATCGTTTACATGACATCTTCGAGGAAACGGCCGGAAAGCTAAACAATGCGGAGCGCATCCAGAAGTGCCTCGTAGTAGGCAGCTGCACAATTCCGCTGTACAAGAGTATTCCGATGAACAAAAAGAGATCACGCATTGGAAGCTGGAAATCTGCATTGTCTTGTTTGGCATATCGTTCGGATTCCGTGATAATATGAGCCGCAATAATGTCATCAAAATACATCTTGAAAAGTTCAAGCGGTGTCTTGCTGATGAGCTCTGGATGTTCGTTTGCGAGCTTACTCGGCGGTCCTTCAGCGTTCTCTGGAAATGGCACGAAAGCGCTCTCGTCGGGCTTCCAGTCTACTTCCGGTCGGAGAACGGCGCCTTTCTTTCGCTTCGGAGCTGGAACTTCTTCGGCTTCTGAATCAGTCTCGTAGCATACATCGAGATCTTCGGCCACATCTTTGGGCATTTGTGGTCTCAGATCATTTTCATCGATATCCTCCGTATCCGAGCACACACCAGCTTCCGGTGGAAGACAAACAATGTCAATCTCCCGGTGCGGCCTATTTGTCAACTCTTCAAAAATATCCTTTGCCTCTTTTAGCGTTCTTGCCCGAGTTTGGGGCATTTTTAAAAGCACGCATTGAATACAAAAAATTACTATCTTCCAAATTTCCACTCGGGAGGAAATGCAAAATAAAAAAGTGGGAAATCACAGCAATGGATGGTGCACTAAGCAGTCGCAGCTGTGGAAGCATTACCGGCTTTGTTGCTGCAAGTTGGTTTTTTTTCAAGCGCCAAATTGTTAGTTGACAAACCACCACTGCAGTTGCTCAACAAAGACAGTGCAGAGCTCTTCTGCTTCACAGCGGAGGTGGTTTTTTTAATTTTTCAATATTTTTAGTAGAATTTTTTTGTTTGCAATCAAAGTGTTAACAATCATGGAGATTATGGAATTATTATTTACGGAACGTGAACTAATTACGCCACAATGGTTGAAAACGATTGTACAGAAGCAGATTGATTGTGGGAACACTGGCAAGAAAGCGCGGAGCGAGATTTACCGTGCTGTATACTGGAAACTGAAGGTGCGTGTTTTCAGCCAGCTAAAGCTGTATACATTTTGAAGAGTAATCATTTATGAGTATTTTTGTGGTTTTATGATTTTATTTAGTGTTTTTACTCACGGTTCTGTTAGAATACAATGAGCAGTTTTTTTCTTGATAACAGAACGGCAAGAAGCTGGAAGGGATCAAAACTGCTGTATATCCCGCTTGTCTGGTGGATGCAGTGTGGGAAATGTTCCCAGATGACAACAAGCACCAAGATGTAAGCACCATGTGCAATAATCATTCAAAATTTTTAATTAGCAGTTAGAACGGAAGCTATCTGACTCTGGTTTCCATATTCGCAGTACGGCCCGTCGAACGTGACGCTACAAGACATTGCGAGTGTACGATGAATGGATTACAGCGCACCTGGCCAGTTCCATGTACTTTTAGACCCTTCATGGGCAATGGCGTTAGCAAGCAACACGTGTTTTTGACGGACAATGGCCTTGTAATGCTGGACTTTTAGATAACATGATGGACTTTTCTGAATAAAGCATCATGAATTGTACCTTGCTGATTTATCTCAAATTTATTGAATCATCGACTAGAAAGTTATTGACCAAGGCATCGGAGAGTTCAGAAAAGTCAAAATTAGCGATTTTCGCGCACCTGTAGTTTTTAATTAACTTGAGGTGCAAGGTTGAATAATGTTTTTACTGCTACTTTAAAGTCCCTTATTGCTTATAACGCTATGGGATAGCGAATATCTGTTACTGATCGTTGGGGAAAAAATCGCAAACACCATGTTGCGCCCTGACGCCAATGCCCGTCAACGGGTTAACTCTGGCAGCATTGAAATTCACTCTCTGTTTCATCCTTTATTTAGGCGAAAATGCAGCATGACTGTCACTAACAGGATCGACTACTTGCATGTGGGTCTTCACCGAGCGCTCCCGTTCTGTGTCATTTTTGCACATTACCCGCAAAGAAAACGCGGTACAAGACACAGTCATCCGCACTGTCTCCGAATCGGAGACATATCCTTCAAAATACGCTACAAAGTTGAAAGGTCATGGTTCTACAAATATGTGGTTTTCTGTATGATATGCATAAACAGCAAAAAAAGTTTTAATCTAGAGTACGTGTGCAACCCCAGTGACCTTTGGTACTGTAACCGCAAGCACAAGTTAGACCACAGAATGTGGTGTACGGATAAATGTGCCCGGCAGGTAAAAGGCTTGGTTCGGTCGGACCGAACCAAACAGTGGTCTATAACTTGTGCGAACGGCTACACTACACTCGATGCGATCATTGACAGTTGACCCAAGCTTTTAACGGCGTCCCCAGTCACGGACAGCTTCCTGACAAGAATCTTTGCCCAGCGTTTATTCGGTGTTACATAGCGATTCAGAATGGTTGTAGTTTAACAGAGACAAAATGTGTTACTCCCAGTGTAGTGTAGATATTCTTAAGCTCCACAAAGAGTTCAATGAAACGTCATTCTATGGAATCGGCCTAAAATGCAAACGCAACCATTCTATGGAATCGGCCTAAAATGTAATCGTTTTTTTAATAACTAATTTACGCGACTTTGATAACCAACAATCAGTACAGATCTGTATACAGCATAGTATTTATGAAAGGATGGGATCATTGAATATAAAGCTAAGTACAGCTTCTGCGGAATGAAAAAATAATAATATTGATTTGAAAAAATTTTGATAAACATTCTGCTCCGGTACGTAACGACAACAGGGTATTCTGCCGGATGAAGCTGGCGTATGCTGCAGCTGGATTTCACCAACTGTTCTGCAGATATACAGTACGAGGGTACTCCCCCTGCATGATTATGGGTTGCTGGCTGATCTGAGCCATCTCCATAACATGAAGTCATGAACACATTTTTAGCTATACCGGCATCATGTAGTAAGTGCACCGGCAATGTCAGGCAGTGAGGCTGTGAGCCTCCCGCAACTTTGTGCGCACGCATAACTTTCCCCTGTGTGTGCTTGTGCAGGATACAACTGATGGAAGCGTATTACAGTACTGCCAGTCAGGTTTCAGCACGTTTTCTGCTTTCTTCGTCGGTCTAGGGTTTCTGGGTCGCTGCACAGTTGCGTGCATCTTCGCGAAATTTTGCCGTTACCAGGTTTTGTATATTATACACAAGCAGGACGCGCGGCGGTTACGCGCCGCGCTGACGCGGACCACGGTTTCAAACGGTTTAAAAGTGTGGATACCGCACGCGTGGCCTTCGGAGACCAAAAGGCCTTTGGTGACCAAAGGCTTAATAAGGCGGGTACCGCACGTGTGACCTTCGGTGACTTAAGACTTAAAGGCCTTCGGTGATCAAAGGCTTAAAAACCTTCGGTGACAAAAAGGCTTAAAAAGGTGGCTACCGCACGCGTGGCCTCCGGTTACCAAAGGCTTTAAATGGTGGATCCCGCACACGCACCTTTTGGTTTCGAAAGACGTAAGTCAATCACTAAGTACTGATTGACCGCGTGGCCTCCAGTTATAAAAAGCTTGAAGGCGTCAAGGCGGGTTCTTAAGGTTTCGTAAGCTTAGTAAATACTAAAACTAAAGGTGTAATCTGGATAATCTGAATATTTGGACTGATCATCGTAGGGGTACTAAGAATTTGAAAGCTTAGTACTAATGCTAAAAGGAGGATCTGGCTGATTTGGCTATCCAGGCAATCTCGTACAGGTGCTTAAGTTTTGGATGGTACTGGATGATTTGGTAGTTCAGGCTGATCGGGTAGTTTAGAGTGATTGAGCAGTTCTGGCTGATCTGGTAGTTCTGGCTGATCTGGCAGTCCTCGATGATCCGGTAGTTAAGGCTCATCTGGTAGTTTTGGCTGTTTTGGCAGATTGGTAGATTTAGCCAATTATGAAAGTTTGCTACGGTGCAAAGGTTTTAAAAGCTTAGAAAGGACAAACGATTAAAGAAATAGGTATCAAAAGCTGGAAAGCTCAAAGGCTATGGCTATTTTGCCGCAGTATAACAATAGGGGTCTGAATAGCCCTCAGGCTAGTTTGCCGCACACTGCGCCGGAATAGCCAGTTGGCTATTTTGCCGCACTATGGTGGCCGAAATAGCTTGTTGGCTATTTTGCCGCACACTGCGTTAAAACAGCCCGTTAGCTATTTTGCCGCAGTATGGACGGGAATAGGGTAATTATATTAGGGGATACTCGCTAGTCGGTAATACGGGCAACTCTGCCAACACATTCCCTTAAAATGCCCGCACTAGTTATCGGTTCATTGACTTTCCTCGACATTAGAGGCTTACAACTAGTGCGGGCAATTTTTTTGGATTCGCTATCTCTTAAAGAAAGAGTAACAGCGTGCGAGTTACGCTAAGAGTTTGGATATTCATGAAAGTAAAAAGGATTTTGGGTTACACCGCCAGTTACGTTAGCATAGACGAGACAAGAGACCTCGACTACGCCTCAGGTGCATCTACGATCAAAAGTCGATTTCTTTAGAGTAAAGTAATGTTGGTGTTATTTGAAATTTAGGCGACTGGAAAGTAATGTTGGTGTTATTTGAAATTTAGGCAAAGGCAAGAAGTGCTTTTTATATATCCAAGATTTTATCAAAATAGTTTTGTCCGCCATAACGAACTAACACCAGACAGATATTAGTCTTTCATTGAGACAATTGCGTAGTGCGCGTCTGTAACCATCCAAAACGACCGGTCGTCTCAGACGATCGCCGGTCGTTTTAAACGGTTACACACGTCGGAAGCCAGGTGACATTTTAGTCGAGCCTTTAGACCAGCCGCAGTTAACAAAGTGGACGGAACACCGGCACGGCAGCCTGATCACTCGGACCAGAGAGAGCGGACCAGCTCACACCAACGGTTACTCAGCAGAATTCGACCGAGAGCTCAGGACTAGTCGACCATACCGTCGCCGGTCGACACTTTTCGAGCCGGAATTGTTCCAATGTCTCTAGTAGACGGCAGCCCGGAATCGACACCGAAGGCGGACATAACTCGACCCGACCCGAACGAGCCGGTATTTCAGACGCCGAAAGGACAGCAGTTTTAAAAACTAGCGGGCCGCCGGACCAGATACCCGATGGCACGATAAATGGACAATTGGCCCATCTGGGAGTCCACTTAGCAGCCGCCCGGAACATGACTGACCGGAAGAAGGCAACCTTGGCGGAAAAGGATTCGACTTTCACCACCCTGAAAGCGGAGAATGCGGACATGGTAGAAGACCAAGCGGGATGGAATTAGGCCGGCGAAAACTTCGGAAGCCCAGTGGGCACGAATTGGCCTGGCCCGGCACGACGCTGGGGAACGGAGATGACGGACGGGTACAAGGAGCAGGGAACGGCGCAAGCACCTACGCTTGGAAACCTGAGCGATCACCGGCTAGTGCTGCATGCCGGAGAACCATGCGACGGCAATGAGTAAGTTCGCGGCTGGCGACCTGAACTAGAACCCATACCAACGCAGGTACCAGGATTGGCGCCGTCGCTAGAACGCCGGATTACCCGTCAGAGCGGCGAATCCTGACCATCCCGGCCTGGCGCTTCCACCTTGAACACTAGATTTCGGTTGGCCAGACTACCGGCAACGGGGTTCTTAGTTTCCAGGGCAGCCGGAGCCAGAGAGCGCGCAGGACGGAATTCGCCCTGGGAGGCAACTGGATTGACCGTGATGGTTGCCTTGGGAATCCTTGCGGAAACAATCAGAGAATGCAGCCAGTGCGCTAGCTAATGCCTCCCTTGACTCAGCAGCCGCCGCCAATGGTGCAGTCAGGATGCAGTCGGGATGCTCCTGTTTATTAACAGCAACATCAGCCGATACTGCAGCCTGGAAAATCAAGCGCACCCGACGGCGGCAATAGCGGCGCCGGCGTTCCAGCTAGCCCAGATGGCATAACAACAGCAGCCGGATCACCAGCAGCCGCTGATGTACCAATCCGGACCAATATGCGCTCCGGTGCAGCAAGAAAAGTTGAGCGGCTGGTTGGCGTCCGTCCAGATGCCCAGACAGATGTTCGGCAGCCGGGCAGGGTTACACAATACCTGAACGTCTAGCAAACTGCAGGTGACTTACTCGACCTCTACTAAGACGCAGGACATAAATGGAGCGGGAAGGACAAACACGACGCCGGGCGGCACGCTTGCGCCTGAGCAGCAAGGTGGTTGGGGTGTCCCTGTGCAGCTTAAACAAGCGCCGGTTAATAAGGTCATCTCCGCGCAGCGAGTGACCCAGAGTGAAATATGAATTTCCTCGAAACCAAATGACGGATTCTACCAAAAGCAGCAAAACGAGACCATCAAACCGCCGTTCCCGGCTGTGCCGTTCCCGGCTGTGCCGTCCCCGGCTGTGCCGTTCCACGGCTGTGTCGTTCCACGGCTGTGCCGTTCCACGGCTGTGCCGTTCCACGGCTGTGCCGTTCCACGGCTGTGCCGTTCCCGGCTGTGCCGTTCCCACAAGCTATCGGCTGTTAGGATGAAAGGTGGCACGGCCGGCAACGATGCTGGCCGAAGACGCTCTTACTGATACAACACAATTACACACGTGTCTCCGATTGGGATGAAGCTGGTTCATCCCAAGCGGTCTAACGCAACAACGTAACTGAAGGCATGTTTAATGACAAGGGCAATGCAAGAAACGGAGCAAGAATCAGCGCAAGAGCTGATCAAAGAGATGGTGCAAGCTGAGCACAAGACTGAATTCCAGAAATTCATGAGAAGGTAAAGGAGCCGTACAGAGCTCATTGAAAGTGCGCGGCGAGACAGCTGCAATACTGATGTGGCAAAATAGCCAACTGACTATTTTGCCGGCCATAGTGCGGCAAAATAGCTGAGCAGCTATTTTAAAGAACAGTTAGCAAGCTAAGTGCAGTTAAATTCGTGGCAAATTCCCTGTACTGCTTTGTTAAACGAAAACAGCAGAGGATTAAATCGGCAAACTGAAACGTATCAGATTGTCAGATCGACTGAACAGAAGGCGAGCCAACTGACTACTGTCGCACATGCGATATTTGAAAGACGCCTTAAGAGCGGCCGGCATATCAGAGTACGAACAGCTCCTGTACTGGACGACGTTCGCATTCCTGTTCTTCGGCTTCTTCCGTATTGGAGAAATAACAGCAGCCGCCGCCAACCGTTTTGACCCACAGCGGATTTTGTTATGGGGGGACGTAATGGATGCTGGCCACCGCCTAACGGTGCAGCTGAAGGTCACAAAGACGGACCAGACGGGGCAAGGTAGTTCTGTAGCGCTGACGGCGACTGGGCGTTCAGTCTGTCCCGTGCAGGCATACCGGAATTACCGTGCTCGCGTTTCGGAGCCTGCAAACGAGCAGCCGCTGTTGCAGCGCGAAGATGGCAAGTACGTCACGAGGGCAGATGTGGAGAAATGCCTCCGCCTCCTCCTCAAGAATCACCCCGAGAGAGAACGGTTCAACACACACAGTTTTCGTATCGGCGCGGCAACGACGGCCGCCGGCAATAACGTGCCTGACCACGCCATTCAACTGGCTGGACGCTGGCGGAGCAACTGTTACACCCGCTACGTTCGCCACTCCGGGCCACCTGTGACACTGAATCCCTATCGGACCGGATAGATTGTTTGGGGGCAGTCGGGCGGAAGTGGGGATATCGGAGACTCGAACCGGTGAGGTCATCACCTGCACCTTCGATCTCGTGTATGCCGCCGCGCCGTCGACCTGTTCTTCCCGCAAACGCCCAACTCTGTCTGCCGTTCGAGTGTACGGAATTTCCACAAGAATTTAACGCAGTGTGCGGTAAAATAGCCAACAAGCTATTTCGCCCACCTTAGTGCGGCAAAATAGCCAACTGGCTATTTAGCCGCAAACACTGCGGCAAAATAGCCACTTCGTTAATATAATGATTGTCGCGGTCTATCACGAGCCAGCCATAGTTCACGAACACCGAGCGTCGAGGAATGGTTCCACAGATCGCTAATCGAATGAAGGCGGTTTTATCCAGCGGCGAACTTAGCGACATCAAATTTGCAGTAGGACGCGATCATGGTGACTTGAGGATCTTTCCAGCCCATAAGTAGGAACAATGGAGCTGTGTTTTCGTTTCTTAATCTACGGTAAGACGAAAAACGGTTCTTCATGATGTACGCAGGTTTGCCTTGAGCATCAGCAGCGATGTCTTCCACACAATGTTTCACGGTAGCTTGGCCGAACGCGAGCTGGATACCATACACATCCCCGAAATCGCTCCCGATGCCTTCGAAATATGCTGAAGTACACCATTTCACGCTCTTTTATCTGCTGTGGTACTATTTCATACCACGAATCAGCGGTTTGTCTGTCAGCAGTGCCTGATGTAGCGTGTTCGCGACAGTAACGAGTAGCTGCAGGCTGTAACAGTAGCACAGCGGTAGCAGTATTCAAGTACTTCGGTTACGCCTTTTATTTTTGGTTCGCAAGACTCTAAATAGGGTTTCATGCAGGCACATCTATATGATTTAGTGGACAACCTTAAAGGGGAGAACGTTGTACAGACTTTGTATTGTGCTGACAAATACGATTTGCCATGGCTGGCTAACCGCTGCGCCGACTTTATCCTCAACCAAATGAAGCCCGACAACTGTCTGCTCTATCTGGAAAAGGTTAGTGGTACAGTAATCAAATAACTATAATGACGTCTACGCCTGCCGCAAACCAGTTTAATGATGTTGCGCTTCTAACTTCTGGCGCAGGCGCTTCGTTGGACGCCGGATTCTGACAGGATTGTGGAGAGATGCCTGCATATTGCGGATGAGTTTAGTCTGATCGTTTTCCAGTCAGATCAATTTATTGTAGCTGGTCCGAAAACTCTGGAGATGATTCTGCAACGGGATACGTTAGCGGCTGAGGAGTACGTTATATACAAAGCCGTGGAAAAGTAAGCAGTCATCTGTGGCCGGCAAAACCGCTTGCTAGATACTAATTCCATTAAAGTTATTAAACCGCCGTATAAAGTTAAGTAATCTCACCAGCGCGGTATTGATAATTTCATACAATGTAGAGATTTGACATTAAGCAGGATTTATGCAGAAGTTCTGCAGCAGAACTGCTTCAGTATTACGTAGAAGTGGGTAGAACATTGCAACAGTGACAGAGTGGCACTGTGAAACTGACAGATTAGCACCGTTCGCAATGTTGTCCATACATTTTCGAAATAATTTTTTTAATCGAAGACCCTCTTATAATTTTCTCCTTGTTTTTGAACAGCACATTTAAAGCTTCAGTGTTGCACAAAAAAAGTTCAGTAATGCAAAAACTGTGCAATACTACACTCGTACGGTATTTTGATCTCTGGCTTTTACTGTAGATGGGCTGATGCGGCGTGCACGCGTCAGAATTTACCGTCCTCGTGTGGTAATCGGCGCCTGATGTTGGGTGATGCTTTGTGTCTTGTCCGTTTCCTCGTCTGACTGACGCTCAATTGGCGGACGGTCCCGTACAGGTTTGAATGGCTTCGGGCTTTCTGTAGTTAATTAAACGTGGCGGTCAGCTTAGATTCAAGTCATTTAACTCTGCTTACGTATGTGTATTATGCAGAGTATGCTACTGTATCCAACAGAAGTGTGCGTAATTTACTTACGCAAGCATTCCACAACTAATGACAGCTTCCAGCAACCTTCGGAATTCTCCGCGAAACCCCGCAAGCATATTCTGAGTCGCGTTTTGGGGCTCTTGTGCCAACAGGAAGAGAAGATTTTCTTCCTCTCTTCCAACAGTTATTGGTATCCCGGTGTAGTTGGTGTCCCGAACTAAGATCCTGCATACTCCTCGTTATAATGACGAGAAACCAAAAGCCTCAACAGTGGAAATCATTAGCGCGGTGGATATTCTGAAGCGGGGTCTGGCCGTGTATGCGCACATTGATGGATCCTACAAGGAGGCAACGTACGGCTCAAAGCGGGATGGTCGACATACGGTCATCGTTGCGACTCGAGAACTCACTGTGACCTTTCTGGTGCTAAAAATTACCAGCAAACAGATCGACGAATGGAAAGCGGCTAAAAAGTAGTGCGCTGAAATCTTAGTAGTGCGCTGAAATCTTACCAAAAACGCTAGCCGTTGATATGTTTTAATAATTATACGTCTTAAGGGATTTGGCCCGGTACATAGCACCAAGTTCGTGAACATCCAGGGGAAGTTTCGCTGGTGCGCGCTCCCAAAACCTTTTTTGCATTGCTTTATGGTATTTTGTAGCCAGAAGAATTGTTTACCAAGGTGAGAAAACCGTTTGCGCGCGCAACATCCGGTTGCGAAGTTATGAGGGTATCAAAATTCCAAAAAGTTTAAATACATTCAGGTGTACCAAAAGTCTCATTATGGACCAATCCCTTTCAAATTTTGCGCGTAAATGCACATTCCTGCCTTGTTGGCAGACTGAATAAGACTAACAATTAACTCACTGTTAACTTGTGGAAGATGATTGGCAAAGCGTTGTACATTTGACATAAAAAATCCGTTCCGTTTATTTACAGACGTGGTTAGTTTACAGACCTAGTTAGTTATATTTTCTGTACCTACTCCTAGTTAGTTTTCTGTGCGATTATGCCGTGAGATGTGACGCGGAATGCTCAGAGTGTTACAGGAACTGTTGCATCTCATGCTAACTGAAATGGATTCTACATTTACTGTACAGTAGATACTGCCAGCGAAGTAATTTGTTAACATCGAATAAAACCATAACACATTTACTATGGCACTGTTCGTTTCTGCACTGCTGGTTCCTGATTCCTACAGCCGTGAATATTGCCCGCCAAACTGGAGTTTTAGAAATTTAAGAATATTTGTTGAATTAGCAGTGAATTAGTTGTAGTGTATCAGGCTCAGCAGTTGTCATCCCGATCCTACGCAGCCACGGCAGTGAGATGGAGTTGAGGGAACTGGGACGTTGCCACGTTGAGTAGGCATCCGCTTGCTTGGCGGGCATGTGACAAAGGCTAGAGCAAATCCAAATCAAAACATAGGGTTTAATAGTGTGAAACACATTTCGATCGCATTAAATGAAAGTTAAGTGTAACTTAGCTAATGTTAAATTGGCGTAATTTACGAATTCCTGTACAGTTGTTTCCCTGTTAATCCCGGCACCGGCAGCATGGTGCCGTGTGCATTTTGCCTTTCGCGCGTTACAGCTCACTCTCACTCGCATTCGTGTTTTCGGCTACATTCATGCTGTTACGTCGAATTTCTGGAATTTTCGCTAAAATCTTCCAGCAATACACTTCGTGTCGTTAATTAACGGTGATCAGAAGCATTCTGCATAATGCCACCAAAGAAAAAGCCTAACCGAAACCTTAGCCCGAGAAAAACGCGCTCTGGCGGTGGCATCAGAGGAGGCCGGGCTCCACAATCAAGGATGCGTCCCAGTCGAAAACGCGATCGATCCCAGTCCCCTGCTCCTACAATCAGGTCGAAAGTCGTAGTTGTGGATCCACCGGCACCCGATTTGCAAATCGTGATGGTGCGACAGGACCAACAGCAGCGACAAATCTAACAGCTCCTGGATATTGTCACATCGCTGGCAACCAGGGAGCTTGGGGTTCCCCGGCCTGTTTCTCCAGCAACTGCATCTGTCATCCAGATTGAGTCGCAGCCGGACGGAAAAAGGGATGTGCATCACAGCAGAGGAAGCAGCGGACGCGCGCATCGCCGACGAAGAGGTAAGAGCAGCAGTTCAGGAGCCGCTCGTCGTCTCGCAGCCGCTCACCCGCCCGCCTGCCGATTTTTGACCGTCTGGATCCCTGCGGAAATCAACGAAGCGGATACCGCGCATCATCGTCCGCTCGCAACGCTCTGCTCGATCGGGCGAAGCACCTGCCAGCGGTCCCCAGCAGGGTTCGCCGGCGACTGGCGGACCCAACGCGGTACGTCGATTTTGATTGCTTGCTACCAAAAAACCGGGTGGAAAAACCGAAGCATGGAGGCTCCAAGCTAGTAATGTCAAGAGGACACGTCGTGTTAAAGCCAAACGAAGTGCGCGTAGTCGTTGACTCCTTCACCTCCTGATCCGCGCCTTTTCCGTGTTTCTGGCATACCGCGTCACAATCGTGCCGGAGCTAGCTACAGCCCTGGCTAAGTATCAAGATCTGATTGCGGCATACGTCGACCGGGGGGTTCCGACCGCCCATTGGCTCGAATATGACCGGCAATTCAGATCGCTCATGACCAGCCACCCTCACGAAGTTGACATGTGGGCCCGCCAGCATGACGACACTTACGCCGATTATATCCAAAACGCCGTGCCAGAGGAGGCTGCCAGCGACAGCGCCCCAGAAAATAGATTGAAGAAGACAGCAGCCTCCACGGACAAATGCCGGAACTGCGGAGAGCTGGGGCACTTTATCGCCCAGTGCAAGCAGCCACGCCGCGGCCAGGCGGGTTACGTATCGCCCTTTTGTCCCGCCCCAGCAGCGGGGGGCGAAATCTGCCGCAATCGTAACTACGGCCACTGCACCGAAGTTGACCGAACCATGCAAATATCGGCGCCTTTACGTCTGCGAGCACTGCCGGAAAAAGGAACACAAAGCACCCCAGTGCAAAGCCGGAAGTCGCTGAGCCGTCGAGAGTTCCCTCAAGCGCTTGGACGCCCCTGCGTGCCGACGCTTTTGCCAGGCTGCTCACGGATCATCCCGATAAAAACCTCCGTCAGTTCATCCTTAACACCTAGCACACCGGAGCTGACATTCGGTATACAGGACCGCAACAAAGCCGGTCCACAAGTAATTCACAGTCCGCACGAATTCACCACGACGCGCTCCTGAAAAGCATAAGAAAGGAGGTTTCGCTGGGTCATACCGTCGGGCCCTTCTCCGCTCCTCCGCTGCCTCACTTCGTTGTTAACGCGCTGGGCTGCCGTCCAAAAAAAGACGGGGGCCATCAGACTATAATGGACCTTTCCCAACCGTACGGAAACAGCGTCAACGACCACATAAGGGGCGATGAAATGCCCTTGCAGTACTGTTCAGTCGACGACGCTGTACGCCTAGTCGTGACCGCCGGCAAAGGCGCAGTGATGGCCAAGATGGACATCAAGTCCGCGTTTCGCCTCATTCCCGTCAGACGCGCTGACTGGAACCTGCTGGGGTTCAAGATTAGCGGTGAGTACTTTTTCGACATAGTGCTACCGTTCGGTTGCCGCTCTTCACCTTATATCTTTGAATTCTTCTCCCTTGCTGTTCACTGGTGTGTGGGAAAGAGAGCACAGCTAGTTACTTTGCTACACTACGTAGATGATTTCTTTTTCGTTGGCAAACCTCGGACGATCGAGTGTAATCTGCTCATGCAGTCTATGGAGGCAGTGTGCAGCGAGCTTGGGGTGCCATTAGCTCTGGGCAAAACAGAGGGCCCCGCCACTCGGCTGACATTCCTCGGCATAGTGCTTGACTCGGTGGTGCAGACTCTCAGCCTGCCCAACAATAAGCAGCTGGACATATTGGAAACCCTAAAGAAATGGGTCGGAAGGGAATCTTGTACCACTAACGAGCTGCAAAGTCTGATCGGTACATTGTCCTTTGCCTCAAAATGCGTACCATCCAGTCGGCTGTTCACGAGGCGAATGATAATGCTGCTTTCCGCCTTCCATGGACGTTCCACTATCACCCTCACCGACGACTTTCACAGTGATCTGGATTGGTGGAGAACGTATCTGCCACAATGGAACGGCACGGCCCTCTTCCTGGACCCTGACTGGACCACCTCCGACGTACTGCACCTTTATACAGACGCATCCGCCACGCTTGGTCTGGGAGCCTTTTATCAAAACGAATGGTTCCAGCTTAGGTGGCCGAAGTGGATCCTGCAACGCCCGCCATCAATTGAGTACCTGGAGATGGTTCCCATCCTCCTCGCGGCTATTGTTTGGGGGCGGATTTTGTGGCGACGAAAAATCATTTTCCGTACTGACAACGCCGGCGCTGTGGAGGCATGGGCACGCCTGCGCTCCAGCAGCCCGGGCGTCCTTGATCTTATGCGGCGCTCGACGCGGGCGGCGGCAGATAATAATTTCACCCTAACCTTGAAACACGTTCGCGGTGTTGATAACGGAATAGCTGATGCCTTATATCGTTTTCAGACGGAGCGGTTCCGAAAGCTGGCCCCTCAGGAGTCGCAGTTGCCAACACCATGTCCGGACATTTTCGGGAGCCTACAGGAGTCTTACGACCAAACCCGACTCTGCAGCGCCTCCTCGGCGCAAACATTTCCTCATCCTCCCGAACGACATACGATCCTTCATTGAGCCGTTTCCAAGCTTTCTGCCTTGCCAATCGCCTAACACCACTCCCAGCAGCTCCGGCGACGGTCGCGGCGTTTGTCGCGCAGCTTTTCGAGGACAAGGCAGCTTATCGGACATGCAAAGTGTATTTGGCGGCGATCCACAATCATCATCGAGAAGCAGCGTTGCCTAACCCAACAGCCGACGACCTGGTCGTGCGGGCGGTTAACGGATACAAGCGGCTTAAGGGGCCGACGCCTGATCAACGTCTACCGATTACGCTGAACGTGATGCGCATGCTCAAAACGCGACTGGCAGAGCACGATAACACTGAAGAGGCCGTGATGCTATGGAGCGCGTTCTGCATGGCTTTCTTTGGGTTCATGCGAGTCAGTGAGCTGGTCAGCAAGACGTCCAGCTTGTTCGATGCGGCATCAACTCTGACATGCAACGACGTACAGTTGACGGGCGCGCGTGTGATAGTCTCACTGAAACGGACGAAATCGGACCAGTTCGCAGCAGGCACAAAGATCGAGCTCACCGCCACTAACCGCTCAGTGTGCCCTGTCCGCGCTATCGAAGCTTACCACCGGCAGCGGGAGATGCAATGGGGAATGGCAGAACCTTTCTACCGCTATGCCGATGGTCGCTATCTCACACGGGAGCGAGTGGATCGATCCCTGAAGTCTCTCCTGGATGGCCACCCCGACCGCCTGCGCTTCAGTACACACAGCTTCCGCATCGGAGCGGCAACCGAAGCGGCCGCTCAAGCGCTGCCGAACGAGGAGATAAAACGAGCCGGACGATGAAAAAGCGACTGCGTTGACCGTTACATCCGGCCTGACGCGCTCACTAACCCGAACTTTTACCGGAAAGGGGCTTGTTTGGGGGCGAAGAGACCGGGCACAGGCGGAAGGTGCCGGCAGTGAGCAATCTGTACCGCAAGGTAAGATACTCAGCTGTAATTGCGCACTTCCGGCCATGCCGGCACTCTTCAAACCTCAGTTACCGCACGGAAAGTCTGCAATATCCCAACATACCGGATCCCAGGATAGAAAATTCGCTTACAATTTAATTTGATAATACGAGGGGTAATTACGAGTATATGTTGAGTATGTCCGCGTTCTTGTTTCACCATTTTCCATGTTCGACGTTCGTTTTCCATTTTCGACACTTTGTTACCATTTTCCATGTTTTAAAACCAGAATAGTGTGCGCTCATTTTTTGCCGTGTGGATATAAGTTAGCACTTTTCACCTCCTTCGCCACAAAAACCAGCTTTGCAAAGTAGATTTGCGACCCACTTGCACGAATACAAGTTACAACTGTACTCGTGCAAGTGGGTTGTAACTTGTAAATACATTAACTTCGGCAAAGTCCCTCTTCAGATTGTTGTTTGATTTACATATATACATATCATGGCTGTACTTACTCGTACCCGAGGTTTATACAAGTGCACTACTCCTAGTATTAACAGATACAAAACGCAGTTAACTTTTGCGAAAAGCGGGTTACGTTGTTGCATGTGCGTCAAGTAAGTACAGTAGAGAACAGTCTGTTTGTTATCGAATGAAGCTTACTAATGTTGCTACGTTGCCAAGCGGTTATGGCGGTGGATGAGTTAATCGTGCTTCTTTTGCAGTTCATGTTTGCCATGTCTAAAATTAATTACCTATTTCAACAGTCGGCTATACATGGATAACGCTTGCAATTCATAAAAGCTTGACGCTCTTGTACTTCCTGAGTTGTTACCAACTTCCGAAGCTGTATAACTTCCTAAGTTGTTACCATTTTCAATTTTAAGATGGAAATTGCCCGTGACATAGCAAAGAAAATATTTGCAATGTTAATGTGTACAGTGGAGATGTCTGTTGCCGGACGCGCTGCTTGGTATCCGTCTCTTAACGCCCAAAATGACGCTGCAAGGCTCGCAGCGCCACCAAAGGCAGTCGTTCCATGCTGCCTTGATTCCCGTACCGCCGAACCAATTCCTACCCGTCATCTCGCTGGTGAGTACGGATTGCTAACTGAATTAAGTTTAGGACATATCCGTAGAGCAGCTGCAAACTGTTTTCGATCGAGTGCAAAAAGACACCTCGAGCGTCTGCAGTACGAGCCAAACATGCTGTGCAAAGCTGTCGAAGTACTGAGTTTTTTATTAATTTTATTTTCAGCTCATTGCGCATTTTGTGATGAAAAGTGGTTTTGCTAGCGGTTTAAAATGTTGTATTCCTTACTGCTGGTAATTTTTCTTTACTTCTTCGTATAAATTACTTCCCGTTTAAGTACGTTCATTGCTTTTTGAGCCAAAAGGTTAACCTTTAGAACCTGATAATTACTCTGTTCTGTATGCTCCTAGAATACCACTTCTTTTCATACTCTTTTCTCTAAACCTGCGTTTGTTGACCAGTAACAATACACGTATTTCCCAATAGTGACGAGTACCGTCTTTAGCAAAAATGCTTGTACCAGAGAGCCTATAACGGTCTGAACGTGTTGGCCTGCTAACACAGCTAAATAAATGTTAATCGACGAAGAGCTTTAAATGTTAATCGACGAAGAGCCTTTTTAACGCTAAATTAGGACGGTAAATGTTTTCACGGCGGCAAAAGCATAGATAATGCCGTAATAGTAAATTTTGAAAAGGCGAACTGAAACTGCCAATAAGGCCAAAGGAACAGCTGAAGTGAACTAACCAGAGCAGAATTTCAGGTTTTAAATTCGAAAAATTCCGGTATTATGTAGAGAGATAGAATATTACTGTAGAATACTTGAAAAAATAAGGCCCGGAGGGCGGAGCCAACCAAAATATGAATGAGTACATAGTAATACATACTACGAGTACGTATTACAATGCACCAGTGCATTGCAGGCGGTTCTTTATAATACTCGTATACCGTAATTTTATTTTGCACTAGCAGTGCCCGTACAGTTGTCGGCAACCAAAGTAACCGAATTGCGCAATACGAATGTAGGTGCCATTTCTAAAGAATTATAATTTCTCGAAAATTTGAACACCGAACTTTGTTCGAATGTGCTAGCAAATAGCCGGTATGCCCCGAGACCGAATTTCTAAAATTTTGCGAATTGGCAGCAGCGGTAGTGGCCACCCATGCACTATTACGCACACAATTAATTTTTGGTTTCGCCCGCCCTTTGGGCCGTTGCAGATGAAATTATTTTTTTAAGCATGCTGCCTTTCTACATTATATCGGAATTTTCTGAATTTATACCCGGAAAATGTGCCCTGGTAAGCCGACCCGTGTTGCACCGGGTAACCGGCATATGGAACAAGCAGGTTGACAGTTAACAGACATTTCTCGTTATAAGCTTGTACCAATGCGCTCCTGTTACTGGGAGAGGTCAGTTGCTCTGTGTAACCCTTGCGCGACGCGTAAGCGGCAGTCGGGTAAAAAAACATGACGTAACGGCGCGTAAGCAGGTAAACGATTTACTTGGTAAACCAGAATTCTGGGATGGGTTTTCAGCTTACCCGTACGAGTAACTCGCGCCTGCACAGATCAACAAAATTTTTGTTTGTTTGAACCAAAAGTGCATCCAGCGACCCAGATTCACACTCCAAAACTCATAATTAACTTTTTTGACGTACCACCACATTTACCACATTACAGCAATAAAAATGAGTTTTCCAGTTCCACTTCGGTGTTCAGTTTCTTTCTTGGCACGGAAGCGTACTCGACTTACGATTGGACGATTGTTTTTTGCTGAGACATGCCTAATTTTTTACGCATCTCTCCATTACCCGACGCGCAACAGTTACCCAAATGTAATTGACCTCCACCAATATTGCTAACTGCAGTGCTCAAGTCCCTGAAGGATGCGGAAGCAAACATCTCTAACAATATGACAACGATGCGCGATCCACATGCTGTAATGGTCAACAGATCTACTAAATGCTACTGCTCGTTCCCCGAAATGTCGCCTTCGATTGGAACTACAGTACGTCTCGCCTGCGCACCAGAAGCTCCGGCTGGCCAGAAATCCACTGCTTTGTTTTCTGACATTGTGTGGAAGCACCAGACGAAAACGCTTCCCGTAAATGGCTCATACACAGGATTTTTGCGTTACAAATTCGAAGTAGATGTTGTCAACGAAGAAAGCCTCTTAATCCTGCCGAACATTACATTTACTGCCATAGGAGAGTTCCAGTGTTTTCAACGTTGTCGGCGTGGCGGCTCGGATGACCTGTGTCTACGCAAGCGCTACTGGTTGCGGCCACAGCCTCGCAAAAGCGCTGACGTCTTCGCTTCCCCGCTGGTCGTCACTGTGCTGGAGCCGCATGTGGCATTTTCCACCACGTGTGCTCTTTCATTTCCTTGTAGTCAGACTTTCTCTCATTTCATATGGAGATACAGAGGTGCGATCGCCGCGGTTCCCGGAGATCATTTTACTCTGGAGATTGGCTACCTGCTGGCGTTTGCGGGCGTTAAACTTAATCTGTCAACCACCTCCTCTGGACCGAATGAACCAGGACACTGTGCTCAAACAGCAACCTTCACCGTGCTGTCGGAGGAACATCGTGCCGGGAAAGTGGAATGCTGGGCCAGGGTGGAGCAACATCCCGATTTGTGGTTTGTGCAAACCGCGGACGTCATTTTGTAGGGCGGCATAAGCTCCTCCTCCTCCATTAATCTGGTCTATGTTTAATTGACTGTTACCATTATTTATTCGTAGTATAATGTTACGTAATACAGTACTACGAATAAATAATAATAATGGTTCCATAGTCAACTAAACATGGACCATTACTTACTTTGTTCATTGACCATCGGTAATATTAGCAATTACTTTCTTCATTGGCCTACTATATTCAGCGGCGATGTCGTACTTTTTTTGCGAGGTACCGTTTTGATAGACAATATCGACGAAACTAGTTTTATAAAAGATTGTATTCGGGCAAACCTCACCGACACGGGTGATGGAGAACCTTTTCAGTGCGAGCAAAACATCAATAAACCTAACCAGTAAGAGGTTTAAACCTTTAATAAGCAAATGTTTAATCTTTCAAATGTAAGTTCGGTCATGCACCGGCACGCTGGCTGGACCGTAATGTCGTTATCATTAAATGTTAGTATTGTGCAGCAAAAAAAATATTGTGTTGCAGTTACTGCTGTACTTCTTTCGTGTTGTTCTTGGATAGTGCCAGTTCGACCTAAATCTGGGCGATAAATACAACCGCCGGTTGCAGCATTGCATTATATCTATATCAATTTTTATTGTTGTAGCATCTACATCGTATGATACTGTAAGTGGTAAGTTGTGGTGCCACTGGTAGCTCATCGTCATGTTTTGCGTTAATGTAGTACAAGGTGGTATAATCAAAACTGAGATGGTGTAGGTCGTCTCACTGTCCAGTGGCCAACCAGAAAATAAAGGTTACAGTACTAAGTTGCACCGTACAATTTGTACAACTACAGTCAAGTACTTACTATAGTGTGAGAAGGACTGGTAACCTACCGTTTGACGTCATCACTCTCGCATACACTGGAGGGCGGCTGCCATGGTGACAGATGCGCCTTTTTTACGGTTTTTGTCAGTTTTCTCAGCATATTTCTTTTCTCTTCTATTTCTGGCCCCTCATGTTTGGGTTTCTAAATTCAATATTATCTGCTAAAATATCAGAAAGCTTTAGAGGAGAAAGGAAGTAAGAATATCTTTTAAAAGGGACAAGAAAATCTGTGGACCTATGGTAAGCAATAGCACAGCAGTGCATTCTGTATGCGACAGTGATGACGTAGTTGACCGTTGCAGAGTCGGTTCCCAGTCCTTCTACCTATAGTAAGTTCTTGCTACAGCACATACCATGTGCGTTCTGTGCGTACAAGGTGGTCACGCACATTCGCGCTTGGTACTTCCGTACTGAAGAGATGATGGCGGGGTGTGTCGGCAGTTGGTGCTGCTCAACTATACGGCGTCCGATCGAAACTGCAACAAATCGCGCCTTACCATGTTCTACAGAGGGGTTGGTTTTCCATGGCCCGAATACGGACCAGGAATTTCCCGGAGTGCAGCGGATAGCCAGCTGGACATAACGATCCCCATTCTGCGCTTCCGGTCGACGGAAACGGCCGGCGGACATTGCCAACGATTTTTTAGCCGCCGTTAACAACAGCTGTCCGGCTGTTTGCCAACGTATGCAGGAGAAGGTCACGGTGGTACATGCGCGTTGGGTGCAGACGCTGGTCTACCCGGATGAATGGAGCGGCATTCGACGATTCCTGCAGCTGAAAGTAACAAACTCCAAACTGGAGCTTTGAGAATCTTAGAAAACTGGTTGGTTTAGGATTGCATTAGTTGTGTTGAAATAGGTTCAGCGGTTGTCATCCAAATCCAGCACGGTCTCGCCAATGGGATGACATGGATTTGAGGGAACTGGACGTCGCCACGACGAGCAGGCTTGCTGCATCCATTTGCAGGATGGCCATTACAAAGACTAAATCAAAAATGGTGTTTTTGCAAAGCAGATGTTCCTCGCCTCGCATATCATGTGCCGCATATGTTCGCGGTCTTGCTCCTGCTCTGTCGCATTACTGGCACTTTTTCTTTCATTGCCTTTTTTTTACTAAAACCAGATTAGGTAATGCCGCTTACTTTAGCCTCGCGGATCCTAAGACCAAGCGAAAAAACGTGCAACGTGTCGTACGCTGTTTTGGTTCTTTCGGACGCTAAAACATAGCTTTTACTTGTAAAAGATGCCCGTTATAAAGAAATTAAAAAGCGTATGATGGATGGTTGTTTTTAAAATAATTATTTGCTTTACTGGGAACAATAAAATTGCACAGAGCTCGACGCTTCTTCGTTTACAAATTACGGATGCTATGCATACATTCTAAGTATAATGTCAGAAAAAAGGTCAAGCAGTAACATAAGATGTCTCTGGAGAAAATTCTTAAGCGCAGCTTTTTGGGAGGTTATTATGCATCGCAACATAATCCAGAAACTACAAAAAAACACAAAATCTTTTTGGCTCAATGGATTTAATGGATTTACATCATTTTATTCCAGACCAGAATAACGCATTGACACTACTGTGAACGTGTTTAGCGACATGATGGCGGATGGAGCCAGTAGGTTATCATATCCTCTTTTCCTTTTATCGCTTGCAATCCTCTTGGCTGGACAACAAACTGGGGAAAGTCTTCGAGAAGTAGATGGCTGTGCGGACTTAAATGAATGTATCCTGGCAAGCCGTGACTGCACATTCTGGACGCCATGTTGACGGTATCCCCGAATCTGTTACAAACACGATGCTCAAAAAATATTGTATTTTCTTTGTAATATGCTTTGTGCGGCACTAGTTCATAGTTATCAGTGTACAGAGTATCTCCAAAGACACAACAACACTAGTCCAAAAATTAATTCCTCAATATGAATGCTAAATAAGGAACAAACGTTATCACATAATAATCACAGTGATATCAGCGATATTGTTACGCTTCGATCATGATGTGCGTACTTTCATATCTGTAGTATAGTTTACATACAGACAGTAACGTGGCCGTTTTGACCCCATGAGTCCAGCGGCACATGAACCTGAAATAAAAGTTGCCGTCGATGCAAAACTGACCCTTACGGCCAAGTCCAAAAATTGCCATGTGTACCGGAATGTATGCCAATCTTCAATTGCAAGTTCAGCAGAAAGGTCAGCTGGGACCGTGCCTCCATCAGTCGTATCGCAAATCCCGCGATTCTTTCGACATGATTCTTCCCGATTCGCTCGGGTAGGCCACTAGCTACCTGCGCACAAATACAGTATGTCCACATTTATGCATAAATCGGTCTGTGCAAGTGGCGCATACCATAAACGAATCCATAATTGCCTCCACTTTGTAAACATCGCACTCCGTTGACAGTTTATCGATGAAAGTTTCCGTGGCTGAGATTAAATAAATCGTCATCTCGGGCGAACCACTTTTGATAAAGTCAGCGAACCCATATAAATCAGTGAACAGGATTGTCACACATTCAAAAATTTCGGGTAAAACTTTTTCGCCGGTTCGGAGTTGCTTTGCCACAGACCTGCATGGAAAAACCACAACAATAGTTAAAAAAGGCGGATTTTTCATCAAGATTCAAGAATAAGAAACCGTTTGAGACTCTTAGCTAATTATAATACATCGGCAGAAACTGGGCAATGAGAGCATCGCATTTCTCCATTTCCTCCTTCAGTTCGGCGGTTCTAGCTGCCACCTGCCCTTCTAACTCGGCTCCATAACGCTCTAGTCTGCTGCAAATTTTTTCGAAAAGCGCAACCTTCTTCTTATCTGGAGCCAACAGAGGACTAATTTGTGCCAGTTCACGTCGAAGTCTCTCGACATCCGGTCGCTGAACCGGATCCGAGATAAGGCACAATTGAAGTATGTCGGGACTGTCTAAACAAAGGTCGACAACCCTTGGGAGCCCATGATTTTCTGCAAATTTGTGCTGTATTGTAAATTTGTTACTACTAAAGTATCCAGGAAACTGCATCTGGACTCACCTTGATAGCTGTTTTTCTTACCTTCAGCAGCGATAATTATTTTGGTGAAGACACTCCCCGTAGTCAGTATGTCGTGTATGATTAAACCAGATGAATATATATCCACCCTTTGTAGCGACTTGTAGTCAGCGGTGTTTGTTACCTCGGGTGTCGACCAGTAGGCAGATTCCCAGTCATTATTCTGACATAAATTCGTGGTCAGATCGTGGCAGGTGTGCAACAGGCTTTGCCGAACTCTTTCGGATCCCAAATGCGCTAGTTTTAAAGTGAAATGCCTGTCCACCCAACAGGTCAGAATGCTGATTCGCCCATGGTATTGCAGCGACGAAGAATGAATATAACGAACTGCCTGCAAATGGGAGGGATGGATTCAACATCGCTCGAACAGAGCTACTAGCCTACTACTTCGTACTTTAATGTAGTCGAGCACAAGTGAGCTTCTCATGGTCGGATCCCTGCTAACATAGCTATCGAACACGTCCGGCAAAGCTCCTCGCGAAGGGCATTCCATCACGGCGGAGATGTAGTGAATGCCACTTGAGGACTTTGTTATGGCAAGTCCCAAGAACTGGCAAACGTTAATGCTTTCCATTCTGTTGAGCTGTTCATAAAAAACCTAATTGGGGTATCAACACAGCGGCTATATCGTAAGAAGTCACAACACCTTGCGTAGTAAAAGGAGGAGCTCTTTGTTAGCAGCGATGTTGGCAAAGGTGATGGGACTGTTTCTACTGGCTACTTTCCAACACATCACCGACTTGTTCTTGTAAAATCCAAAAATAACGGCATTGCAAAGGTTCTAAGAAACCAACGACCTATGGGGTAAATGTTGTTAACCTTAATCTAAGCAGTTTTGACTTGCGCGTGATAAGGCTGCTGCGCCATATAGCACATTCGATTCGGATCCGTAGTCATTGAAACGGGACTTTTTTCCTTTCGCGAGTATCAGCGAGCGACGGCGATGTAATGTGTCCTGCAGGTGCACTTGCCACCACGGGTCACGGAGTAACCGGTTATCAGCTTGATACTTCACGCGGCTAAACCGAAAGTTTTATGACCTGAGGCAATTGGAAAGTTAATATTTTCTTCTTCCTAGGAGTCACCATCAACATAAACAGTTGTTCAGATGATCATAAATTTACTTCCTTTAGCACTTTTGATACTGTATGGAGATGGAATCGAGCCTCCGACTAATAACAAATTCGTTTCTTTCTTGGTATGAATTTTCAGTTGGTACTAATTCGATATAAGCATTCGAATGCTATCGAGTTCCTATCGAATTTTTCAGGCATTGCTGGTGAACAGGGGCGGATTATGGTATTTTTTGAGACCGGCAACGGCAATTTCTTTTTAACTATTCATCGGATTTTTTTTCTGAATACAGATTCGGAATCTGTTCGATTTTATCTATATTTTGGTGTAAGGATTTGCCGAGAAGTGCTTCGAACATTTTGCCCGGGGGAAAATTTACGTTTATGCCTTACAGAACGCTGATAAACCAGTAAATTTCCACCCGATACAGCTGTATATTAATCTGCACGCCCCCAATTTTGCTTCTTTTGTTATGACTCCCTTATCTAAGCCCTCATAAGCAAAAAGGTTTATGAAAGGTGCTAATTGGTGATATAAACCAAAATGGGTCTTCGAGTTCGAGGTCGCTGGCTCCCCAAGGTTCTGAAGAGTTTAAAATGCTTTTTCGATAAATTTCATAAATTTCATAATATTTTAATATCATAAAATACCATAATCCGCCCCTGCTGGTGAAAATAATTTATACCGGGGAACTTTACTTACACTGCACATCCCACAAGAACGACGATGGCACCGACTAGGCAAATTAAGCTTGTCGACAACACATACGAAAAACGGTTATCACCTGCAACTTTCATAAAAATTTACAAATCTGTTAACAGACTGCAGTATTATGACATACAAAATTAATAATTAACCATGTCGGCTAGTGCGATACTCACTAATTGCGCATTATCCTACTCACCGGGCATACACCGCAGGCTTTGTTTGAGATATCCACACAGCGGTTCGTTAGGTGGAGGAAAAGAAGCATCGGCGGCAGACCATAACAGCAGTTGCTGTAATTCTTGTATATCCCCGGTTTGGGCAAACCTCCTCAACAAAGGCTGTATAAAACCAAGATAAACGGCAGTCGGTAGGGTGCTTTGAAAAGCGTGTGCTAACTACCTCCCGACTTGCATTCGCATTGAAGAAAGAAACTGTGAAGTCAGTGCGCCGCTGTCCATTACTATCGATGTACATGGTGTTACCAAAATCATCTCGAAAAGTTCGATTCGCAAGACGCTGCGCTAGAGTAGCACCACTCCAATCAGTTCGGTTTCCCATCGCTATTGTTTCGTTAATAATCTAGAAATTGACGCTTTGAAAAGGGAAGCAGCAGCGGATTTCAGTTTTAACGGGCTTTGCAAAATGAATAAACCGCTTTGACCTTTACTGTAAAAATTTACCTCCGCAAGTGCAAAGATTGTTATGTATCCGCTGACGATAAGAATGTACGGCTAAACGAATACACGGGTAAGCGAATGAATGAATGTAAAACTGTGCTGTATTTTAAAAGGAGTTGACAACTGTAATACATAATGCGTCAGATTGAGAATGGTTAACCAACCTGGCTGGATAGAGAGTAGCTGAAATTGAAGTCTTTTTCGGCTCGCAGAAGAATTTCTGATCCAAGCTTCATTTTCGCAAAGCTGTCGTTGTTGTTCTCATTTACATTGATGATCAAAATAGAGCGAAAGGCTTGCAGAATAATCTTTAAAAAAAGATCGGCGCTGTATATATGTAAGTACTGTAGGTGTGTAGTACCGCATTCAACGCGCTTCATGAAACCCCAGCAGCCAAAAATTGGGGTTATAACCGACTTGGAGAAGTCTTATAATTTAAATTCGCCCGATGAATAATAAAAAGATGGAGAATATTAATTTTGGTATGGACAACTTTGGCGGCTAAATAAAATACTCGTATGTGATCGTGGTACCAATATATTCTTGCTTACCGAGTCGTTTTGATCTCTTGCCTGCCAATGTATTGGAGGCATAAGATTGTTTTCAGCCAAAACATAAACCTGCAGTTAACTTCGTGTTTCAGTGAATAGGTACCCGTAGTTCAAAGCACTTTGTCAAGTTACATATTCGCCGTTGGTCATCTCAAGTGAGGAGGCGGTGAACTACAGAAACCTGTCGTCACATCTCAAATAACAACAGAAAAAAGAGCATCTTCGCGGATTTAACCTATAGATACTGCAGTGTTACAGTACTTACTAGAAATTCTCGCAAAGCCGGGCCCAGCCCAAAGTATAGCACAACTAAAAGTACTCAGATTAGCCGTATTAACGCGCAGAACGGCGGTCAAATGATCCTTTCTTACCTCTGCTTGTTGCACGGATCTTCTCGAGAATTGATCCGAAGTCTTCATACGGGGAGACTGGCTTCGTGAGAATATTCCACACTGTATACGTTATGTTCCCTTCTTTCTTCAGGCCTTCCACACATGCCGATCCCAGTTCCGCATAGAAGGGCGGGGAATTAAAGTCAATTATAACACTTACTGATGTCCATTTATATCTGTTCAACATATCGATAAATATTCCAACGCCATCGGACATCAAAAAATAGCTTGTGGTAGCTCCCGTTGGGTGTGACACATGTTGTGAACGTGTGGGTGGGCTGGCGCCCTTTCTAAGAAAATGAAATCGATGTCTTAGTAATTGTACGATGTGATACTGAAAGGTTGCTTACGTCGAAATCCATAAGGTATCCCATTCTGCACAGAGACGTATCAGATCAAAATCGCCGCTGATTTCACACCCTGAAAATGCGTGCAATGGCATCACGAAAGGAGTACCAGTTACGTCCACTAACGGCAAGGTCGTACCTGGTAGTAGAGATACGATAATATCATTTTCGCTTCTTGTACGATAGTAGATAGCGGCTGACGATGCAAGAACATTGCCGGTAAGATTGGCACAATTCAGATCGTCAATATATGCGATACTGAAATTTATTGTTCCATTGTAGATCTTGTGAACATGCTCAACAGCCAATGACAGCGCAGGTGCAGTATATGGCAGAGCACTGAAGCCCGCGTTTTTGACGGTAATGCCGGCTACTATCAAGGTCACGTTGACAGCAGGGCGACCCAGCGTTTGTTCCACCTGACTGAGTAACAGCTGAGTATAAATCATAACTTGGAAAACGGAAAACGTAGCAAAAGAAGCCATCTTTGTATCAGGTGACATGGAAGCCGATGTATCGATCAGCTAACTCATCCCAACGCTTTAATCTAGAAGTAGGATTTGTCGTGGATTTTGCCTAACATGTATATGTATGGGGTACGAGTCTCTACACAGCAGATATAATTTTTGAAATGAATTTTTCATTTTGACATAGTCTGTGCCGGTGCAGCCTTTTGTAAGCGTTCTGAGTAAAGCATTCATTCATTTACACGAGTTGTACAACCACGCTACTACTAATCGTTGTAGCGTACTACAATACTACAACCCGTAGTACCTGCTACCCTAATTTAGCCTAGTGAACATATCCAAAAAAATTACGCATGTAATCCCAAGTTGTATTTGTAAATCGGTAATCGATAACATTTGAATCATACTTCAGGAATGCGGAAATCTGTCGCAAGTACCTGATGCGGTCTTTTCAGCTCTCCTCTGGCCCAGAATCCGTGCCAATTTCTGAGTATTCGTACTGCGGTGTTTCGTAGTAACACCCTTGATCCTGCTGATTCACTTTGCGGTTTATTGATGGCATCGCGCCGACGCGTAAGGCACCATTGAGTAACGGCAGTATTGTTAAGGGGATAATTACAATCGCAAAAAATTGCAATGGGAAGCCACTTTAAGGTTTAATTTGACTGATTCTGTAGTGCAAGAGTATTCATTGGACTGAATAATAATAGTCATACATGGCGGCAGTGATACCGCCATGATAAAGCTGGCTACCAAGAAAATATGGCAGCTGGGCAGACAATCAAAACGTGTCATTCAGGTGTCTAATTAAATTTTGTTTTCCAGTAGCAGTACTCAGAGTGTTATGACGCCTCTTTATTTGGTGGTATGGCTACTGTTATTGATTACTTTATTCTGATTGTTAGCGGTACATGATCCTATTATTGACCACTGAATAATGAATATTACGTTACGTGCTCTGTAGCAGAATGTACTATGTACTGTAGTTTGATTCCACAGGCATTGACAAACGCATTACGTTACAGGTTGCTCTGGTCAGTCACGATAGGTGTTCATATTACACGAATTGTGTCGAATGCTTCAGATCAGCTTTAAGTCATTGTGGACGGTGTACAACAACAAAGCAGTATGTATACGAATACGAGTACTGTATCCGCGCGAGTTTAATGGACAGAAAATTCCCCCAGACCGCCCGCACTAGATGTCGGCTCCTTCGACATCAAAGAAACCGACGCCTAGCGCGGGCGGTCTGGGGGAATTTTCTGTCCCTTAAACTCGCGCGGGTACAGTACAAATACTGCATTATTTTGTTTGTTAACAGCCGACTGACAACAAGCAAAGCATGGGAATTTTATTAATAATACATCGAGCAGATCACTGCCATAACATTTTTCAACAGACATTCACAAACACATCCAAACACTGAAAACAAGGTCGCTTCACATCCCCTTTCAGAAACCAAGGCGCGGGCGGGCGGGAGAGAAAAACTTTCAACTGGAAGTAGCGACAAGTTTACTATACATCGAGAGGCACTTATATATGCGAGGTTAACAGGATTCAGTAACGGAACTCATACACTGCGCTGGACACAACCAAAATAATAAGCAGATTTAGGCTAAATCTTAGTACATTATTTTGTTTGTTAACAGCCGACTGACAACAAGCAAAGCATGGGAATTTTATTAATAATACATCAAGCAGATCACTGCCATAACATTTTTCAACAGACGTTCACAAACACATCAAAACAATGAAAACAAGGTCGCTTCGCGGCTCACATCCCAAACGTCCAAACACGGCTCCGGAACGACACAGTTTGGGTGTTATCCGAAAGAACAACGATGCGGCACCCTTTAAATAACGGTGCCCATACTAGTAGTGGCAAACATGCTGCCACCAGTTCCAAAAAATTAATATTACATTTTATACCCGGTTTTAGATAAGGTGCCGGAATTCGGTTAATTTGGAAAACTTTGGGTATTCTGTGACCTACACCGTCCTCCCAGAGACCGGTTAGCCACATGTTATTCGAAGTGGCGCGAAACCCGGCCAGAGAGACATCGGTGCAGATAGTTAATTCCGGCCAATTACACCCGAAAGGTGATGGACAGAGTCCGTTGACCTTTGGTGCAAACTCAATCCACCACATTAGTTCTGTACGTACTTTATTAACTCGAGTATGATCAGTCGGCTTTTTCAGTTTCGTTAGGGCGTCGATGAAAATTCGCGTGAAAGTACGCGCCCCATAAACTGCTTTTGACGCAAAAGACATGTGGCCAACTAATACCTGGAGTTCTCGCTTCGTAATTTTCGCTTTTCGGGAGTGAAACTGGGCCAACTCCGCTAACCTACTCAATTTATCATCCGGTATTTCCAGTCGTTCTAGCTCTGAATCAATGATTATTCCCAAAAACGTTACCCGTTTTGCCGGGCTAACGGCTTTTTCTAATTTCAGGCGAAAACCTAAACAATTTAACAATTCAATCAAAACATTTTGTGCATTTAAACAATCTTCAAAACTAAATGCGATAATTAAAAAGTCATCAAGATATGCAACAACAATAATATTTCTTCTTGGTAACATCCTTACAATTGCCCTAGATATACGATTAAAAATCTCTGGAGCATTTGAAAGTCCAAAACACAGAAAGTTGTCAACGTAAAATTCTTCAGCTAAATTTCCAAATCCCCACCTAAAACCCTGTAGCTGTCGATGAGGAGGATAGATTGGCACCCAACGGTAGGCTGACTGTAAGTCAACCACAGCATAAAAACAATTACGAGTACTGAGTAAAACCGCATCATCGATACTTTGGAAAGAAAAGCTTTCTGTAACAATGAAGGAGTTTAACGAACAATCGAAAGGTCGACTGCAATCCGTTATTGGTCTAGGAACAATACTGCCCTTTTTGGAACAGCTCCTATGGCCTGAATCCGGATCGGTTTTTCAGTCTGCTTCGTAATACGACCCAGATTCAGCTCGTCCGCGAACAATTCATCCAGCAAGGGTTTATTCTCTTCGTTAAGCGCACTTTTGTAATTACTGCAGTCAGCCGGAGATACTGTAGTGCCATCTCCGACTAACCGGAACCCTAAATAATCTCGATTAGATCTTCGCCGACTATGCGATTTACTGTCAGATTCACTATCGCTGCTGTCACCACTGTCCTCACCTGCTTTCCGATGATTACGGTGCTTGTTGCTTTTGGAACGGGAAGGGCTGGCGGCCCGTGGTGGACTGGCTTGCGTGCGCGCTGATCCGCCCTCGACTGCGGTTGATGCCGATGTGACTGAGGCGCTGTCCGGGATCTCGGTTGTGTTGTCGATGAGGTAGCCTTCAATTACGGTGCGATCACGGATAAGGGTCATGAAGGCCAGGTTATCGGGGAATGTGGAGGATTCGGCTAGGGCCAAAAGGTCATCGGTGCCGGTGAAACCGGCGTCTTTCAACTGGTTCATGGTGGCCTCGGTAAGGTTTAAGGCACTCTTCAGTTCATCGATGGTCATGCTGCTGGTTTCTTCCGGCGCGACATCGTCGATGAGATTTCCGGTGTCGGTTGGTTGAGGTGCTACGATCCCATAATGTGCATAAAGGCGAGCGATGAGTTCTGTCTTTTTCCCGGCTTGGTTGAGTCCAAGTTGTGCACAAAGGGACTTCATCAGCGGAACCGTTCCATACCGATTCTTCAGCTGGGACTTCGTGAGTGTGGCTGGAGGTGCCATGATAACCCAACGGTAGTTCCTAGCGCTACTTGCTTACTACTACACGAACTTTTATACTGCGCACTGCGCACACTGAGAGAAAAACTTTCAACTGGAAGTAGCGACAAGTTTACTATACATCGAGAGGCACTTATATATGCGAGGTTAACAGGATTCAGTAACGGAACTCATACACTGCGCTGGACACAACCAAAATAATAAGCAGATTTAGGCTAAATCTTAGTACATTTACCAGAAATTCGCGGCATACTGCACGTGCAGTAGCCATTAGCCAATTCGTACAGGGTTAATCCTACTTTAACTATTACCAATCCAACAAAGAAGAATCATCCCAGTGAGCTATTTCTAAGATTTCGTTTTGTAAATAGGTACGTATTTCTTCAACGCTCACCGTGACAGTGATGACAGACGCCGGAAATAACGTTTTCATGGGAAAGATAGCCAGCTCGCTAGCGTGCTACTATTTGCCTACGCAGCACCTGAGCACGGTATTTTCAACCTGGCCGAACACAACGAAGCACGCTTTGAATTACGGCTTCTTACCGAATTATGTATTATTTATTTCCAAATTCTTACTTCCTTCAATAATTCCACTTCCCGCTTCGTGGTCTCACAAAAACTGCAGCCCAAAAGAAAAATTGAACCAATCCAAGGAAGCTAATTATGTCCGCCGCACATCCACTGCTATTACGAGTGCCGATAGGCCCAATACCAACAAAAGAACGTATGAGTGCAGTACTAACTACGAATGGTAGCGACAATCTCAATAGTGTTATGCACCTTGACCATTGCGTATCTCGTTAAATGTAATTACTGAGATTCGCAAAGTCAATGGTAAAGCGGATTCCAGAAAAGTATTTTCAATGCAGAAGAACGAGATCTTCCAGAAGAACTGGAGAAACTCTGCAAGAGGAAAACGTTTTAATTTAGGAACACTGCAAATGCTAAATACAGCATCCATACTTGTATAGGAGAATTCTGACAACTTCCTACTGATGTATGTAAGATGTACATAGTTCATATGGAAAAAAATGAAAATTAATTTAAAAAGAAGTGCTACCTATCCAAAGCAATTAAGCTCTGTTTTACTGCGTTGTTTTTTGCCTTCGTTTATTTTTTATTATGCTTCAAGTGACCTGTTCATGTTGTAAGGGTTCCGAACAAATGCTCATGCTGGAAGCAGCTGGATGCCGGCTGATTTATTGCTGAAACGTTTGTGTGGTACAGTAATTTGGCATCAAACCATAAATAGCACTGCCAATGCAGCAAGCCTTTTCCAAAAACACAAATCATAATTCCACGAAAATCGGCATAAATTTACTAAAACTAGAGATTTCAAAGGAAAGTATAATGTACGAGTACATTGTACTTATACGTACCTACTGCATGCAGATTTATTGACTGCCAGAAGCGCTAGCTGCCTGCCGGTAATGCACTGCTGACTGACTGTGATCCTTGTGCATTCTAAACATTAAATTAAATTGAAGAGCTGCTCAGCTGACACGGCTATCAACTACTCGTACGGTCGCTCGGTTGGCCACCTATGGTAAGTGAAGGGGCGATGGTCGTTCAAAGTGGCCACCTTTTATTACAAATTCCACAAACCGATTTCCTTCCTGTTTTCTTCTTTACCCAATTCTGCATAACGTACTCTGTACATAGTACTTGGAATTTTTGAAATATCTTCAACCGTTTTCATGCAATTGCAACATTAAAAAAGCAGTGACGAAACACTTAAGCCACGCCACGCGAGCCACTGCACTACACAATGATTACTGCAGTCACCGCCTGACATGTGCGGCTGCGCTGTCTCTGTGTAAATAACACATGTGCACAGTGAAAGTGAATATGCCTAACGAACAATTTTCAACAGATAAATAAGGGTGACACTATAGCCATCCCAAACACCCCCGTTTTTTATAGCCATCCCTTTTCCGCACCCATTAATTATAGGCACCCTTTTGTAATTATTTAATTAATTTTTTAGACTCCCTGTTTTTTATAGGCACCTCTTAAGCAAGTGCAAAACCTGTACGAGTTCTTTACAGTTTACACGTTAAATACGGTTTATTGCCACGGTCGCTCGATTTATACTCGTAATATGGAAATTAAGCAATAAGCATCTTGATACGTTCACTGCATGGCTATAAAAAACAGGGTGCGAAAATGGGTGGCTATAAAAAGCGGGGGTGAAAAGGGGCGGCAATATTGATTTCCAATAATTAAAGTAATCAAATTAAACATACGTGAATCTGCATTATTCTGCGCAGCCGCACAAACGTGGCGATTACTGCAATAAAGATGGCGTAGTGCAGTGGCTCGCGTGGCGTGGCTAAAGTGTTTCGTCACTGTTTTTTTTAACGACGCATTTGCAAGAAAACGGTTCAAGATATTTCAAAAATTCCAAATGTTATGTATAGAGTACGTTATGCTGAATTGGATAAAGAAGAAAACCGGAAGGAAATCGGTTTGTGGAATTTATAATAAAAGGTGGCCACTTTGAACGACCATCGCCCATTCACTTACCATAGGTGGCCAACCGAACGACCGTACGGTACTGCTAGCACCTTTTAAATAATTCATTAATCTTAGGATTTTTTAATTTTTCAACGGAACGATCAAGTCTGGTTTAGCGTTTGAGGTTAAAACCTCAAGCGATCGCTTTTACTATAACGAAGGTGCTGGAGATTTTAATGAAAATGATATACGAATATCATCACATACAGTATGTATTATTGCCAAATGCCAATAACACTGACAGCAGCAATTAATGCACTGATGACTTGGTAGTTAGTTGCTAGCTTTGTGCATCCGAAATCAAGAGTTAAATAAACACATAAACGAGTACACAAGGCTATCTTCTACTGCTATTGCCTCTTACATAATTCATTAATATTAAGATTTATTACTTTCGAAGGAACGACTAGGGCTGGTTCAACGTCAAAAGTTAGACTTCATACAATTTTTAATAAGCTGTTTGCCGATGGTTATAATCGCACCCAGTACGAGTACAGATAAATCGATTTGATTTACTGCTTTTTTGGCTACGAGCAATTTGGGTCGATTCCTTGTGTTGATCAACCCGAGCTATAACAGCGCTTTTGTGTTACGGTAAACTGCAGAACTTCAAAAATTGGTGGAATGCACTGCTCATAATTACCTCAATTTAAGCATACATACGAAAAAAATGGTGAGCAAATTTTCTGGACTATCTTGTAAACTAATTTTTGTTGCCAGTGTGGTTTCTTTCGGGACATGGCTCCCCATGGGATACATGATGACATCCATTAACACTACCCAGTTTCTAATCTTAAAATGGATTCGGCATGTTGTGTGCACACGGCGATTTCCTGTCGTCAACGAATCGATGACCTTCAACCTATCGCTAAATGTCTCCGATTATTCCGAAGAAACCTTGTGGTGCAGCGTTATTCCTAATCGCCAGCTTCCAACAATCTTAAAAGACAATGGAGAGTTAGCCACCCTATGGGCGCTAGTTGGAGCCGCCATTCCGACAGGTGGCGCTATTGGTGCATGGTTTGCCGGGTGGTTCCAGCACCGCTTTGGCAACCGGTACTCGTTGTTGTTATCCAATGTCATTTCGGTTGTCGGCACACTCATCAGCAGTCTCTGCACCATTGGCGATTCCTTCGAAATGCTGGTTATTGGGCGGTTTATTTTAGGTGTGTTTGCCGGTCAGTGCGGCTTCGTTGTTCCGGTGTATTTAGCCGAAATCAGTCCGATACCACTGCGCGGTGCGGTAAGTATGTTTGCTCTAATGTCCCGGGCTGTTGGTATGCTGCTCGGCGTCTTCTTCGGTATACCAGTCATTTTCGGCACTGAAGAATTATGGATTGACGTCTTATGGGTGCGTCTCATCCCGTCGATTGCTTTATTCCTTGTCCTTCCGTTCTGCCCCGAAAGTCCGCGGCATTTAATTACGTTAAAGAATGGACAAGAACGAGCGTTGCGAGCGCTGAAGTGGTTAAGGAATTCGGAGGATGTAGCGAAAGAACTGGAAGAGATTGAAGCCGACAGAGACAAGATGGCCGGGCAAAGGTCGCTGTCGCTGAAGGAAGTCCTTACCAACCGGATACTGCTGTGGGCGTTGGCTATTTGTAACGCGGCAATGGTTACACAACACCTCTCCGGTTACACAGCCGTGTTCACCTATTCCACCTCCATTTTGGCCGCGGGCGGTTTACCAAAAGCCTTTGCTGTATATGGAACCATTGGCTTAATGGGAATTCCCCTGTTTATTATGGTGCTGTCTATGCTTTTAGTGGATCGTCTCGGAAGACGCACGCTGTTTTTATTCGGTGCTGGAGGCTGTCTACTGTGTAATATTGGAATGGTGATATTTTTAAATCTATCCAAGAGTGCATGTGGCGGGTGCCAGTATGCGGCACTGGCTTGTTTCGTGGTGTTTATGATATTCTTCAATATTGGTACTGGTAGCGTCCCGTGGATTTGGTCGGCAGAATTATTTCCCCGGAATGCGCGCACTTCGGCGTTATCAGTTACTTGGACGTGCAATTATTCACTGAGCCTTGCAGTAGTCTTTTTATTTCCTATCGTTCATGCGGCTATTGAAGAATGGATTTTCGCTATCTCCGCTGGATCGATGTTGGCTATCACGGTGTTTATTTATTTTACGGCGGTGGAAACCAAGGGGAAGACTTTTCAGGAAGTGCAGGCCGAGCTGCAGTTGAAATTTGGAAAAGCCGACCAGAATATCATGGAACCGCCCACTACAGTCAAGAAGATTGATGAGGAACCAACTTTACCTGCAGCCTAAAATGTGTGTATTAGTGCTAGCTGTTGCATTTAAATTCATACCGTGGGAATTAGTCATAACATTTGAATCTTGATGAATCTGGGTGGTGTTAAACTTTCAGTAAACGTTGTGGTCATTTACTACAAATGAACGGAGACATGCCATGAATAATTATGATAATTTATTTACTCATTCACGCTCTATTAAAAACGCTCAATAAACTGTCGGGCTTGTCTAAACTGCACCTTGATTCTTTTGTGGCTAACCGTCAGAGCCCCATCGAAGAAAAGACAAAAATTTAAATTGATTTTGCTTTGTCTCAGACTGCACGAGTATTCGAAATACTGTAAATCAAACATACTGTAATTGATTACTGCTGACGTCAGTAAAATTACTATACCTACGAGTTTCGCGCCAGCACTGCCAGATGATATACTTGCATTACTGTAAGCTTATTCAGTGGCGCGCTGACGGAAGAAGCCAGTAGGTTATCATGTCCTCTTTTCCCTTGATCGCTTGGAGTCCTCTTGCCTCGGCAATAAACTGGGGGAAGTCTTTTAGAAGTGCCTGGCTTTGTGGGCTTAAATGAATAAACCCTGGCAAGCCGTGACTACACATTCTGGATGCCATGTTGACGGTATCCCCAAATCTATTACCAAAGCGACGTTTAAATGTTGTTTCTGTAATAGTTTTGTGCTAGCGCCAACATTTAATTGTCTGTGTTTCTCTAAATGACTAAAGACATTCGTCCAAAAAATAATTCCCCAATATGAATGACAAATAAGGAGAAATCACATGATGCACATAGCTTACGTACAGGCAGTAGCGTGGCCGTTTTAATCCCATAAGTCCAGCGGCGCACGGACCTGAATTAAGTATAACACTTGTCATCGAAAAAAACTGCCACCGACAGCCATACAGCGACCATATGTACCGGAATGTATGCCGATCTTAAATAGCAAGTCCTGCAGAAACGTCAGCTGAGGTCGAGCTTCCATTAGCCTTACGGCAAACCCTGCGATTCTTTCGATGTGATATTTCCCGATTCGTTCGGGTAGCCCACTTGCAACCTGCACAAAAATATGTACGTAACAATAACTGCAAATCAGATAGTCTGATCAATAATTACCATAAACGAATCCATTATCGCCTCCACTTTGTAGACATCGCCCTCTGTTGACAGTTTATCGATGAAGCCTTCCGTTGCCGAGATCAAGCTAATCGTCATCTCAGGCGAATGGCTTTTGATAATGTCAGCAAATCCGTATAAATCGATAAACAGTATTGTTACACATTCAAAAATTTCGGCCGAAACCTTTTCTCCGACCCGCAACTGTCTTGTCACAGATCTGTATGAAGAACAATCTGAATTATAAAAGCGTTAAATCGTACCAGAAACACTGCTTGCAGATATGTGTACTTTGGAAGAAACTGGGCGATGAGAGCGTCGCATTTGTTCATTTCTTCCTTCAGTTCGTAGGTTCTGGTTGCTACCTGCCCTTCCAACTCGGCTGCGTAACGCTCTAATCTGTTGCAAATTTTGTCGAAAAGCGCATCCTTCTTCTTTTCTGGAGCCAACAGAGGGCTAATTTGTGGGAGTTCACGTCGAAGTCTATCGACATCTGGTCGCTGAAGCGGATCTGTGCTAACGCATAATTGAAGTATGTTGGGAAGGTCCGACACATTCAAAAGGTCAAGAATTCTGGGGATGCTTGGATTTTCTACAGATTGATGCGGGAAAGTCATTAGAAAATTATCCAGGAGCCTGAATGATTGATTTAGATGCAACTTGATATAGTCACTCACGGGTACCTTTCTTGCTTTTCGTAGCCGTTATTATTTTGCCGAAGACACTGCCCGAAGTCAGTATGTCGTGCATAATCAAACCAGATGAATAAATATCCACCATTTGTTGTGATTTGCTATCAGTGTTAACCGTTATCCCGGGTGGCGTCCAGTAGGCAGATTCCCAGGTATTATTCTCACAAAAACCCGTGCTCAAATCATGGCAGGTTTGACATAAGTATTGCCGAATTCTCTCGGATCCCAAATGCGCTAGTTTTAATGTGAAATGCTTATCCACCCAGCAGGTCAGAATGCTGATTCGCCCATGGTATTGTAACGATGAAGAATGAATATAGCAAACTGCCTGCAAACCGGAAAGATGCTTTCAACACCGCTTGAAGACAGTTACAATTTCGTACTTCGATATAATCAAGCACGAGCGAGCTTCTCATGGTCGGATCTCGGCTAACGTAGCTATCGAATACATCCGGCAAAGCTCCCCGTGAAGGGCATTCCATCACGGCGGAGATCCAATGAATTCCCCTCGTGGATTTTGTTATGGCAAGCCCGAAAAACTGGCATATGTTGATGCTTTCCGTTTTATTGAGCTAAACATCGACCATCTGGAATGAGCGGTAAAAGCAAACGTACACGACAAAAGACTACGGTACCTTGCGTAGTAGAAGGAGGAGTTCTTTATTAGTGGCGATATTAGCAAAGCTGACTGGACTGTTTCTTCTGGCCGCTTTCCAGCACATCACCGACTTGTTGTTATATGATCCAAAAATGACGGCTTTGCAAAAGCTCTAAGGAACCAACGATGCACAGAATAATTGCCACCAACCTTTCGTTTAAAAAATGGTTGACTTGCGCGTGATACGGCAGTAGCGCCTTGTAGGGCATTCGGCCCTAATACGAAGTCATCGAAACGGAATTTCTTTTCTTCAGCTAATATCGTCGAGTAGCGGGATGCTTCTCGGCGATTTGATGTCTCGTGTAGCTGTACTTGCCACCAGGGGTCACGGAGTAACTGGTTATCAGCCTTGTATTTGATGCGCCTAAGGGTATTCGTTGAAATAAGAACACTGGAAAGTCAATCATTTTGTACGTCCTGAAGCTCGCGTCCACTACAACTTAACCCCTATTTCAAATTTAATAGGTGCAGGTTTACGTAATCGGATCTTGAACGTGAATAAATCAGTGTTCGCAATTTTTCCATGCCAAAAGAATCTCTGTGGGCACTTTTGGTTCAACTGATGCATTCGTGTTTACCATTCATCCGTGTGGCATACATGTGACAATCTTGTGATTATCCTCGAAAATATTTAGAAGAAAAACTAAATTCGCTGAAACCATGCCCAGAAATTGTCGGTTTTTGAATCGCCACCAACGATTCGTATAGCTTTCAGCTGTGAAAATGAATTCATCGTAACGTTTATCGGTGTAACATACGTTTGGCAGAGTTTAGATCACTAAAACAAATTTGAAATGCGACGCAATGCGACTTACGCTGCGCATCCCAGGATGATAATGACCCCGATTACACAAATTAAACTAATGGATGTAAGCACGTACGGAGATCGATTGCCACCTGTAACGTACACCAAATGTAGTAAATCCTTTAACGAAAGGACTCAAAGCATTTCACACGTTTTAACAAGCATGTGCGGCAGACAGGGTGCTTGTCATATAAATGTCATATAAATGTTATACCATTTATCCTATATATAAATGTACGGATAGCATGTGTGTATAATTACAGTAGGTGTTCAACATCTTACTCACCGGGCACACACAGTACGCCTTGCTTAAGATATCCACATAGCGGTTCGTTAGGAGGAGGAAAAGAAGCATTGGCGGCAGACCATAACAGTAGCTCCCGTACTTCCTGTAGACACCCGGTTCGACCAAACTTTCTCAACAAAGGCTGCAAAAAACTGGTTTTGATGTGCGCTTTTGCTGCTACTGGAAAACAGGCTATAAGTAAATAAATCTTACCTCCCGATTTCCATATGCACTGAAGAAAGAGACAGTGAAATCGGTGCGCCGCTGTCCGTTATTGTCAATGTACATCGTGTTACCAAAATCATCCTCAAAAGTTCGATTAACAAGCCGCTGCACTAGAGCCGCTCCACTCCAGTTTGCTTGGTTTCCCATCGCTAATGTATTGTTAATAGCCTAAAAATTGACACTTTGAAAAGAAAGGAAATAACAGAATTATTGTGACTGTCGTGCCTGAAATCTTCTTGACCTTTAACGCAAAATTTACCTCGGCCAGCGCAAGAATAGTTGTATATCCGCTGGCGATAAGAATGTACGGCTGCAAATAAAATAATAAATTAATGTAAATTCGGGCTGTATTTTGAGATTGTATACAGACTGTATTTACGATACCTCATACGGTACGGTTATCTGACGATGAGAATGATCAACCAACCTGGTTAGATAGAGGATAGGTGAAATTGAAATCTTTTTCAGTTCGCCGAAGAATTTCTGCTCCAAGCTGCATTTTTGCAAAGCTGTCGTTGTTTTTTTCAGTTGGATTGATTAACAGAATGGAACGGAAAGCTTGTAGAATAATCTAGATAAGAAGATTGCCAGCGTATGTAAATACTGCCTCTTACCGCAATCAACCGTAACTCTTATTGTAAATCGTAGACGACAGAATTAAGCAACTCCATGCTTGCCCAGACTGCGGTACAACTAGCGCTATCAATAGTTTTCTATAATACAGGACCGTCCGACGATTCGCAGTAAAAAGGGACAATATTTGTTTTCTATTTAGGATATCTAGCGCGATGAATAAACGTGGCCGTAGTAGGCCAAGGTCAAAAAAGAGGAAGGAATAAATAAATGAAGGAATGATTTTTGGTCAAAAAGAGGAAGGAATAAATAAAGTAAGGAATTATTTTTGGCCAAAAAGAGGAAGGAATAATTAAAGGAAGAAATCGTTTTTTGGGTGAGAAAGAGGTAAAATGCGGATGGTCAAAAAAGGAAGGAAATTTCTTGTGTGGCGAAAAACTCAAACGTGCATAACTAGAAGCAAAAATAGCATAACGGTTTTTGGAAATCTTTTTTGGGGTAGCGAAGAACACTGAATGCACGATTGCACTCATTGCAGGCTGCATCTTTCTTAAATACTATCTAAAATCTGTTTCTAATTTCAAAAGCTGCCGGTACTGGGACTACAGAACGGTTTGTGAAAGCATGTACATATTCTCGTATAAGCTCATTAGAGCGCCACATTTTGCAGTGTAAGAAGCGGTATTAAGCAGAGTTGTATATCCAGGCTCCGTACATTACAACAGTAATTAACAATAATGTTAACAACGTCACTAATTAGTAAAGTAATAATTATAGTACTGTACACCTATATTAGTTAGTAATTCTAGCAATTCTATCATCATATGCTGAGTATTATTAGTATTATTCTAGTCTTATTCAGATATTATGTTGTTGATTAAATGTTTATTTCCACCATGCCATGCTTCATTTTTTTGATTTTTCAGTCATTTTTTGAATGTGGAACTGCCCGGTGAGACATCAGAGGCAACCGCCACTGATGGTTATTCTTTGACCAAAAGGCTGATTCAGGCTCTGCATAATTCAACACTTCAAAGCGCATTACCTAGATCGCACTGTACTCCGTATTTATGTTGATTAAATAGAATTGTTTTTCCTTTTAATATGTTTAGCTGTACCGCTTAATGCATTACGTACTTCATTTACTTGTGTTTTAAAAGGTTCAGACCATCACGTTCAGGTCCAAAACTTTTGAAAAATTTTTTTAGCGCATTATTCCTCTTGTTTTGGACCATCGGAATCTCCTGCCTTTTTGACCGCAAAAATTTCCTTCCTTTTTTTACCATCAAAATTTCCTTCCTCTTTTTGACCAAAAACATTCCTTCCTTTATTTATTCCTTCCTCTTTTTGACCAAAAAACATTCCTTCCTTTAATTATCCCTTCCTCTTTTTGACATTGGCCTCGTAGTACAGATGCGATCAAATTCTCGCTCACCGAATCGTCTTTATCTCCCACTTGCCAATGTATTGGACGAAAAAGATTGTTTTCAACCAAAACGTAAACCTGCAGCGACATGCATGTTTCAGTCAGCAGATCTGGATACCAGGAATTTAAGACACACAAAACTTGTGACAAAAGATTTACATATTCGCCATTCGTCATCTCCAATGATGAAGCAGTGAACTGTGGAAACACTTCTTCAGATTTCAAACTGCGGTAAGCAAAAATATTTGCAGACATGATTAATATTAATTACCAGAAATTCCCGTAAAGCCGGGCCCAGCCCAAAGTACAGCACAACTGAAAGTACACAGATCCAACAGTCTATAAGCGAAAAGCGAACGGTCAAATGACGCTTTCTCACCTCTGCTTGTGGCATGGACCTCCTTCAGAATCGACTCAAAGCCACCATACGGAGAACCTAATTTGGTGCGAATGTTCCACGCAGTATACCTTATGTGTCTGTTGCTCTTCAAATTCCCCACGAATGCCGATCCCAAAACCGCATAGAAAGGAGGGGAATTTAAGTCGATTATTACACTTATAGATGTCCAGTTGTATCTTTTCAAAATATCAAGAAAAATTTCAACGCCATCGGACAGTGAAAAAACGTTGGTTGTTATTCCCGTTGGGTAAGAAAAACGAAGTGGACGCGTAGGTGGGCTGGCTCCTGCTCTGAAAAACATAAAGTTTATGCCTTATTAAATTTTGTTACCGTCAAGCGTGAATTACAAGTACCTACGTTGAAATCCATAAGGTGTCCCACTCGACAGAAAGACGAGATAACTCCAAATCGTCACCGATTTCGCCGCACCCTGCAATACCGGTAATTTGCATGTCGTAGCTCGAGCAGTCACGCCGACTTATAACACTGCAGGGTCCCACCTGGCAAAATCGACACCGTAATATCGTGTCCGCTTCCTTTACGATAATAAATATCGGCTGACGATGCGACAACACTTCCGGTAAGGCTGGCACAATTCCGATCACGAATATATTCGGTACTGAAGTTTATTGTTCCGTTGTACACCTTGTGAACTCGCTCAACAGCCAAAGATAGCGCAGGTGCAGTATATGGCAGAGCGACAAAACCCTCGTTTGTGGTGGTAATGCCGGCTACGATCAACCGAACATTGACAATAGGGCGATCCAGCAGCTTTCGCTCCGACTGATTAAGCAATGGACCGGCATTCACCATAACAGCAAGGATGGAAAACCAGGCAAAAGAAACCATCTTCATATCAGTTTGACATGGAAGTCGATTTACTGACCGGTCCAGCACTCCGTTTTAATTTAACAACTGTGAGTGCAGGATTTAGCATGTTTTAGCATTTAAAGCTCGTATAGTCCTATCCTGATGTTGACGATTATCCAGCTTCCAAAGTGTGAGCCAACTGTGCTGACGCAGACCGGAATAAACCGCGTTAGGTACTTACATACTCGTACGTACAGATAGGTACATCTCATCTACGCATTTCTGAAATAAAGCTCAAATGTCATCGATTACCAGTTTTGCTTATAAACTACGAATTACATGCATAAAACCTTAGAATGCTCACGGTGACCACTTACTACTTATTTTGTTGACCTTCCACAATTCGCAAGGATTGGTGACGCAATGTGGGCACGCCAGAGCGATAAGTAGGATAATTACTATCATACAACTTTGATGGAAATCCATTTGAGCTTTTACCGTTTTACATAATTCGGGCGGCAGTGATACCGACGTGACAAACGCTGGCTACTGAGAAAATGTGACAGGGAAACAGGCAATTAGAACGTGTGATTCAGCTGTTTTACTACTTAGGCATGTTTCCTTATTCTCTTGGAATCGATGCTTGTATTTTTGAAAAGCACCATTTTCACGTTTTTTTGCAGGAAATTACACATGTTAAGTTGCCGCTTTCGCAGAATTACAGTTTTACAAATTGAAAACTCAAACAAATACTATTCAACATCAGAAAATTGCTAGGCTGTCAAATGCTAAAGCACATCACGTAATGTGTACTCCAACAGGCACTTTTTGCTCAGATCGATTTGCTATTCTATTCGCCATTCTATTATTCTATATCAGACATTCTATAGATTTGCTATTCTATATCTTCAACATCCGATTCGGCTGGATAACGCACACATACCGCAGTGTTATTTAAACACATCATTTTCCTGGAGAATTTCGCACTGTAATCTTCTCGTTCAGCAAATAATCAACGTATACTCGTCCGTAAATTGATGAATTCATGAGGCAGCCATTGCTTTACGGCCTAAATACTACAGTAGTACAGATACCATAACGAATGTATGCATAGTAGTAAGCACAAAGTCAATCTTACAATCAGGTATCTGCAAATTACAAGGGGGATCCACGCGACTTCACTAGAATAGATCTTTACACAAATTGCCCTGACATCTCGGTGTTCATAACAGTTTTATGCAGGCGGTCCAGGACCCTACAAGTGTGTGCTGCACAAGTTTATACAGTCATTCCGCTATGCGCTTCGCTAGCCACTATCGCCATTTTGTTTTTCACCCGGGTGTCATCGACATACAGTCACCTTTCCGTGCCTTCATGCTGGCAAAATGCAGCAAAACTCCATCTCGAATAGGATCAGCCACTTGCATGTGCGTCTCCTCCGTAAACATACAGTAATGCGGAAAGCGTATACCAGCTGTCCATACATTGTCATTTGTCACCACGGCAGATATACTTAGAGTTAGAGCGCTTCCCAGCACGCTGGTAATTCTCTCTGCACATAATATCTGTAAGAAACGTGCACGAAACGCATTCAGTTCGCATTGCCCGAAATAGATTTTCTGCATAAAAGCGACTGCGAGCCATGAGACAATCGACAATCCCGAATTCGATAGGGATGGAAAAGTCACCGTTTCCACTATCTGTAATGACGACAAAGTTTTGAGATTCACTTCAAATCGGAAAAGTTTGGGTTGAATAAAAAAGTGTTGTTATATACCTCTTAACTATAAAAACTTCCTTAAAATTTGAAAGATTACATCCATATACTAGTATGTCTGGCAGATCAATTTGCCGGTGTCAACGAGTAGTCTAAGGATCATGGACCGGGAATCCGAGGTTGCATTACTCCAGCGATGTGGTTTACACGTTTGCAGCCGCACCGGATGCCGGGCTGGGAGTATCCATACCCAAGCGGTAGGCAGGCAATCCTGGTAGAACAACCAACCAGGATGGTTAAAAATATATTTTGAAGATAAAATGTGTTACACTCACCCATTTTTCACGCAATCACGCAACATTAAAAAATTCCAAAAATCTACTGTAGTGACTACACTTTGTAACAAGTTGCAATAATATAATTATATGGTACCCACCTAATTTTTGTTTGGCCACGCCTTACTGACCATTGCAGATGAAAAATTTGTTTAAACCTACTACGGTAGTATACTGTTTTTTCCACAAAAGAGATTTCATGGGGTTTACACCCGGAAAATGTGCCTTGATAAGTACGAGAACTTGCCATTTAAAAAAAATTAGTAATTAATGGATCCTTCAAATTCCTTTACCCTTCACACGTTCCCGGTTGACCACGAATTTAATGTTATAACCAGACACGATGGGAGAGTATCGCTGGAGTTGTTTGAGATTGTTTGAAAGATTACGGAAGTCCGTTACGAAGCCCGATGTGGATCTTTGGATGTTATCGAAGGAAACTTTATTAGAATTTGAGTAATGGCATTGAAATAAGTTGTCGACCGGAGCGCAGGCATTGTACTTTAATAATTCAGCCAAAATTCAGAAATCGATAGTTTATTACGTACAGCGACGCCCAGTGAAATGCAAACTCAATGATTAAAACGTACGTAATTTAGGATTTTAGAAGACGAAAAAAGTAGCACTCCGGTATGCTGATAATGCATGCACATACTAGCAAATGTGGATTTTCCTAGTTACACGAGTAAATATAGTGTCAAGGGCACGGACTGTACGACGTGCCCTGACGACACAACTGAAGCTGGACCTTTATTGGCTACTCTCTGCTCTAGCATATAATGCGCTAGCATTATATAGGAAGGAAACAAACAAACTAGCCGAAGGCTAGATTGCACAACGAACGATGATCATTAGCAGCGCTAATGATCAAAAGCACTTAGCAGCTCGAAACAATGAAGGATGACACATAGAACAAGAGCATCGCCATATATAGAAGCATCTAAGCAAGCTATGGCACGAGGAGTACTCGTGACAATAGTGTTGAATATTTTACACTCTAGTTACTGCATGCTACAAAATAAAAATTACAAAATTGCGTGACCAATACAAAATAGTTTACTAACTGGTTTGCGAAGAAGTAGTCTCCAGCGAAGATGGTTTAAAATCCATGGAGACAGTGAGACCGTCAGCCTGAAAAAAAGCTAGGAGATCCTGAAGAATGTCATCGGGGGTAGGCGGTTCTTCTTGATATTCAACCAGTGATGTTCCTGTCATTGTCATGGGTGCCCCCCATACTATTAGCAGCCAGGCCCACCAAGAAAAAGGTCACTGGAAAAGATATAGCCATATTGATAAATGAACGGAGCAGAAAATTATTAAGGGAGAAACGTAATGAATTACGGCAAGGGTGTAGAAACAAACATTTGATTTAATGGCTATGGTTTGCCGATTAGCATTTTCTAGCGGGCCGGCGTTGGCCACAATCGCATGATTGTTATTTGGAGGAGGTTCGTTCAAATCTAGAACTGGGTAACGCTGAGCATTGCTCAACAACGATGTCTGTAAAGAACATGAAAACAAAATCTGAAAGCAAAAGGAACAAAATAATCGAGACAAAAACGGTGCTAGTTGTTTTACTGAATAGTTATTGCAAACGCTTCCTCCTCGTTTATCAGTGCTAGGCACCCAAAGCAATACGCACATCTATTACAACTGTACAAATTAGAAGCGGTAAAAACAACACGTATTTCACCTTCCATAATTTTTTTAAAAACCGGAATAAACAAATAGATGATGCCATGAATATTCGAAAATAGTGACTCTTTCTGTACAAATTCGTGACGCTGATGCTTTTTGTCATTTCCTGACTTCTTTTTACTGTTTTTATGGCCGGTCGCAGTTCTACATACGATCTTATTTCGACCGGATAGAAGCAGCCACAACGGATCTGCGGTGGTGGTTGTTCCCGGCGGTTTTGTATACAACATAATACGAGTACATAGCGTTCTTTGCAGTCGATTTGTGAAGGCTAATTATTCAGTTCTATCACATTTCTTTTACCTTAAGTTGCGATTAACACTCTTTGCTATCACAAATATTCCACAGTTTAACGTCTTTTTCCAGATTTGCCAAATTTCTGATGAATTGAACACGTGGTATCATTTTGCCGGATGCCAACAGTTTTCGATAACGTTTTTATTGTATAGGTATGTACTCTGTAGTCTGTATACCATTCCGTCTCGGCATGCCTTTTTGATGTTTGTTTATGTCCTCAAGTTCTCATGAAATTGTTTAAGAAAAGCAGTTATCCTTGTGGGTATGTATGCACCTTCCTGAAGACGAAGAATGATCGTGATTCAGTACCACAAATCAAACTGCGAAACAAGAGCCAGGAAATTAACAAGAATATGTATTTACAGCAGTAGACAGGCACCCGGTATACAAATAGAAATCTGATTCAGGCATATCCATGCGACCAGTGACGGAGAGATCAGCACGATAGGAATAATTACCGTAATAATCTATCCTACCGACCTACTCAACGACAGAGGATGAGCTAGTAATCTCAATTTGGCATAGCTAAGACTACGAATCTACGCGAAGCGATAACTGCATCTCCGACGAATATTTAATTAGAAACTCCGAAACTGCCAAAACTCGTAATGAGAGAACTGACGATCGAAAGTACTGCAACTCTCGGACTTATATAGACACCGCGCATCCGTGTAGAAACAACCAAAAGTAAATCCGAACACAAAAGAGAAAGATCGAGAAGGTTCAGCGAATAATAGAAAGTACGAGTAAAACCGTCACTTTACGTATGTATCGCTACTGTACTGCTATATTCCGTCACCAGCAGCAAACGTAGCGGTTGCATTGAACCGTACACCACCAGTTTTCACAGTGCTAAACATCAGGCCAGCGTGACAGCGTCCGTACTTCGCCGGTAACCACCACAGCCAGCGATGCGTCGAACGTCAGTACGTAATATCAGCAAATCCTTTGTTTTGGTGGGTACTACGGTGCTAACAAATAAGACAAAACTACTGTATAACCCCGGATTTACGCTACGTACGGATGTGAAACATTTTCGTTTAACAAAATAAGCACACAGCCATGCAGCTATGAAGTCGATTTCGAACAGTCTTGAGCTGCATGTTACGAACTCGAGCATAGAATGTCCAAGTTAGGACATTAAGTGGTTCTATGGGGATTAAACCAACAGACTAGGACATAAGCAACTGAACACCTAGAACCACAGTGAACCACAATAGAACCCATAGAACCACCATAGAACCACAATGGAACCACGTGCAGAATCACAAGCCGACATGCTACCATACTAGCCCCCTTTTCTAGCGCCCATAGAACCACAAAGAACAACCATAGAACCTCCATACAACCACCATAGAACGGTTCTATGGTGGTTCTATGGAGGTTCTATGTGGTTCTATGGGCGCCAGAGAAGAGGGCTAGTATGGGAGCATGCCGGCTTGTGACTTTGCACGTGGTTCCATTGTGGTTCTATGGCGGTTATATGGAGGTTTTATGGTGGTTTCATATCCCTAGAACCAGTAAGGCACTAATGTCCTAACTTGGACATTCTCTCAGGAGAGAGACTCGAGTCGGAGCACGAAAGAAAAGGCGCGAATCTCAAAAACACTACACAGTTGCCTCCGCAACTCGACGTCTTGTGACGAAAGGTCTCAGACGCAGATTGTCTCAGAGCGATATGCCTCAAACCGGAGTGCACGCCATCCGGATGTCCAGCGGAGAAATGCTTTCGCGGCGAAAAGTCGCGAGTCGAATTCGAGTTTGTTTCCAGCCGTCGTTCCCAGTCTCAGTCGAAATATCGCGTTCCCAGTTGTCCGGGTGCAAGGTAACCCGTATCTTGAAAGGAAGCTGTGATAGATGTCAATATACTGCCACTCGTCGTGTTATAAGCTATTATATGCAGCGCTTGCTGATGGCCATGGTCCTTGGCGTGGCATATGATGCTGTGCTGCTGTACAGTGCCGGCGGTGTACTGGCGAGTGGTGAGCATGTAGAGTCTCCAAATTAGATGAAATGTGGAGTCCCGCATTCCCAAGGGACAGTGAGAAATCCATGTAAAATTATATATCTGGTGTCCCTTCCTTATCCTTTTCGTTATAAACATTATGTCTTTGTATTTTAGGTAAGAACGATAACAAACGAAAGCCCAGAAAAGGTTCTGCTGTTCTTATAACAGTGTAATCAGAGCTTCGATATGAGATGCAATAAAATCACTGATGAGTCTTTATCCAGTAATTACTCAGGCTCGTACTATAGGCCCATACCGCCCTATAAATGATGGGGAAGAGGCCATAATTATTTACCTTCTCCAGGTTGCCAACGTCCATGGTTTCCGTACGATATTAATAGTTCAGGGATTTATAATTTGATACCGGCTTTTGCAGTCCTGTGTTCATGGTTCGTAATATTATAGTATTTCAACAAATTTCGCTGCTGACATCGCCGAATAAGCAATACACTTTACTACAGATAAATATTATTGTTTGTCATCACGTTTGCGCATTCACGATTCTGTTTACCGATTGTCTGCTGACTTTTGCCGGCGTATGGAAATTGTATTGGTCGATACATATTCTACAGCGCAATCTATTGCGGGGGTGAACTCTATTAAATTACACCACGCAGAAAAGCTTAATTAGCAGTTATGACAAATAGTTCCAATGCGTCATCACACCATGACCGCGTTTCTCCAACGGCGTTGACAGTCTGGATTGTCGGACAAGTGGGCCTGGGCATATTCGGCGCTGTCACCATTGCACTGCTTTTATTGGTTATGTACCGATTGCGAAAACTGAAAACCGGCTCCGGTTTGTTAATCGCCCATTTATTAACCGTCGAACTGATTTTCTGTCTACTGATCAACATGGTCACCTGCATTCCTTTATACCTAAAGCAGATGAAAATGTCCGAACCGTTGGAAATTAACTGCCGCACTGCGGGGTTCTTCAACCTTCTGGTGTACCACGCGGAAAACTGGACGGGAGTTCTGCTATCTTTAAACCGTTTTTTTCGCCATTGTTTTCCCGCAATTTTACAAGAAAATCGCCTCCTTTCGATTTTCGGCAGGCGCCCTGCTGGTCACTTGGACCGTCCCTTTGGCGGATAATATCGTGACGACCTTTCTGATTCCCGGTGTAATTTATGGGCGACTGTCGTCCGGCGCCTGCGGGTGGATAGGAGATGGCGGGGTGACGTTACGGGTGATTGCGGTGTTGGGCACGTATATTCCGCTGGCGGTACAGGGCTCCTGTTACACGATACTATTTCTGGCGTATCGGATCCGGCAGTTATGCGGTTCGGTGGTGCATGCTGAGCGCGAACTGACCAGTCCGCTGCGGAAGCGTTTGGTGCTAACAAAAGCGTTGTACTTTGCGTTTGTATGGTATTGGGTGTGTGTTCTACCGCCGTCCATGCTGGTTATGGTCTATAGTGGATCGTAGCTGAAAACTGTGCCTGTTATGCTGTACACTCGGATTACCCAGATTCTCGGCTATTCGGCAACCGCAGTAAGTGGAACCCGAACGTTGACAATAAATAAAAAAATTAATAGGTAGAGAGGTTATTCAGCCAGAATATTCAGCTTATAAGAAATTTTTTATAAACCGACTTTTCAGAAGAATGTAGCCATAAACGTTTAATAAAAATTGTTAAATGCAATTAAAGTTTTTGCGGCGACCAAAGAAGATTTTTTTTCAAAACCTGAGCACACTTGGCTGAATATCCTTCTGTAGAGCTAGATTAATATGGCCAAACTCGACCTTCTGTCCATGGTTCACTGCATTTTGCATTGCCAACACGGCACGAAGTATCCCACCAGCCGTACGTGGGTGTTCATTTGAACTGGCCTGTTTTCTCAATCTCGGTATTTTTAGATGATGGTTGCGGTTTAACGGATACGGTCCAGTTTGTCCAGGGTTTTACGCTGTTACTGAGAATAAATAATGCGCTTGCCGGTGTTACTTAGTTTCTACTTTCTAGCGTTTAAGTAATTTGTGATCAGTGACATTGAGTTTAAAATTTTTAGGTGTTCTTCTTTGCCGTGAACGAAGACTACCGCAACACACTGAAAGAGAGTTTCCAAAAGGGTTTCCAGCCACGTGATCGAAATCGAGCAGCTCGTATGGCGAAAATGTCGACTTCAAGCAATCGGGTGACGTTTTCTGCCTGAACCAATCACCAAACAAACAACGGAAACGAAGACGCCACCGTGCAAATTCGGAACAAGACAACGACGATACAACGATTTGGTTGCGTTGTATGGCATAATGTGCATCATGCTAAAAAATTCGGTTTTTCGAAATTAAAGCTTGATTCTGTACCGGTACCGGATTCAAAGCTTGAATCTGTACTTTGTATTGTGCAGTAGACTAAGTAACCGGTTATGAAGACAGCCGCTCGTGTGCATTTAATGCCATATTGAAGAACGGGACTAAATAAGAGTAAAATATATGTAGGTTTTCAAGTTTTCTTGATGTTTACCACATAAATATTCTGCGCCACTCTGTTTGTTTTCCGCTTTTGCATAAGATCGTCCATTATATAAGTCAGACATCATTAATGCACGTCCGAATAGCGAAAAACTCTTCTTGTTGCGTGTTGAAGTCAAGGTTGATAATGCCACGAGTACGAGATACTTGCGAATGGAGTAGCCAGGCTTTCTAGCCTTCTTCTCCTGCACCAATCGCTGTCATGTCTGAAGCACCAACGCAATCCTCAAACTCCGAGAACGTGACGTGATTTTGGCGCAACGGAGATCTTTCCAGCTCACAGGTGAGATACGTCAAGATACCGACACCGACGACGGACACGATGTTTTGAGTCTCTGACACCTTACCATCGAAAATCTACGGTTTTACCAAACTGTTTAGTCTAGTCCTTCCATGATTAATTTGACCAGTGACTTTATGCAGGTTGATCATGAGTGTCCGCAGTGCAGTGTTCCGGGCGATGTTCTTTGGAAGTGTACCGGAGAACTGCACGATTCCCATCAATATCCCGGACATTCTTCCTGCTGCTTTCGCTAATATGCTTAGGTGGGTCTGGTGCTTGACGTACCGTTGTATGTTGTACAGTGTATTGTACATGCAACACGATAAAACTCTTCAGCAGTACATGTACACGGACGTGGTGACGAATTTCACCCACAGACAACGTCTTTCACACGTTAATTGAAGTTAGCGTTTAATCGCTAACTTGTTTTAACGATGCGAGAGAAACGCCGGCAAGAGCTACTCTCTTTCTGCACAGGACATTAAAGATTAGCCGCCGGACTTTGAGCGAACCGACGGATGCATTTTCTCCTCCTTCCTGGAATGTAGCACCAGCATGTGTGCCAGCGAATCGCCTGCCTTTCCTGTTTGCGGACGGTGTGCAAACTGCCTTTTTGCCTACGGACTACCTAACCGTCAGTTCTATCTCATGCTGGCCTAGTTGTATTTATCGCATTGGTGTTTTTCGGCATGTGCGAGTTTTTTGCCTGTTATCCTCACTTTTCGTGTGTGTCAGAATTGGATGTTGATCATTGAAAGTTAACGTTTGCAATTTCCTGTTAGTTTGTTTGTTGTCAGCATTGTGTTTTCACATTAAGCATGACTGGACGGCGAGGTAGAAGATCCAATGCGCCGGGACCGCCTGCGACACGGCCAGCTCGCGGCCGTCCGCGTGCGCGCGCGAACCCTGTTACCCGTCCGACGGCAACTGGTGGAAGCACGGGAGATCTGGACTCGCAGATTGCCATGGCAAGGCAGCATTTGCAGTCGTTGTTAGCGCAGAAGGATGCGGACGTCCTCCCTATCTTGTCGACATCGGAGGCACCACCACCACAGCCTCCACAGCCACCACCGACGGAAACGACTATGCTGCTTCAGCTCATGATGAATCAGCAGAATCAGCTGGCCCAACTCACTCAGAAGGTCAACGAGGCCCAGGCGACGCCACCTACCAGCACCGGAGCGAGTAACAGTAAGAAACCGCCACCGTTGCCGGCTGGGTTCCCAATTGTCAGTGAGAAATGTCTTGAAGAACTGTACGATCTTACGGTGAACGTTGACTTAGATAAACTGCTTAGAGCAAATACCATCATGTCGCCTATTCAGGGGGAAGCTAAATTCGAGATTAGGGATGGAAACTTTATTCTTTCTGATTCAAAGCCGAAGAAGATTACGATTACTTCATTCACTCTGTGGAACGAGGCATTTATTGTGTTTCGCCGTGTGCGCAGTTATTACTATCCCGCTCTTCAGCAACCGCTCGATTCTTACCATACGATTATGACTGAAATGGCAGGTGTCTACCTGCCGCCAGTGTGGTTGGAGTATGATAAGACTTTTCGTGCCTGCCGCATCCGTGATGTCACTAACCATGATCAGTGGAACCTGCTGGATCGAAACTTGCTGGACCGCTGTATAGCCCGGCATCCGCTTCGCGCTCATCTGCCATTATGTCGCGACTGCAGCATTGCGGACCATACGGATCAGGACTGCCCGAAAAAGCTCCAGGTCACTGCACACGGACAGAAAGACGCCAAGGGGGATCGGCCCTTTCGACACATCCCGCCAGACTTGTGCAGGAACTGGAACAACGGGCGATGCACCAACGGTTCGAACTGCCGCTTCAAGCACTTGTGTGGAACATGCAGGGCGGCCGACCACACCGTCCACGAGCACGATTCAACGCAGCATAAGCCTGCCAGTAGTACTAACGCCAAGGCCGGAGGTGGCGACGCCCGTTTTCGACGAGAGACTCGCTGAATTACTGGTAGAGCATGATGACCGTGAGGCTGTGTGTTTTCTATTGCAGGGTTTCAGGTTTGGCTTTGCAATCGGATATAACGGCCCACAAGTACGCCGGTTTACCGCAAACGCACGTTCGGCACTCCATGATCCACAGGTCATCACCGCAATGATCATAAAGGAGGTGCAAGCCGATCACGCAAGGGGTCCTTTTAAAGTGCAGCCACATCCGAATTTTGTTGTGAATCCACTTGGGCTGCGCCCAAAGCGACCGTCAGGCCATCGAGTGATTATGGATTTGTCGCAACCATTCGGACTGAGCGTGAATGATTTTATTCCAAAAGATAAGTATTCGCTAACTTACGTAGGCGTAGATGATGCAGTTAAAATGGTGATGTTCCATGGGCGGGGATCGTTAATGGCAAAAGTAGACATTGAGAACGCATTTCGTAATTTACCAGTCAGGCAGAGCGATTGGCATTTGCTGGGATACGAATGGGAAGGGCAGTTTTACCACGATGTAGTAGTCCCGTTCGGTTTACGTTCAGGCCCGTATTTGTTCGACACCTTTGCCCGCATGCTCGAGTGGATATTCAAAAAGTGTACCGGAAGTGATACGTTTCTACATTTTTTGGACGATTTTTTCATGTGCGATAAAGCAGCAAGTTCGGCATGTGGGCGGTTAGTAATGCAGGTTCAGTCAGTGTGTAAGTATTTGGGTGTTCCGATCAATGAGAAAAAGTTGGTGGGTCCGGCTACGGTAATTGAATTTCTCGGTATAGAGATCAACAGTGAAACCTTTACCTTATCTGTATCGGCCGCTCGTTTAACAGAATTAACAGAGTTACTCGAAAGCTTTTCCACAAGTACGCAATGCACAAAACGGGAACTCTTGAGCTTAATTGGTAAGCTGTCATTTGTGACGAAATGTATACCGGCCAGTCGAATATTTCTGAGACGCATGATCCAGCTGAGCTGCAAGGTGAATCGGCTGTATCACAGAATTACACTGACGGACGGATTCCGTCGTGATGTTGCGTGGTGGAGAGAGTTCTTACCGGCATGGAACGGGACGGCCGGCTTTGTACAACCAGAATGGTTACCGGCGAGCGTATTTCATCTGTACACTGACGCGGCAGGCGCGATAGGTTTTGGAGGCACGCTGGGTAATGAGTGGTTCCAGGGCGCGTGGCCGGGTTGGCTGTTAAAAGTAAACCCACCGATAACGTTTCTGGAAATGTACCCAATCTATGTAGCGTGCGTTATCTGGAATGAACAGCTGTACGGAAAACGAGTGCTTTTTCATTGCGATAATACAGCGACAGCTCATACATGGTCATCTGGCAGTTGTAGGAACCCAGCAGTGATGGAGCTCATACGCAGAATTCACTTTGTTACGGCGCGGTTTAATTTTATTATCAGAATTACGCACATCGCTGGCGTTGATAATAGCATTGCTGATGCATTGTCTCGATTCCAGTTGCAACGTTTTCGTCAGCTCCATCCTTCAGCGAACGCCGACGGTATGTCGGTACCGGATCTGCTTACACGGCTGAAACCATTCCTCACCGGAAAGGAGCCTGCCATAACAACCTCGACGCCGGCGCCCTTTTCGCCGCCGGAGTGGCTACTTCTACCCGAAGAGTTTACGCAAATGGAGAGCGAAGTTTCGAGCAGTTTTGCAGATCAGTAGTGAAACAACCATGGCCCGCCACTCCGGAAACTGTCGAAGATTATGTGGCATACTTGTTCAACCGGAAGTCGTCATCGTCAACTATAAATGTGTATGTAGCCGCTGTCGCCAGACGTCACATATCGCAGAAATTGGCCGATCCGACAGCCAACCCCAGACTGAAGCAGATTGTGGCAGGCGCCCGCCGACTGACTGGAACGCAACCGGATCAACGACTTCCGGTCACTTCTCAGTTACTGGGACGCCTTCCAAGCCGATTACATCTAACCTTCCCCACACAATACGACCAACAGATGATTTGGGCCGCTTTTACGATGGCTCATCATTTCCTGCTGCGAGTGTCGGAACTGACATCGCCATCACCGACAACGTTTGAGATGTCTGCCACCCTCCTGCTCCAGGACGTGCGATGGAACGACTCTATGCTGCAGCTTTCCATCAAGCAGTCTAAAACAGACCAGCACAGGAAGGGAGCTACGCTGTCTTTGACAGCTAGCGAAGCTCCAATCATCTACAACGCCTGTGTCACCTATGCCCAGCAGCGTCAGAATCGACAGCCTTCTGATTTGCCATTTTTTATCCATAGCAGCGGCCGCTTCCTCACGCGGATTGACCTTACACGGGCACTGAAGACGACCCTTCCTGATGGGGAGGACCGCGCCCGCTATTCATCCCATTCTTTTCGAATTGGCGGCGCCACTTCGGCAGCCGCCGATGGCCTATCAGCTGACGCCATATGTGAACGAGGACGGTGGAAATCGTCCTCGTTTAAGCGTTACATCCGCCCGCAACGTCTGCGCGTACCATTCTTGTTTGGGGCTCCCCTCACTCGCGCCGCTCTCTCGCTATGGTACGCACAGAACCGCACCGGAAGGCAGCCGCAACATCCTGGCCACGTATCAGGATCCAGCTCACTCCCTGGCCACGAATCAGGGTATCACCTGGCCACGAATCAGGTGCCTTCGACCCCTGGCCACGAATCAGGGGTCACCTGGCCACGGACCAGGTGGCACTGCTCGCTATTTCACGTATACGCTCCTTCCGGTGGCCGAGCATGTTCTGACGTTTTCCACGAGACTCCGCGGCCGAGCCGAGGCTGGCCATATGCCCCAAAAACCCATGTCGGCGTTTCTTGAATACATCGTTAAAGTGCGCTGACAAGTATGATTTACCGTTGCTGGCAGCGATGTGTACCGACTTTGTCATGGACACGCTCAACGCCAACAACTGCCTGCTTGTTCTGGAAAACGCACTGAATGGAGGTCTTCTTGGGGTTATGCTACAACTGAGGTGTTTCTCGTTTCCTGGGAAATGTGTTGCCTAGGCGTTTCACTATGCAGCCGCAGCGCCAAGTATCCTGGAGAAGTGTTTGTGTCTGATTGACGAATCAACGAAAACCGTCTTGGAATCGGCGCAGCTCGATGGGATTGGACTAGAGGAGCTGTGTACCATTCTCCAACGGGATACACTGACTGCCAACGAAGACACCATCTGTTCGTCTGTGGATAAGTAAGAAAATTTTGTTGTTCTCTTCTACCTGTGCACATCTGCAGCTCGTTGTAACTGTCTTTTATTGGCTCGTTTTTTGGCAGGTGGGCTGCAAACTTCTGCACGCAAAGAAACATCAAGCGTCCGCCGCCAATCGGCGTCGCAGTCGTGGTTTTCTCTGTGCTCCCAATCAGATGCAGTTTTCCACTGTGAGCACGTCTTCTAAAACTTGACGTATAGTATATTATACGTCGTAAAGACCAAACATGTACTGCTAAAGCATACGCGTTATTGTATGGTTGGTTTAGAGTGGATTGTTATCGCAATCGGAACTATTGGACATTTACCATTACAAGTACGCCGCCATCAAGCCGCCTTTGCCTTTCCATACGGAGCCCAGACAAAGTAAGCGCATGTCATGCGCTTATAAAAAGTTGTATGCATGCTGTGGAAATTGTTTGGTAACTGTACTGTATATATTGTATATCTGCAGATGTACGCGCTGAAGGTGTTATTAAATATACGATTCCGGATATCAGGGAGCTGCAGAAAGCTCGTACGTACAGCGATCCCATAACAATTAGAAAGCTACTGTGGTAAGACGGCCGCCGTAATGAAAAGAGATTAACACCAATTATTTGACAGCGTGGTCGAGAACCTGACGCCATTGAATAAACATGAATCGCTTTTTGCAGGAGTATCGCAGTTTCGAAAAAAACCAGAGACGAGTCGGCTAATCTGAGCTTCTACCTGCGGTGTTCGGGCTGTCCCCGGTGGGTTTCCTGGACGTGCCAGGTCCATGCAGAGCTGCGCCTGTTACCTTGGAAAACGGAAACTGCACCAGATAGTTTGCGTACGTGGTTATTGTGACGCCAGAAAAAAACACCGGATGTTGGCCAGGTTTTTGTACATTTTGTAGACATGTCCTCAGTGTTTGACAAGGATAATCGTTACTGGGGATGCTCGGAGTATATCTCTATGGAAGTGAGGGTTTCTTATGGTTCCGTGGGTGAAAGGGCCAGATCATTGTTTACGCGTTCGTTCAAGTGTATTTTGTATTTCCAGGAATTACTGGATCCGGCGAAAGGCTACGTCAACCCTGCCGACTTCTCCTTGAGATTAGAAATTCAAGTGACTGCTGGTCTTCCGGTTGGAACCGAATGAATACATTTCGAAATGTGGGTTTATATGTGGAAAATGTGGCACGAGTAAACGATGAAGTGACAAGATGGTCTTCCGAATTGTTCAAATTTCCTCTTGGATTCTGGGTGATCAGTGAGACAGCGAATTTGGATGTACAGTTATGACTATGAGGAACAGCGACTAGCGTGAATACAGTAATAATAAACATGTCTACGGAAAGTCCTCAGTTTATCCTGAAATGGCCTAACTGTTTATGTTTTTAATAACAATTCCTGTTGCTGGATTTTTCGTCAGTTGGGTTCGAATGAGTTTATTAGCTGATTAGGAAGGATGTTTGAAAGTTGTAATAACATATTCTTGAGTTTTCTATTATATTTTTATGTCGATACAGTACCGTCTTCAAGTGTGCGCCGGATTGTGAATTTTCAGCAGTTAAGCTATCCGTTTTGTCAATCGAGTAAAACTGTAAAAGCAAGATCGAATTTTATAGTCAGTAAACCGAAGCATTCTCTACGGAAAAACGGTAACAATGGCAATGATTAAAATAATGGGTAACGTAACGTCTTCGTCCACTTAAGCAGTGCATGTACTCGTAAAATTCGGTTCGTCACCGCACCGGCACAGTTCATACTCAATGGTGAATGGCGCTCATCCGCAAGTATTGTACGGCTGCAAAATGTTGGCTCCCGGAGGCTGCACGAGCTTCTAAATGCGGTTGTACTTGTATGTACGCGGAAATTTCTGAAAAACCACTGACAGATTGTTTCATGTGTAGTTCAGGAAAACAGTTTCAGTTGTACTAAACACAATAGATTATCGGGCACTGTACTATAGTGATGTTAGCTTTATTCGTTGGTTACATATGGTCGTCACATACAGTACGAATCGCAAGCACACATTTGGAAATTGATCCGATAATTTATAACGTATCCATAATTATTATTCTTACTAAACTGTACATGCAAAAATCGTCGCAGCGTTTGACAAGGAGTACACTTTTAGCTGCTTCTTCGTCTCATGTCCAAAGTGCATAACCGTACGCTGCATAGAAACTATGCTAGCATTACGGACATACCGCAGCCATTACACTGTGTGCTTGGCTACCCACTGTCGCCATTTTGTTTTTCACTCGGGCATCATCGACATATGATCTCTTTTCCGTGCCTTCGTGTCGGCGAAAGTGCAACATAACTCCATCCCGAATAGGATCAGCTACTTGCGCGTGCGTCTCCTCCAGGACATAATGCGGAAAGTGTATGCCAGCCGTCAGGATATTCGCACCGCGACAGACATACTTGGAGCGCTCCTGTTCCGGCAGCACACTGATTTCTCTCCGCACATTATCCGTATATAAAACGCTGTGCGAGATGCAATCAACCGCCGCGTTTCCGATTGAAACCTGGTGCATAAACGCACTGCGGATAATTATACAATCGACAATTCCAAATCGGAGAAGACTCGAAAGGTCACCGTCTCCACTTATACCGACAAATTCATCGAGATCAGCTACAAATTTTCAAAGGTCACTATTACAGAAATTTTTAGAAAACGTAATAGAAAAGATATTACATTGAATGAACATTTTATGTGTTTGAAACCACATTGCTCTACTTCATAACACGGATAATATTCTTATCAAGAATGTGTCGCAAACTGTGAGATTAAAGTAAAGAATAAAGGCTATTTGTTAGAAATTATATTGCCAATATAATAAACACTCATAATGTGTCATCTACTTGTGAACTATGACCATTGTCTTACTAGCTGATCTATGAGTGTACGGTGCACCCAGGTCACCAATCCCCTTGTTTATCAGATGTTTAGGTGCAGTAACTTACTAATATCATGAATGTACCGTGTGCTATATAAGCAACCAGCTTGTATAACATTGTTGAACAGAACAACAAGAGAACTGACACCAGTGTGTGTGACGCTTCCGGTTTCTGTTCCCGTGACTATAATAATCTCATAATATAAATTCTAACACTATTATTACGCAAATCTTATTTTACAAAGCATAAAAAACATTATACCGTATTCTGAACATACTAACATTATATTCTACAGGCATTGTCTATATTTGAACATTATGCTTTACTTCTACAAATTTGGAAAAGATAATGCTTAATGTTCATTATCATTTCTTTTTTCTTACCAAAAAGTGTGTAATCCCAGTGTCCTTTAGTCCGCTCCGTGCAGTCATTGACCGCCGACAGTTGTCCAAAATAGTTAACGGAATCACTGGACACTGTCAGTTCCCAGGGAAGAATCGTCATTAGATGTGTATTCGCTGACGTATAGTGCTTTAAAATCTTTAATGTCATTTCGCTGGCTCGGTTGTTGTAGAAGACAAAATGTCGTATTCCAATGTGCGTATAGTACTCAATAAACTCCACCAGGAGCTTCGGTGAAACGTTGCCCCACAGAATAGGTCCACAAAGCGCAAACGATAATCGCTTTGTTTTACGGTTGTGCTCTTTCGGCAACTGGTAGCTTAATTTTCCACAGGAATTCCTATTCTGACAAACCAATTCCACGGCGTCGATGGACCACGCAGCGGGAGCTCGACACACTAACCGCACACTACGAAACCGCTCCCTGTTGTTATCGTACCGCGTATTCTGCACTCGAACAGTCGATCTGAAGAACGTCTTGAATCTGCATTCGCACGATGTCTCGTTGACGAATGCGTCATTGTTCACATCCACAAGCGCAATAAAATGAAAGTATTTCCCTTTAAAATGCGCGGAATATACATGAATAGTATCTAAAATCTGCGTCCATGATGGAGATTCATAAGGCAGGGGCAATGTTTCCGATACGTTGCACGAGGAAACGTTGCGGTTTAATTCGAAGAAAGTAGTGTTGTATCCGTTCTTAAATTCCCGCATCGTAGCCCGTGTATAACTACGCCTGTATATCGCTTTTGGAGCAGTTTCTGGGCGCTCTTCAAACTCCGTGTAATCATTTTGTGGAGTGTTACTAACGGATCGAAGAACGAGAAATGAACAGCTAATGGATAAGAGTAGAGGAATTCTGGAACTTCTAACACAACGTAAAAGCTTTCTCCTCATAGTTATGGAAAATGCGGTTATTAACACAGTAAATGTGGCGGCTGTGCAAAATGTTGACTCAGCATCATTTTTTATGAGCACTCTTCAAACAGACACATAACGCAAAATATGAAACGCATGCGAAGTACAAACATAATATAAAATCAGTGAAATCGCTGCGCTGCGACAATTCAGGTGTGCTCGGTGTGCTTCTCAGCGGTGAACGCCCTTTGTCCAAAGTGAAATCGAAAGAGGGAAAGCCGGTTCATTGTTATGTAGGTATAGTGAGTATTGCCTGCAGTTAAACACCTTGCAACTTTCATATACCTGCTAAGTTTTGGATTGGAATCACCACATATCAAGCCGGTTAGCGTTGCAGTCAACGCTTTTTAATCAGTCGCTTCCGTGTCGTTGAAGTATGTTGTGCTTTGACTAAAGGGTTCGACACAAATCCATGTGTAAGCGCGCAGCAGTACGATGGTGGTTGTGCTTTGCTATCGCCGCTTTTATCATCTTTCGACTCTTTATCTACTCCGCGATTAATCGGCGCACACCGCGAGACAGCAGTTTTATTGCCGATCAGAATAATTCCGTAAGAAAACACTGCGGTAAGCGCTTCGGAGGAATAACATCGTGTTTCTTTAAGCAGCTCGCGATGGCTAACGAAACCAGCGCAACGAACGATTTTTGGGCTACCAAAGAATCCGATTGGTTCCCGCCTTTACCGGACGGTGTGGCCGAGAAAGCTAAAGCTATCCGGATTGTCGAAGGAACCCAGGATGTGACGCTCAACAATCCCAACGAGAGCCTCGAAGTAACTGCAAAATCAATTCTAAAAAAGCGGGAATATACGAGATATACGAGTGAAACGTAGGATTCAAGAAAGCAGCTTCTTAGTTTTAACAAGTATTTAAACAAACGCTTCTCTGTTCGAACCCCGTGCTAAAATTTAAACGCATTAGACATTTTTCTGTTGGGTGATTTCATTCTCAAATTTTTTGAACCGTGGGACCGACGGGCCAATTTTTACTTTTTTGTCCTACGTTGTAATCTTGATGATTCTAGGAACGCGAAGTGTTCTTTCGCCACTGCGACCCGGAGAACCCCGGCCACACGGCACTGCACATTCTGCTGTTGCACGGCGCCAGTTTCTCATCAGAAACCTGGCAGAATTTAGGGACGCTCCAGTTATTAGCGGCGCTGGAATACAGCGCCACGGCAATTGATCTGCCGGGGTTCGGGAAGACTCGCGGGAAACCGCTGACCGGCGTGGCGGCCGCAGCATTGGTGTACCGGTTTGCCTTGACGCGTGGGATGCTCAAAAAGACCCTGGTGATTATTGCACCGTCCATGTCGGGCGGGTACGCGGTACCCTATCTCATGAACAACCCGTTCCGCCAACCGAATTCCGAGGATCTGGCTATGGTGTTCGTGTCGCCGGTGGGCACGGAGAACTATCCGGATGAGGAGTATAAAGCCATCCAGGTAAGTGCATCGTAATTTGCAAATTTGTCCGCTTACGATCGTCTAATAAAATTGCAACAATTATACGATGATAATCCGAAAGTTTAATTGGAACTATTACATATACAGCATACAGAGTATATGGAACTATCATACGTACAGCATAAAGCGCGCGCGGCTAGACCTCTTGTCTCTTTCGAATCAGGGTGTTTTGCGTACTTAATCTGTTTTGCACCGAATTTTTTCTAAACCCTACTCCCATCAGGAAAACTCTTTTTGTATGTTAACTCTTCGAAGTAGAATACAAGTAGCGTTGCTGCAACTGAAGTAAATCGTAGCATATAAATACACTGTCTTGTCAACACTAGAAAAGGTACTAGCTAATTCCAGACTTCCAGTTAGACATTAGTATAGGTACAACTTTCCCATTAATATTATTTTATTGAACAGGTGCCGGTACTAAACGTATACGGATCGCGCGATGAAGCTTGGGGACAACGTGTCGCTCAGAAGTTCAATCTTTCCCGGCATGCAAAAAGCGTGGAACTCCCGGATGCCGGTCATGCGGCCTATATGAACCAGCCCGATCTCTGGCACCGCCTTCTCAACGTCTTCCTGCGAAAGGTGAAGGTGTGGTATGGTGCACAGCATGCCATTAATCGGGAGCATAACCAGAGCCCAACTTAGTCCAGAAAACATCTGCACGGCTAACAATATATTATAGTGACGTTGTATAATCTGTTGATTGATATTATTATTCTACAAAAATAATAAATGTTATTAATAAATGTTTACCATTTTAATTTGTTGTGTATTAACAAAGATTGACTGAGCGAAAGGATGATTAAATGAATTTACAATCAGAGTTTATTAACATACTCAGTTAAAAGCAATTAACACGACTCAGTTAAAAGCAATTTTATTTTATTATATTCATTGCAAAGAAAGCAGGATATAATTATATTCCCGCTTCGGGACTCAGCAGAAGTAAAGATGGAGAAAAGAATAAATCAGTAAGTTTTTTAATCAGTTTAGATAGACCAGATCTGTAAACATCAATATACGCTTCGTGCACGAGTTTGTTTTGTATTCTGCAACTTCATGAATATAGTTTTGCAAACGCGGCTGATTATTAGTATTTTTATTCGAACGATTTTAGTGTTTATCAGATTTTTTTACATGGCAGTATGAATTCATTTTAAGCGCTTTTTTTCTAATTCTGAGATGCAGACATCCGAGATCCGATGTGAACTGTTGTACATGTACGTATCTGTACACAGCACATAGCGAAGCACCGAGAAAGCAAAAACGGCTCAATTACACATTTGCAAGAATATTACATAACTTACGGTTTTTTACATAAACAATGATAAGCATTTTTATTAACCGCAGCACACCAATTTATGCGGTAATAACTCATAGTCCACTCATCTCGTGTGTAATTTGTAGATTTTGTACTAACTGGCGCGCATGCAGACTGCCACCGCGCGACGCATAATGTAACCAAAACTCACTGTGGTTTCGTAATAACCCACACCGCATTGTTCAGCCGTAGAAAAACTACCGTGTACTTTGTATTGCGGAGCGCGATTGTCCGCCAAAATTCCTCATGTAATTACAAATAGAGTCGGTGTACAATAAACTGCAAATAACTTCATTAGACATTCTCCAATGTGCGCTGCTTTTTAATTAACCCGCGTCGCGTAATCGGACGCATCCAGCGCCAAATCGTCGCTGACCTTATATGCACCGGCAGATAGAGGTGCATTTAGCCACCGGCGACTTCGTTTTCCTCCAGTCACTTTCACTCGACCTACATTTTATCTTCTACCATTGTTGGCGCGGAGTGGATTAAATATACGAATGCGTGCTCCAGATTGTGGAGTACGGGATTGTTTTATTCGCTGTCTTGTTGTTGATTGAATGTACAAAGTACATACATATATGACATATTGTGGAATACTCACATGCACAGGCGTACGGTTGTGTTTTGGTACGGCTTGGATTTCACGACAAAGTTGGCAGTGATATAAGGTAAATGTTGCCGGTATCGTTTCGCAGTAAAATAAATATTATAAAGAGCGTGAATATGCTTTTCTAATAAGAATCTAGCATTTTCGCGTTGGAAAATAAAACATGGATGCGTAATTGCGTTTCAACGGGCACATGCGATATGCACGTACCCGGAAAGAATGTTCACCGCAATTATGCAACATTGACAAATAAATTTACCGGCATAATTCGCGAAGCAAGTTTAGCTGTAATGCAGTGTAAAAATTAGGGTACTGTTATCATTTGGGAGTCTTCCTTACTTCTTTGCTTTGATTTAATTCTGTCTAAAGCCTGCGAACAGTGTCCGTTTGAATAAAAATTCTGATGCAATTTTTTGCTTAAACGCTCAATTAGAATATTTGATACAGGGCACAAATTAATCACTCGTATACAGTCTTGTTTTGCGTGCGTTTTTGAATACAATGTATAAATATTAACAAATACCTAAATTAACGCCGGAAATACTAAAATGTTAGAAAAAACGAATTTTAAATGTTGAAGTTTACAGCAATTTGCACGTCAGTGGCTCGTATAATTTAAGTCAATTTATCATATCTTGAGGTTAATGTGGCTGTTTTTCAAATGGGCTGAATCATTGTATGTATTACCTGCAAAATTAACGTCAGTTATTTATTTCGTCATGCACGTGTTCTTGTCATTAGTAAATGTAATCGTTGAAATTGACTATCCGATTATTCGGGAAGTATTGACAATCTTCCATTACGAGTATTTCTGGAAATTCCCGGAAAATCTTTACTGAGACAGCTGAGTGATATTTGTGACGATATGCTGTCTCGTCTTATAGGACAGTAATATACCGCCGCAAGCGACCATATTCCAGCCCAGGAAAACCCGGCATCTTAGAGCATCTTAAACAATCATCCACTTTCACTTCCGATTATCCCATTTTGCTGCTGCCGCGATCTGTGGTACATCATGTAAGAGAGCAACAAGGACGATTATCAACGTGACCACAATGCTAACACGCCGGCGTGTGTGTCAACATGTTGATTGCGCTTCCTTCACCGCCCACCCAAGACGCAGCAGCAGCGGCATAACACACGTTCCGGAATGCCAATTTTTATTGCCTAAATCCTTTTAACCGAACCATCGTCATATCGCTAGTATAAAATAACCCTGTTCCGCCTCAGAAACGCCACCACTTACTCCATCCCCGTTTAAATTTTCGACCACCGGAAGTGCTTTCTATATACAGCACGATCGGATTTTGCTTATCATCGTTTTTTCCGTAATTTTGTAATTTTTTTTAAAAACATTTGTAAAAATAGTAATCTCATAAGTAAGCCGGCAATATTTACCATGGATAGTATATGAAATTAATTGTATCGTTAGCTAAATTGTCTTATGTTAGCCGCCTTCGTCGGGGATGATGAATGTACAGATATCAGAAAGGGCACGCGTCTGGACAGTCATAACATTGTGTTTGTTGGGTTATTTTATGCCGTCTTGCTCGGCCAGTTATGTCAACGAATGGCTGCTGGAAGTGCCGGGTGGGCCGAATATGGCCAAGGATGTCGGTGATCAGTATGGATTTCAGCTTGTTAAACAGGTGCTGTAAATACCAATAAGCTTTATCAACTGAAAACTATACGGTAAATTATACGAAATTTCCTTATAATATAATTACGAATAAATTAATAAACATAAATCTAGAGCGATCAGCAATTAACTACACATAGTCTATGAATAGTAAATAATATACTACTTAAAAATAGAAAAATATTTACGTAGTAAAATCGTTGTAAAAAAATAACTGTTTATGCAGATTACCAGATGCATTGATTAACGATAAAAATTCTCGATGCAGTTTTCAGATGGCTTTCCTAACATTTATGTCTTTCGGAAAAAGCATTGGCCGGCCCGCCGGAAGCGCGGAGTGGATGGGAACGTTACGAAATCTTTAACGACTGATCGGCGGGTATTGTTATAAACTTATGAGGATTTTCGTTCTGTTGCACCTAGAAACGGTTGTCAGCAATTCCGCATATATCAATATCAGTAACCGTCAATTTATCGTTAATATGAGTATGTATTAGTTTTACACCGTACGGTACGTATGCATGCGAGCTTCCTGGTCCACAGTGAATACTGTAGTCTGCTTTTAATATTATTAAACAAAAATAAACGAAATAAAATTGTGTATGTAGCAAAAATCAGCGCTAAAATTATAATTTTACAAATCCAAATTTTTTTCTGCAGTTTATGATTTTCCTATTTACTGATTCTGTCGGCACTTCGATGGGCTTTGCGAAGACTGCTTTTGTGCCCTCACACTACAATATTCAGTTCGTAGTATTCGTACATGTATCTGTACACATTTGTATTTATTTGTGTTACCTTATTATTGTTTCCCAGTCCAGTTGAAAATCACTTTGAAACGCTGGTTATAAACGTATGCTGCTCATTGCAAAACTTGCTAACTTGCACAATAATTATATTATACTGACAGCGCTGATTTTTTCTAAATAATCCGGTGATGTATGCGGAATGAAATTTAGCGGGAATCACTTATGCGATGTAGATACGTTGGGTCGAGCAGCAATCAGCGAAAGTGCGCACGAAACGTGACTTCATTCACCGTGAAGCTGGCGAAGTGGACGTGAGTGGAACATCCAATGTGCTGCTGCATCAGGACCTCCTGGAAGCCGGCAGCAGTGCCGGAACCGGACGCCTGCCGGCTAACAAGCAATCACATGCGCAATCCGACACATCGCTCTTCAATGATCCCATGTGGTCACACCAGTGGTACATGGTAAGTATCCATTTTCTTGCATTAATGCTTTCGATAATTAAGTTATACCCCGTCCCTGATTTCTGTAGTTATTTGCGTGTGAAAGATTCTACTCGTAATAACCTGATAATTTATTTCATAATAAAACGTAATTGATCAATAACCGTTAAAAATGTTTGCTGCATGGATGGGAAAAAAGTGATCCCTTCTGTCTGTTCCGGCAGTTTTCGGTTTACGAGGAAAGCCGCTGTTAACTGTTTTCTATTGTACTCGTATACTCGAATATCTTCTGAACCAAAAATAATTTACAAGTTTTGATTTAAATTTTTTGATTTTGAAGCATAGCGTAATACCTTTTCCAATCTATTTTTCTTATTTAATTTACAGTATGTCCTAATTATTACAAGTTATTAATCACTAAATAACTGGTTATTACAATATCTATGTTTAGTTAGACGAACTGGTACCCAGCGGGCGTGCCATGCGCTCCATGATCCCCTCGGACCCCAAAATCAGCAGTCTCAACGTCTTCCCGGCATGGCAGTCGGGATACACCGGTCAGGACATTGTAGTAACCATTCTGGACGATGGTAATTATATTTATCCCGGCGAACGCGTATTTCTTGTTGCCGCGACAATTTGCTTAACAGCTCTCAACACTTTCCTGTATAGGAGTGGAAACCAATCACACCGATCTGATATCGAATTATGTATGTACTATGTGCGGTACAATTACTGTACTTTTGCAAAAAGCTGCCGATTGGTGCTGCATGAGATTACGAATTTACAAATATCGCAATAGTGGATATTCAAGTTTCCGCTCTGTCTTACTCGTGACTTGTACGCTCTGTCTTACTCGTGAACAAATCTCCGTTGATGTATTGTATACTTACTGGTTGTATTAAAATCTGGTAGGATCCAGATGCAAGCACAGATATCAACGGCAATGACCGGGATCCATCGCCGCGCTACGACAATCCCGAGGACACCCATCACGGAACGCGGTACGTAGAAAGGTCACCTTCATAAATCCGTGGTATCTACAGACTCTACAGCAACATTTATAAACGAGAATCTTATTTTGCTTAAAACTGACGACTGTCATTGCAACCTGGCCAAATGCAATTAGTATGCATAGTTTAGCATAATTTGTATTTTTATGCTAAGAACATGGGGTTTGAAGTTAAGGTGGAGCAACCGGTCGATGTGTTTAGATGTGCGGGAGAAGTGGCCATGCAGGCTAACAACAACATTTGCGGCGTGGGCATCGCCTACAACGCCCGCATCGGCGGTATCCGGATGTTGGACGGCATTGTCACCGACCGGGTGGAGGGCGAGGCGTTCTCCTTCAACAACAACTACATCCACATTTACAGCTCATCCTGGGGACCGAGCGATGACGGGAAGACCGTGGAGGGACCGGGTCTGATGGCGTCTAGGGCCTTCGAAAAAGGTGTCACCGAGGTGAAAACGATAGCAGAATCCAGCCATTTGTATTTTAAATTCTACGGGTAGAAGAGAGGTACGCGTACGTTATAGACTGTCATTCGTAAATATAACAACCATATTAAACCAATGCATTTTTCCGTGCGCGGTGCTTAGCGTTTACTCTGCGCGTACTACCCATTCTGCAGCGGATCATTTACAGAAATCAATAATTATTATTGGTACAACTCTCACATTATTTTATTTTGTCGCATATAAGTACTTTCCCAATTAGATTTGGGTCGCTTACAAGCAAGGAAAGCGATGACGGTTTGAACTAGGAACTAAAAGCAAAACAGTAAGGTACATCTTTCGTATGCAGCGGCGTTGACTTGAGAGTCGAGAAAGATTTAAAGTTGGTGTAGTACGGTGCCTACAAGCATACACCCAGACGCACATTGGTTTGGCTGCTCATTCACACTACATGATTGTATTGAATGCATAACGTCGCAAGACATTAGTGATTAAAAAAGTAGTCTGTATTTATAAGAAATTTTTTTCTTTTTAAGATCGATGAAATATTACAATTGTTATATCTTTAATTAAAGTGTCGAATTTACGGTGTACATTCATACCGATTAATTACAGCTGTTCCCGAAATTGTCATATCTATATATTATTTCAGCTAAAATTAACTGTATCTGAAATTAGAATAAATTGCTTGCAAAAACTAATTAGGGTCGCCAAGGAAAGGGAGTTCTGTATATTTGGGCGTCCGGCAACGGAGGAATTAACGGCGATAGTTGCGCGTACGACGGGTACGCCTCTAATATCTTCACCCTCAGCGTCGGCAGCACCACGGAACGGGGACATTTTCCTATCTACGGGGAGATCTGTGCGTCCACCATGGCCGTAACATATTCCAGTGGATCGCTCAAAGAGGGCAAAATTGTGAGTATATTATGCATGTATACTCGTATTAACGATAACATAAATGTGATATATACCTGCGTAATATATATCTACAAGAAACAGCCTCGGCTTCGCCTCCGCGTTTCTTGGGTTCTAAACTCCTAGGCCGGTTTGCGGATTGTTAACTTAGAACGGATAAATCCGAAGAGCCCGATAACAAAAATTTTATAAAAAAATGGATGTTCTGGTTTCGTGCAGTCGAACGCAGTTACTTTGACTTTACAGATCATTTTTGTTAAATTTTCGTAGCGAAAAACCATCCGAATTAATCACCCACGATAGTACTACATTAAAAACCAAAAAGGACGCTAAGACTGGACAATGGTGCTAGATAGGTCACCCACTAAGAACTTAGCGGGCCTTGTTCTATTTTGCTCAGTAATATTGCATTTTGGTCATACGTCACTTAACGGGCTCTGTGCACTGGATAGCATTGGTAGCTCGGTCACCCATCTACCTAACGGGATCTATGCACTGGACAGTAGTGGTAACTCGGTCACTAGATCACTTAACGGAGTTCGTGCACTGGACAGTAGTGGTAGCTCGGTCACGCGTTCACCTAACGGGCTCTGTGCACTGGACAGTAGTGGTAGCTCGGTCACCTACTCACTAGCGATTTTTTGACGCACTCAATCACTAGGTGAGTGACTGACCGAGCTCCACCTGTCCAGTAAGAAAAATCGCTAGGTGAGGAAGTGACCCTGCTACAACTACTGTCCAGTGCACAGAGCCTGTTAGGTGAGCAAGAGCAAAGCCCGCTCAGTGACTCACTCACCTAGAAATTCCGCTCAGTGGGCAGTTATGGTGTTTCGGTCACTCACTTGTTTAGTGATTTTTCTTACTGGTCAGTGGTAGTAGCTCGGTCACCCGCTCATCTAGAGATTCCGCTCAGTGGTCGGTGATAGTGTTTCGGTCACTCACTCGTCCAGTGATTTTTCGTATTGATTTTATATTTGATATTTTTACATTTTATATCGGTTGATTTTAAACGTGTTTCGAGCTCGGCAACACCGGCAGCAGTGTTTGAATAACGCGAGTGTTTGAATAAGCACAATAATTTATTTATTTTTCGGTTTAATTAGTGTAATAATTATGTCAATTGGTATTTTGTATTGTATCTAGGCAAATTTTTTCTATGTCCCAAGATCACCTTGAAAGTGGGTTGGATCGCTTGCGGCGTCGTGCCGGCACGATTCTGGTCGAACGAATTTAAAAACGAACATCATGTGAGCCAGTTCTGGACCGAGGCCAATCAACTGGCGTTTTCAGTTTTTAAAAAAAAATCGATTTGATTATTAAGATCTGGAAACTATGGGGCGCCGCGCGTAGTATAGATCTTCTACTTAATAAGCGTTTTCTAAGCAACTATTTCTAAGTTTCAAGGTGACCTTTAAGATGGGTTGGATCAATCTGGTCTTGATGCCGGCTCGATATTGTCATAAAAAAAACACATGCCGGCCACTTCTGAACTATCCCGGATCTAATGGCGTTGTCCGTTTTTCCAGAAGTTTTATGGTTATAGAGATCTCAAAACTATGGGGCGCCGCGCGTAGTATAGATCCTGTACAGTTGTACTTAACATTTGTATTTCTACAATTGTCGACTTCCGCGCATGTACGTTTTACCTGCTGGCGCTCAACATCGGACAATTCCGTTATATGCAGCATTACAAATCTCAAGAAACTTACTCATAATTAGTCGTACAATAAAGCGAAAAAGGATCCTATAATTATTCGCTTTATTACATGCTTCAAGATTTGTAAAAGTAAAACAACAATTACATGTGATGCAAATATATTATTATTTATTACATGTTCCAGGATTGCCGTTTCTGGAAATGGCATTCATAAATTTGGATGGATTCGTTTTTTCTCAATCGAATATTTTTTACATTAACGCTTCTTCAATCATCACATGAAAAAATGAAGTCGTTCTAAAATAATTTTGACGTTGGGTTCTCCTACCGGTATCACGTATGTATGCAAAAGCTATGACATTGCTTTTAACGAGGAAACTGGTTTATTCGCCAGTATCGCCCATTCACTACGAAATCTGTCACACTGGTCTCCAGGTTTTGTATTAGAAGAATACGATTTATTTATTTTACTGCTGGGTTCACGTTTTACTTTTCCAGTTATTTTCCTTGCTTATACACCTATTCTGTAACGGATCGGCTCAGTATTACAAAATACAATATACTGTACCTAATTAAAGTTGTGATTAATTACTGAATAATCGCCACTGTATAAATTTTGCAGATTAGCACGGATATTCTGAACAGCTGCACAACCGAACACACCGGCACATCCGCCTCCGCACCATTAGCCGCCGGCATGATCGCCTTGGCACTGGAAGCGAAGTCAGTGCAAAAAGCATGATCCGTCCGCTAATAAAAATGGCAAAAAAATTAAAGTGATTTTCTTGATCGCTGTGTGTAGTCCCAGTCTGACGTGGAGGGACATGAAGCATATTGTGGCGTGGAGTGCCGATCCTTTTCCGCTGCTGAACAATCCCGGCTGGAGCGTCAACGGCGCCGGATTGCTGGTCAGCCCGGCATTCGGCTTTGGTCTGATGGACGCCAATAAGTTGGTAAAAGCGGCCAAAGTCTGGCAGACAGCCCCGCCAAAGGTCAAATGCGTTGTACGGAAAGCTGGCGTGGAAGATCTGTAAGGGAACTATTTTCTATACTTGGAAACATTATTTTAATTCTGATATACGTTGAGTACGAATAATGTACGATTACAAAATATTATAAACGCTTAATTACAAAACATACGATTACGAAATAACTCCAGTATGATTACAAAATAACTATATATTAATTTTTATTTTTAGTGCGTTTACTCACAACCGCCCGTTGCGGGTACAGGTTCGAACGCAGGCGTGCCACGAGAGCGGCAACGAAATTAATTATCTGGAGCATGTGGAGACCGTTCTGTCGCTTTCCCATCCTAAGCGCGGTGCCGTGCGAATATTTCTGGAAAGCCCCATGGGTAAGTAATCATTTACATATTACGTAAATGAACCTCCGAAGTAGCATCCAGGATTGCATAAAAACTGTAGTAATATTTTACAGCTTCACTGTATTTTTATTCTCTGTTTTTTTCTCTCATAATAAAGATTCTTTTCGACTTTTATTCCATGTGGCAAATTTCCATTTCTAATACAAACACTATGTACTTAATGAACGAGTACTGGCGTTAAAACGAGAACATATTCACTGCGTAATAATTAATTATGCGCTCTACAATAAACTGCTTCGTTAACCACTATAGAAGCGGAGCAAAATTTGTAAATAATTCATATAATTATATGTTGAATCTTCGACTTTCTGTACAGGTACTCGCACATTAATCGCACCCCGCCGGGATGCCGACGTGGCGCCGGATGGTTTGAATGGATGGTCATTTGTGTCTGTCCACAACTGGGGAGAAAATCCACGCGGAATGTGGACAGTCATAATGGAAAGTCATGTCAGTGCAAACCGAGAATCAGCTCAATGTCGGCATAACATGTCAATCATTCGTGTATTAAATTATAATAGTTATGTAATCAGCAACGCTGGAAGGTTTATACCTATTTTTATTTTATGGAAGGTTTTCTGCCTTAGTGCCTTACCACAATTGACCGTATTAAATAATTTAAAAAGTGTAATATTGTAAATAGCTACTGTACTGTATGTGTGCAGCACTGTTCGTTGTTCATAGTTATCAAAAATAAATTTTTGTAATTATATAATGCATTTGTAATATGAATTTTGAAGCCGACACAGGGTAAATTTTAGGTTAAATAAAACCTCCAAAATAAAACGATGTGAACGAAATTTTTCTTAATTATACGATTTTATACGTTGTTTGTATAAGTAAACTTGTGTTATGAAAAACTAATTTCTGGCTGTACGGCAGTCGCATAATGCATATACGGTGATATACCTACCGCAAATACGAATTGTACTCTGTACAAGTACAATATATGCTGTATTAATCTGTTGAGGGTTATTACAATTTTTATCTGCAGTTATTGTATTATTGTAGGCGAATCAGAGCATCGGGTCGCTGCACTCATTGCGGCTAATCTTCCATGGAACAAAGCAGGAGCCGGCATCCACCCGCATTCTCCGCGACTGGCGCATCAAACAAGGCGCCGCTTTCCATCCGGATCTGAATCAGCCAGTGGCTCCGCCGGTGGTGGCGCTCATTTTCCCCACATCCACACAGGATTCGGCGGCAAAACCGGCAAATCTCACGGCCGCGCCCGGTTCATCCCATACATTTATCGACTGGTTGAAAAGCTGGGGCTGACCATTATCGCAATATTTTTATTTTTAAATACATATAAAAAAAGAACATTAATGGCGATTCTAAGGCTGTCATAACTACAGTAAATCGATGATTTCCATTAATACATACATAAAAAATTTAGCCGCCCGCGCTGCGGTTGGGCTTTACCGATGCGTTTTCAGCATAACTAAGTACTGCGAAGCGGAAAAGTGATCTCAAAATGCACTGAAGTTATTACAAGACGAAGTGTACTAACTTTTTGGCCGGTCTTCCTGTTCGTTGTTTGTATCGAGGTTCTATATTTTTGCTCGGTTTAATGCAGTGTGCGCGTTGACGATTAAAATGGCAGCGATTCAACCAAGTACTCTAGAAAGACACTAATAAATTCTTGGAAAACGATATTTTCAACATTTTGTAAGCATACGAGTACGTGAGTTAGGTTTAGTTTAAAACGAACGTACAAACACTTGCGCGTCTAACTACGTACTAAATTTTTGATATTGTACACGGTTACAATAATTGTGGTTGTGTTTGATACTTCGTTACGCCAGTAGTAAACAAACTCATCACGCTGACAATTGTTCGGAGCTGATCACAAATGTCCATGTTGCGTTCTTGCATTTATCGTACTGCTGGTACAGGAAAATGGCCGTCGACAGCGCCAAAATTTTCGCATAAAGGCAAACATAAAGAGCATGGAGTTCTCCACCAAAAATATTTTCCATTGTGATGATTTTTGATCTGACACAGATTTAAGCTGCAGTTGAGCAAGAGCTCTTGCAGTTTTCTTATCCCGGAATATGTTTGATCGGTCATTATTTTTTACCTAGAATAATTACCTTTAATCAGTATAGTTTGCTGTTGTTCCTCTCCCTTCGTTTATTAATGATTGACCGATATTTTCCTAGCAAAATTTGGACTGAACCGCGCACACTGCAGCAGCGTGCACACATCCTGATTGCTTTTTCCTCGCTGGTCTCCCCCCATTGTCAGCAGCCAACAAAAATAGGCCCAACCTGCCACTTATTACCCCGAAAAGATTATTTTCCCTTCCCTCTCTGTTTCTCCTTACGGATTTATCTTTCGAGAAAACTGCGCATGGAGAGACAATAGCCAGCGAGAGACAAACAAGTCCCCGATACCGAGAAAGCCTTCTCTCTCTCTCTGGTCTCTCTGTGGGCAGCTGCACACACACAGCGTACACACGGAACAGTCCACTATCGTTCTGCTGAGAATTATCCGGTTATGTCAGATGGCCATTGGTCGTGCTGCTGCAGATCCGCATGGACCGTGTATATTTAACACGCTGCAGCGGCGCCCAGCACATGGCATTTTCAACGCTCTGGCATTTTGCCGAGCTCTTCAGTTTTTTCTAGATTATTTTCAGTTTTATTTATCCGCTGACTCCATCTAAGCGGGGAATATCTTCCCGTCTGCAGGGACCTAGCATTGATCTGGTCACCGGGAAGCATATTCTTCTCCTAGATGGGTTAGCCGGTTGGATGGTTGGATTTATTTGGCCGCCATTTTGATTTTTGTGTGGAGGGGATCGCTGACGCCGATGTGGCCGTGGGACGTGTCGGATCATAGTCATGGTGCTGGTGGTTGTTGAACATGACTAGATCCTGACTCTCCCCACGGCTAATCGGATTATTCGACGGGATGTTGGACGTGGACGGCGAGTGCGGGGTTGAAACGGTGGATGTGGCTGCGGTGATAGATTGATTATATTCCGTTTTGGAATTAATCCTGTTATATCACCGGGTTGCATTTTATCGCTTAAACCTCCGTACACGACTTTATCCAATTTTGTCCTTGGATTTTTTATATTTTTTTTCTGAAAATATCTGTGCTTTCAAGTTACAACATTATTTGCTGCTTGCCAAATTAATTTTTAAATAAATTTTCTTGTGGCGCAAAGTTATAAGCGTAACTCTAGTTTCGTTTTCCGGATATGCAAAGTCAGCCTGACTGTTCAAATATGCATAACCGGAAAAGTAATTCGGCGTTCATTTTTAATGGTTTGAATATCGCTACAGGTTAAAAACTTGATTAAAATAATTTCAACGCGCATTATCCATTATTTATTAATAACTATGGCAATTTCGACGAACGTATTTATTGATTGATATGTTGCGATTGTTTTACATTTTTCTTATGAAGGAACATAGTGGAAAAAGGGAATTGGTCTTTGAAATTGAATTGATCAAATACTCCGAATTTTTGGTAATACTCTGTATGTACGTTAGAGAAATCTACCTACTTAGGAAAATTGCAACAAAAATGGTGTTGGTTCGAATTTCTACGAGTAGACGATGCACGATTTAAATTTTCACCATAGACCACGTAATTCTCGTTGTTTAAAAAAATCTTCCATTAGCTGCTGGAAATCAAGCGAAAAAATTTATATTTGAGTGCTTTACAGTTTCGACAGTTGCCCGATTTTAGTATGTGGACCGGAAGTCCCCGTCTGCAGATGCGGCACGTAGGGAAACAAAGCAAACAGGAGGCAAAATATGGTAACAGTGTGCAAACTGGATAGGCCGGAAGTAGTTCCCTGTAGACCGATCCGACTACAGCTCCGCCCCATACATCTAATCATTTCCATCAACCGTACACACTTCCGGCAGCAACGGTACTTAACCATGCGCTTTGCCAGCCTGCATCATACACGCACACTCACATTGCCGCTGCCACTGGATCCATTCCTTTTCCTTTCGTCAATTTTCCCCAGCCGACGGGATCCGACAATGTGACAATTATTATCCCCAATACATCTCTGTATATTCCTCTACCGTTATCTGTGTTAGTAATCCCTCAACCCGGCGCATATCATCTTTCACCTGCCCGCACCAAGCTGGCATCGCTGTATTGATTTCACGACCAGTCATTTCACTACTGTGTAGTTAACGTTAGCACAAGCAACACCGTGGATGCCATGATATTCCATTATGCTGGGCGCCTGCGCTCCATTATGCCATGATCCGCCGTATACTCAAGCGCCTCCTGTGCCTCCTATCCCCCCGAAAATGTTTCGTCCTCCTGGTGCTGAGCAGTGTGTGTCTGCTGGTGCTGATCATGTGGAATCAGAGCGTCATGGATGGTGGGGTGGCGCCGCGTGGCGAGGCTCTGCGGGGAAAGATCCTTGTTGAACCGTCCGCCGCGCGCAATGTCTCGTATGCGCTGCTGAAGGGGGAGGATTTTGTGTTTGATGTAACGCCGGAGGGGAGTGTGTGCGGGGGGAGCGGGGTGACCGCCGCTCTGGAGCGGGAAGAGGGGGTACGGGTGCGCTGGGGCGAACTGCTGCAGGCACGGCCGGATAATGAGGAGCCCGCGGCTCCCGCGCCGCCGGAATCCTACGGGGTGGTTGTGGTGACGGGGGCCTGTGATAGATTAACGCGGGAGAGTATTAGGCGGACGTGGGGCAGCGGGGCGTGGATGAAGGGAGCGCGGATAAGAGTGGTGTTTGTCTGTCGACTCATGGCTGGATCGAAGGAAGGTAAAAGAATCTGCTGCAGTGTCGTTAGAAATTTATTCTGAGTTTTCTGAACACTGTCGATTGAAGCATCGCTAAGAGAAAAACTCGTAGTTTTAAGTTTTCTGAATAAAATCGAAATCTGAAAGAATATTGCGGTTAATACGTAATTTGCTGAGAAAACTTGTAAAAAAGTTATCAAGTGAGTTATCTCCGGATTCCGTAACGTCATCTTTATCGACCCGTTTGAGTAGAATAACTTTTAAAATATCATTTTAATGTTTTCGTTAGTATTACAATGGTATTCGGCGTCTAATGGCGCTTAAGAAAAGGTATTATCGTATCTATTGAATGTTTCCGGTGCAATTTTAAATGAATAAATTGTGAATTGTGCACTCTCGTCTGGAAAGTGATGATTGATAAATTTGTGTTTGTGTTGGTAACTCTGTAAATAGTATGTTTTAAACAAACTGGTTTTCTTTGACGCGCCGATCAATGGTTTACTTTGGCTTTTGATTGTTGCTTCTTTCAGTTCTTTGATATTAAGTGTTCGATATCGCGATCGGTTCATTGTATTTTTAATTCTGTTATTGTTTATGGCTTTGTTTGATTTTGTTTTGGATATTCTGTATTCTTCGCTGCGGTTTTATTAATGGAAGTAGGTCGTCTTTTCAGACTTCCGGTTAACATTTAGTCTAAAGGAATTTTACGGGTCGCGTAGATTGTGAATTAACACTTTTTCCAGTATTTTTCATTTGTTATTAATTTTCTCTCGAAATAACCTTGTCAGTTTTTTATCTATCCTTGTTATACGGTCGACGTTGCTTGATGCTGAATTTATTCTTGAACTTGATTGATCTATGCTTGATTTCTCTAAATGCTGGGTAGAAATCGCCGCTCTTGTCAGAACACTGAACACCAGTCGGTCCCGTTCCACAGAAATTCCGCACACTCGTAATTGGACGATTAAACTTCGATTTCGGTCGGGTAATTGCGTGATTCCGTGCCAGCACTGCCCAGGGCCAGCGCGTATACTTACAAGTAGCGTCGTCAAGAAAAAAGTCAAAACTTCCATCTGGTCGGGTACGTCCGGGCGCGCGGTAGACGGGAGGAAGCGAGGGAGTAAATCATTTTATTGAGATTGTGCTTACGTCAGCCGCGCAGCGTTTAGTGGCCGGAGGGCGGCGGTTATTAAGCGGCATTGATGTTGTTATTTGTCATAAAGCAGGGGGGCCGGGGCAGATTATTGATCTGATTAAGTGCAGTGATCATTTGATTAAAAACCAACATCCCCAGTCCCCTGTGCGCGCACCGCGTTTATATATTGCATGTATGAATGAACGACTAAAATCAGTTAACGTGTAAACCGGTTTTGCGGCTAAAGCCGATAAAGCCGGTTGCGCAAATGAATGAAAGAACAGAGAGCGTAGCTGACGCGCACCGCTCAGTAGCGGTGATCGTGAAAGCGTCATTCAAAGTAGTACGCTGTAAGCCGACAGCGTCGAACTGTCCAGCGTTCGCCGATTTTGTCGTCTGCTGTAAACGCTAAGCCGACCGATCCCCGAGGCGCCGCTAAATACGCCGAACATGACCGGTGTCGATGCCAGAGAGTGACAAGCCGTCCAGGTGGAATGGGCTCAACAGGATTTGACTGTAATGTGGGCAATTGATTTTTTCTCCCGCGCGCGCGTCTGCGCCAGATAGTCGATCATTCATTTCATATCGGCGCGCGAGCTCCGCTGGCGGGATGAACGTCCGTGACGTCAGCACGGGTTGTTGCTCATACCCTGTGTGTGGTCGCTGGAGATGTTGTTCTTTCTAAAATTAGCCGGCAGTCTTGAATCTAGCTCATCCCGTTTTCAAAATGCGGGGAATGGTAGCGGAAACGCTGATAAGATATAGTAAATGATGGCAATTTACCATTTTCCATATTTTCTGCTCGATAGATTTAGAATCGCGCCCGGTTGATTGGGAATGTCGGACGATAGGATCAGTTTTGGTTTAAATTGAAAAATAAAATACATGACATGTGGAGCAGTAACATATCATCGATAAATGATAATTCACTGTTTTTGATGCTTCTCAAGCCAGTATTAATTGATGATTATTGTACTGTATGTTGCTTCCAATTTTCTGTATTACTCTCTCAGTAATTTACCATTCAGTAATTTCCGTTCTGTGTTAGAAAGACAAAACAGCGATGAGGAAAAGTAATGTTTTGTGTCGCTTTCTAGCAAATGAAAATTAAAGACAGTTAATAAGTAATATAGAAGTTCTTCGTTCTTGGATTCCGAGGCTTTTCCGGTGTGAAAGAAATGGTGTTGATATTACCGTATTGTCTTTCTGGCATCGATTTCATTGATTTCCATTATCTGTACATTGAAAATTTACATTTACTGCGTCTTGCGCTGCAATTTAACTGACGCGATCGGATATTTGCCCGATATGCCTCATTTTGCCTGTCTTGCAGACGATCCAATGGCAACTGAATCTCGCCTTTTCGCCGACATCCTGCAGTATCTGCGTCTGCCCACTGATTTCTAGCGGCCTTAATCTGGATCCAGCGCACCTGCAGCGAGCCCTCCCCGGATTTCATCGTCCGCACCACCCCGGCCGTTTATCACCTGCCCACCCTCCTGACCACGGCCGACCACCTCCCACCCGGTCTGCATGGCACCGCTTCACACCACCACCCCCGCCTTTCTGGACGGTCTCATTGCTCATCCAAAGACAATCTCCTCTGGCGCGCCACCCAGTACCTCCCGACGAATTTGTCCTGATAAAAACAGCCTCCAGCGCGTTCCTCGACCTGATCCCAAAATCCCCTTCGTCCCGGAGAGGCTTCTTCCTCACCGGGATCGCGGATTACGCGGAACTGGAGCGGTTCCGCTTGGAGAATGTGGAGCAGACGTGGAATGGGAGATCGGGATGCTGGATTAATCATCGTGCAGCATTTTACGGATGAAACCCGCCGAGATGGAGGAATTATGGCGCGCCCTGACCCGGGTGGGAGTTTGCATGCCGGCAGGGTGACGATGGTGTGGTGAGACGGATGGGGGATATTGTGACGTCGGTGGTGATCGGATCGCTGGTCCTGGTGATCGCCTACAGTCTGCTGCACAGCTACTTCTGGCCGTAGTTATCGTTATTCCGCAGCGATATCTGCAGTACCGTGGATCTGGATGGGGATGAGTACGATGATAGTCCGGAGTTGTCGGCGGTGCATTATGATTCCGATCGAGGAGGTGTGCAGGCCAGCGACACGTTCATGGGGTTCAGCGGGACGAAGGCGTACATGCAGGATCGCTTCTGAAGACGCGTGTTGCGGCAACGCGTTGGCCTTATGCGCGGAGAGGTTTCTTTTATTGTGTAGAGCCGGTTTTATTTGTCGTATGATTTTGTGGTTGCTGTCTGCCCCGGTGGATTTTGGGTCCGTGGTTGACCGGTTTGAGTGTTGCGAGGGGCGTGGTTTGCGATTGACCTGGATCTCGGTGTGCCGGTTTTTTATATAAAAGAATTAAAATTATTATGTTGTCGTACGAACGACGCAGGTTTTGCTAACTTGCCAGTATAGGTCACTCGCTTATTCGTACCAACAAAGTGGTTTGCTGTCGCTCTAAATTTACGCTCAAATTCAGTACGATAAGCGGCAGTTATAAAGGGCACACCGGAAAACTGCTTGCAAATCCAGGCTTATCCAGCGTACAAATTTGTACGAACTTTCGAAATATTTTTCAACTTTCGAACTTTCTTATATGTTACGTAATTGACAACAACCATGAATATTTTTTATGGTACGTAGTCGTACTTAATATTATGAGTTTAAGATTAATAATTTTAGGAATAGGACACAGCTTTTCGACCTTTTCTCCTTCGTAAAAGGTCCGCTTTGATAAATTACGTTTATATATATTCTACGGTATGTAAATATAATTGTACTTCTCGTGACAAATTTATTAATAAAAATTTTCCATCTTCCGTGTTGCACATAATTTCATAATTCGATTGAATAATAATTACTGCATATAACTGGAAGTTTAAATTCCGTTTTCCGTGAATTTAAATTGTTAACTTTCCATTTACTGGTTTTGGCACCGTTTTGCAGTTTCGGTTAATCCCGAAGCAGTCGGCAGGGTGAAAGTTTCCGGAAATAATCGAGATTCGAACACAACGGTTGAATATTGTTAGAAACAATGTTCTGACAAAATTCCACATTTGGCGCTCAAATTAACTGACGTCACCGTACCCAGATGAATCATGTTATGTAACTTGCCGTGTTTGCTGTATTAAAATGCACACTGGCACAGCAACAAGTCTGCAGAACAACTTCGCAAATGCAATAAAGCCGTCGTATCCAGGCGTGTCACAAAGGCCATCGCACACAAGAGCAAGAGGAGAGAGAGAAATTTTAAAGAGACACCTCAACGGCTCACCCAGACAACGGATATACAACGGTCAAATGCGGCATTCGTGTCAGTGCAAGAAATTTTTCAGTGGGCTGTCTGATTCGCACATTCCAAGAAGTCTGTTAGTATTCGGCTGTTGTTGGTTAGCTGCAGTTTTTACTTTTTAGTCGGCACTGCAGTCTGGTTCCCAATAGTTCCTAAACTTTGTGGAACAAGCAGGCTGTAGTTTTGTTCGATTGACTGTTGAGTGTTGTTTATATGCCGGTAAGCAGTCCGTTCTAGAATTTAAATAAACGGGAATCCGCACCGCTCTTGTCGTTTCTTTTTGCATTGCGACCTAAACGATTTCGATGTTTCGATTTTCTTTGTCTACCGCAAAGTGCCGGTGTTTAGATCGAATCAAATAGCTGCCGAAACTAGGTTACGTAACACTGAAACATAGCAGATTACTGTACTGTTTAATTTTAGGAAGGCGCTTTGCAGTTTATTTCTTTCGTTTTCTGAATTCTGATATTACCGCTGCTGTTGCAGTTTTCATTGTCGGAAACGGGAATATCCAAGAATGGCCGCGGGACGTGTTCAGCTGCGCTTTCCCGGCGTGGATTCGCTGGTCGTCCATGTCAGCACCGCAACACCCGACCTGTACGAGGCGTGCCGTGCCGAAGTGCGCCGTCTACTCCAGTCCGACAATTTCCGTTTCCTCTTCTACAGTAAGCATGTACAACATTAGCATTTGTAATAAACTAATAATGATTGAGCCATCATTGAGGGGAATTTCACGGCTGTAGTTTTTACGGAATGTCTTGGGGATTGGAGAATGTCATCGTAAGAATCCAGTATCCACTTTGTAACCGAGTAGAATTAATTGCTATCGGTGTACCTTCAATGAACTACAAAATAGACTAAACGCTGACCAATATAGCCGCTAAAGCCCTTTGCGCAACTGGTTCAGTCCGACAATACGTCACTTTAGATTAATTTTTTGCAGTCCAAAACTGTCCAGTGTACATACAGCGGTACGGTTGTAGTTGTACCGCTGTGATGTTGTATAGTATCGCTATGTAATAACCGTAATATCAGGCATTAAAAAGATTTTCCAAGATTTTTCACGGTAATTTATTGGCAATAAGCCAACGATCACCTTAAAAGTACAATGAAATTTCTTGAGTCGGCATGCAATTTTTGTCAACTGTTTCAGTGAAAATCACACACACACAGTATCAACGCACATTATATTATTTGCATATTCTAATTTTTCCGCGTTAACAGCTCCCGCGGGTATTCAGCCGCAACGGACCTTTATCTGCGCGTCGGAGGAGGACCTGCAGTTGCTGGTGCGCTTTTACGAAATGGCGTGTAATTACTGTATCCCGTTGACGGTGCAGGGCGTGCCACGGGAACCTCATCCCGTGCCGGCTCAGGCTATTGTTCTGCCACTGGCCCAGGACACCGATAACCATCACGACATGCAGCAGCAGCAGGAAAATGCGCACGGGCAGTCAGCCAGCGGAATGCATGCTGGCATTGGTCCAAACATGGACGAAGAAAGCATCGGTATGTCTCATTAATGGCGCAAATTTAATCCACATTGTTCCCGAGAATTTGCGGCGTCTGTGAAAGACAACGAGCCGCGACGCTGGCATTTTAAACGATTCAATACGATTAGAAGCTATTTAATTAAAAAATTACACTGAACACTTATTTAGTTACGTACTTATTAAAAATATAAAGTAAAGCGTATAAACTGTAAAGTATTAATTAAGAGCAAATACACTTTTATTCCATAAATTGGTAGTTCTTCTGTTTATGGTTAGTATAATAGTACCACTTATTAATACTGTGTGTTATTGCAAAATTTACAGCGCATTCGTGTATACAGCTGTACGTGTAAATGATATAAATATACTGTAATGATATACGAGTAGATTACTGAGAGTTAGTATTTGTGGTCGTTTTAAAATATTTTGAAAAATATAATTATTGAATTGATTGTGCGTTTATCAGTTTCATTTTGTCGTAAAATGGTTCGCAGGTGTAAACATTAGAAATCGATGAAGATTTCAATAAATCTGTACTTGTAGCCAAAGAAATGAATATCTATAAACTTTTTTGTGTTTGTTTTTGTGTGTACGCAAAGTGACGCGTATACAGTTTTTTAAGCTAATTGCCGGCGGTATGAATTAATTTTAAAACGCGCAATAAATAGCGATTGACCTTTCGTTATTTTCACAAAAGTCACTGTAGCTTGAAGGAATGGATCTGTCGCATTGTGTTTTGCGGTCGCTGCCAGAATTACCGGCAACTGCATCCAGGTTTTGTTGCAGACGGAAGTGCCGAAAGCATTGTTGGGAAGATTTTCGCCGCTGTCGAGTTGATGCTGCCCAAGGGCCGGGAAAGCGATGTGCTGGGCCGTTTAAACGACCAGATCTCCTACAGCCTGGCCGTCGCGTCCGGACGCCGCAATGCGGACCAACCGGCCAGTACGAGCAGTGCATCGTTCGGCACTGGGTATTCGCGGCACAGCATGACGGATTTTCGAGCGAGTAACGCAGGTGAGCGTGACCTTTCATGCACATGCCCCGAGATAAATGTGACCAGCGGAAATGTCTTGGCGGGAAAAGATTTATTGTAACTGTATGCGTGAGAACTGTCGGTCAAACTGTCGAATGCAGACTTTGTTCTGTTACACAGTTCTCAACGCCGAAGGGCGTGGAACGGGTGAGAGCAGTACGAGTAGCGATGACCGTCCACGGATTCGGATGATCAACGGGCAGCAGATGCAAGGTACGACGTTGCCGTTGTATGATTTAACCTGTATCCGAGAAATTTATAAGCAAGAAATTTCTGGGCAGACAGTTAATATTAACGATAAAATAGTTCTTGAATTTTCGTTGCTTATTTACATTGCACGTACTGGATTGTGAAAAATATCTTCCAATTGTCACTGACTATAAAATGTATTAAAAAGAGTATCAGTATTTTGTTTCTCTGTATTTTGTGAAATTTGAAGAATGAGATCATATTAAGTTTTAGGGGGGCCTTACATGCAAATTGACCCGATCTGTATTCTTGTCCAGTTTCTTGTGCCACTGTTGTGAGGATTTCTATTAATTCCAGTGATCTTTATGTAAACCTGTAGGGCCCACGCTTAGATGATTTTAGTGAAACACTTATCAGCGATATTAATGGCTGGAATATAATATATTGTAATATTGCATTTCTAAATTAAAATTTTTATCAGCATTTGCACTCTAATTTATTCAAGAGATTAATGCCAGTACTGTAATTTACGGATAGGATTAAAATCCACCAAATATTTTAAATTTTCCACATTTCTATTTTGGAGTTCCAAGGAGAATCAGAAGGCAACGTGAAACATCGGTTTGTTAAACATCATTGATATGTGTTTATCCGTTAGCTCCCCCGACGCCGGATGCGGCGAAACCGCCGCCCCGCTTCCAGCACCTGCACAGTCTGCTGAACGCCGCCCCGGCGGTCCCGCTTCCGCCCGGCACACCCGCGCCCAAGCAGCAGCGCAAACGCGACCTCCTGCAGCATAAGCAGCGCAGCATGACCTTCGCCGCACCCACCATGGCCCCCACCATGGCGCCCCTGGTCAGCTTCCCCGGCACTGTCACGCAGGAGCCCCGGAGACTGGCGGATATCGGACGCGGGAAGCCGGGCTTCGTGTGTCCGCGGTGTCCGCAGACGAAGGCCACCCGCAGTCTGGTGCTGGAACATCTGGAGTTCCACGGCAGCGGCGGGCGGTGGACGTGCCAGGAATGTGATTTCTCCACGGATTCCCACACCCGCTTCAAATTCCACGTGAAAGTCCATCAGGCGACGCTGAGCGGAGGAGAGGCTCCGGCGGAGACGGGAACGGTCGGGGAGCACGCGGCACAGGATATTTATGGTCAACTGTAAACGGTGAATAAATCGTGCCTGGTGTGTTTGATCGGTTTTTTTCGAAATGGTTCCTGGCTGACCTTTCGTGTTGTCTCAATTTTGGACTGATTGGTAATTAGTATTTAAATGCGTGGTATTTTGGAATTCGGACCGTTTAATTTACAGTAACATTACGGTGTTGTTTGATATTGCGTTGTTCGGTTTTTTTATGCAGGCTTGATTAATGATTAACGTGTTGTTGATGTTGCTTTTCTGAAATGCGACTTGAATAAGTATTTTAACTATTTTTGTATCCGATTGCATTAGTTCAGGTAACGAATAAAATATTCATGATTGTTGGCACATACGAAAGTTATCCTAGCGGTTTCGAAAGCGAAGAACAACCCGTTGTTGCATACCGGCATTCTGGTTTAGCGGTAAGCGGCCTACCGCCGATGTAGGTAATTGTGAAATGCGTAGTAAATTAATTTGCACCAGTAGTCTATTGTCATGACACGCACCAAGAACTAAAATATTGATAAAACTTGGTTATCACATTCAACAGACACCTTTATTGCTGTTGATCTTATCATAATTATTCTGATAGATGGCTCTTGTCTAGGCAACAAGTACATACTGTGTCTACTTAGATCGACAATTCAGTGAATTCACAGTTTCGGTGAAAACACTTCTTTACACCGCCAACCGGTTTATTAAATTGTTAGTGTTATGAATATAATAATATAGATATGCAGCAATAGATACACTGCACGAAGCCGCTCTTAATCGTGCTCTCTCGTCGTTTTGATTACGTATTTACAAATTACAGATACAATATTTGCGACAGTGTTCATTATTTACATTACTAATATTGTGCATTCCATTACCAATATTCTGCATTACATTTAACAAATACAATATAGTATTACTTTTAGAAGTACAAGTACATATTTAGACGAGGATATACGAAATTTTTCTTTGTAACTTTTTACCAATTCCGTGGCCTTCAACGGCGCTGATGTAATCAGTGGCTATGGCTAATCAGTAATCACGTACATAACTGGTAAATCTACTGTTACAAATGCATTTAATAAATTATTAAGTAATTGTATTGTGCGATTTATGCTGACCATGAGTAGTTAATAAGTTTACGGAAGTACGTACTTAACACGCGTACGAGGTACAATTTAAATACAGTACTGTACAGTAGGTTTAAAATGGACACAAGTACGACTCATACAATAATTTATACTGTACTTATACGAGAACGATAATAATAATCAGTAGCCAGTTGAGAGTTCGCAACGGTTTTCTCCAGTCCAGCGAGACTGCATTTTTTACTGTACGAGCCAGTGACCACGAGAAGCCAGAGCCAGTACAGTACGTACGTACAAGACTTAACCACGGGCACGGTGCCAAATACCAATCAACAAGGCAAGATGAGGCTGTGGCGGTTTACGTATATCTGGCACTTCCAAGTTCCAGTACAGCAAAGCGCAAACCGCTGAAACCAGACATGTGCATTCCTGAAGCTTTGTGACATTTGTCAGTTGCATTTGCCATCAAAATCCGTATTCTGGTTTGTTAACGATTTTCTTGACTGTTTTGATTCCTTATTTCTTTTATAACCTCAACGGTAATAATTATTGTCATCGGAGATTTATTTATGGTGAGTATTCAATGCAGAATATTGAATCTCGAGGGAGGAAGACTGGAGAGTGATACAGTACAACTACGAAGAACCGAGAACGTTCCAGTTAGTCAGGCGTAGAATGAGATCTGAGAAGCATCAGCACGATAACGGTTGCGGCGTTTGCCTTATCTGATATTGGTTCTGAATCCGTGATCACTGATTACAGAATTACTATGGCTCCGCGTTACATCCAGCTGTGCTCTCCCAGCCTGCTCGGCCAGACACCCCTCACCCTGTTGGCAGGCGGTGCACATTGCTACCAAGCCTGCCGTAACACGCTGCGTGCGCGGCTGCTTACGGATGATTTCCGTCTGGTCTTCCGCAGTAAGTAGTACTAAGTACTGTTCTGGCTGATGACATTCTGCAGTTGGATGCACTCTGACCCGTTACAGCGATGATCGGCCAGAAGGAGCACAGTATCGAGTGCCAGTCGGAGACGGACCTGCAGAATCTCCTGCACCACGGACACAGTGATGAGGGCGGACGCGATATTCTGGAGCTGCATGTTGTGCGCTTGCCTCGGCGTGCGCACGGCTCCGCTGCTGGCAGCAACGCGGATGACGCAACAGGTACGTGACTGATTTACCGATCGTGTTACACTGTGCGTGTTGTCATAGTTTCATTATGGCGTAGCGGAATATAGTTGTCCACATTAAAATCATCGTAAATAACAGATAAAGCGTTTTTTGATTTGAGATTGAAGTGCTTGAAACCCTGTATGATCGATTTCATTCTAACAGTCATTGTTCTACAATTTTCTTACTGATTTCAGTTTCGTTTATGATTTATCCATACGAATTTGTAAAAAATGGTTTCAGAACAGGGTATTAACAACACTGCGCTTTTTTGGTATACGTACGAGAGCGGATAGTGTCACGATAGTATGCAGAAATCAAGAATTAGGAGTCTTCATAAATATGCACCGCACCTTTCTTGTGTGAAATTGTGAAAGTCCCTTTGCATGTTTTTGAATTATTTTCAGGAAAATAATTTTTACAGTATCGCGAATAATGCTTAGCGATTTTGTTATTAACATGCAGTTATATATAATAACATGGATATCAATCGTAAGGTGAAGAATATCTATATTTTTATACCTATTTGCCAGTATATAGTATATACTATATACAATACCGCATTTCTCTTGCCTGGAATATATGTTGCGCGTTTTCGATATTTGCTGAGCAAGTGCACCACCACACGCACCTGTGTTTTCTAACGACACTGGCAAGAATATAATGCTGTTCTTATTTGCGGGTGAGTGTGATGTTTTGATTGCAGCGTTGTCGGTGCAGATCACCGTCGGCCACATGTGGAACGCCGTAAAGTTGATGCTGCCCAAGGAGAACGAGGTTCCCGTGCTGCGCGGCATGATTGACCAGATGACGAATCGTATCGCTAGCCGCACCGCGGAACGCTCACCTTCGCCGCATCCCGGGAATGCTGTGCCGCGGGAGTCCGATGGACTGCAACATGTGCTGGACACGCCCGGAAGCAACGGCGGTAATGCTTAAAAAAACTAGCGAATTAATTCAGACAGTACATTTCAGTGATTATAATGAGAATAAATGCGGTAACAAATATTGGTGCAATGCCATTGATTATATAGATAATAGTTACAGTACTTACTTTACAAAAAATCTTACGAGTACAGTACTAGTACAATAATTATCATTACTGCGTCTTAATGGCTGGTGTTAAATCTACAGATATGTTTCACATTTACACGAATTTTTTAACAATCGTATCAGTATAGAATAATCAGTACATGAATTTACGGGCATTTTTATTATACTCCTATACTATTTGGAGTGGTATTAACATGCTTAAAAAATGCAGACATGATTCTGTACATGGAAGCAGGTATTCACTTGTTAGTACGAGTATAATAAGAAATGCGGCATAGCTATAAGATCATTTTGCGTACGAGTAGGAATTAATCGCGGACGGGTTGATGGATTTCACAGCATAGTGGCATCTCATCGAGCGAGCGACACCGTCGAGAATTACGGTTCGCGTGGCTCCATCCATGGTAACTTGGAGCCGGCGCTGAATCAACGTAAGATCTGAATCAACACTGAATCAGCGTCCTGGCGTTTATTGCCGCATGTATAATAATTTTTTATGATTTTCAGCTATAAATAAATTTCATAATTAGAGCTATATAAGTGAATGATTTCATAGTATTTATTACCTTTTTAGCATTACAGTGTAACATTAAAGTTGCTCTTGTGATGTTTCAGGGCCGTTGGTGCAGGATCTGCGTAAGGCTCCTAAACGCGTGCATTTCGCCGAGCTCATGGGAGCGCGGTCGTCGGTGGTGGCCTCGGCGGATCGTCGTAAGCAAGCCAAGCAGGGGATCGTCCAGCACAAGCAGCGCAGTAGCACGCTGCCCTCGTCCAGCCAGCCCCTGATGGTCATGACCATGCCACCGCCGCTGGTGCAGCCGGGCGCCGGGGAACCGATCGTGGAGCGAGTATCGGCCAGCAACAAATTCCTGGGCTACAAATGCCCCATGTGTCCGCAGCGGAAGGCGATCAAGCGGGAAATGACGATGCATATGGCGTTCCACGGCAGTGCTGGTCCTCTTTCATGCCCGCGCTGTAATTTCGCCACCGACAACCGGAAGCGTTTCAATCACCACGTTAAAGTGCACCAGCAGGAGGAGGCCGAGCAGGAGGCGGCGGTGATGTCGGCGGCGGCGTGGGGTGGTGCGGATGCGGCCATGCGGAATCCGTCTGTGAAAGGTGGTGAGTGGCTGACTAATTTGTTAAAACCTTTAACAATTCGCTAAAAAATTAAACAGTACTAAACCAATATATAATTGACCAACGTTTAATTTAATAAATTCAGCATTTGATTTGGATTTTCTGGCATCAAATAAAATTGTTGAATTCATTTAGGATTCAGTAAAATTTTAAATTTTCATAAAAATTTCAAATATAAGTGATATATTTGGGTTTTTCCACAGGACTGTTGATAAATGATTTATCCGCTTTTGAATTATTTACGTTTTTGAATTAACTGATGAAGGTGAGGGAGGTATGTATCTGTAGCTGCCCTTATTTTGATATGTTCAGCGTTTTATTTTTCTCCAATAAAATTTATTCAACGGTAATTGTTTGCGCTAAAAGTGTCACTTATTAATGAGTTTTTTTTTGACAGGCGAATCGCCATCAGAGGCGAGCGAGGAATCGCCCCCGTCGGATCGGCCCTTTAGCGGACAACTGCTGATGCCGCGAAAGCGTGTCGCTTCCAGTGAGCGCTAGACGGAGAAATGTCTTCCGGGGGAAATGTAACAAGCGTACTGTGTCTTGGATGATTGTGGAATGGTGACACGACAGATGGATAACTCGATAATTTAGTATTTCGTTGGACGATGAAACCCAGTGGTGGATACTCTCTATGAGAATATAATCGGTTGCCTTTTGTTTTGATACAGTTACTGAGTATTTACGATTGGGCTGGCGGTTTTGTACAGGCCGCGATCTCAAACGCGATCTGCCTGACGTGATGTTGATAATTACTTGCGCGTCATTTTGTTATTATTTTGATCACTCTATTCCGAAGATTTTTAGTACAGGTTTTATGAGAGCGTATTTCGTTGGTTGCACAGTGCACTGATCTTCATAATTTGACCAATGTCGCACATTTTCTTTGTAATGGGTAATTAAGTACTCGTTTTGTTGTTGAATCTTCTACTTTGTTAACTGTTTTTATGGATGCATGCAAACGATTGGAGTTTGATTCTTTTTACTGTTATGTAACTTTGGTTTGAATTTTATTTTAAAAAAAGGATTTCTTGGATGCATTAGTCGTCGGTTTCGATAAAATTGTACTGTTCCGCATTCAAAAAAATTGTACAACTATAATGTACAGCGCAAAATGCCGAATACGAAAATACACGCAGAAACAGAAATTTATAGGAAATAAAACTTGAAACAATTTTGGAAAAAAGTTCTAGAAATTATTTCTATTGATAATCTGGAAGAAATAATTTTTCAGTATGCGAAACGTACCAGAACTAACCATTTTGAAAAGCTGAAGTATGGATATTACAGAAAGAAACACTACAAATAAACTGACGGTTTATTAAAGGCAGAATTTTGAAATAATTATCTTTACAATATTTTTGATGCCGGTATTTCATGCACTTTGTACAACGATATACCGCCACTTGTAAATTGTCGATCGATCAACTTGATAAGTGTGCGAAATTAAAGCAACATCACTGCATCTGCAGCGCGGATCAGCCGACGAGCCGAGTAACGTGCGAAACGTGAATCACGATCCTCACTGACTCACTGTGCAGCAACATGCCGCTCCGCCATCGTGTTTAAACCTGACTAATCCTAAATACAGCTGATCGCAGTGTTCGATATGGGGCAGGTTGGGCATTCAGCACACATGTTTCTGGAACGGAATTTTTTAAACACTTCACTTACTCAACGAAGGATTGAAAGTTTAACCATCCAGCCGGAATACCCGTTACTGATACTTTTCATTATCCTGCGCAGATTTGTTTTAACTTCGGATATTTGGAACATCGCAGTCCTGTGGTCATCCTGAAAATGACATCATCCACAAAACAGTACGTTAACCGGCTGGATAGCAGGATCCTATTCGCCAACTATGCCTTCATCCTGGGCATCCTCCAGATTACGATGGGGACGGCACTTCTTGCGATAGACCTAACAGGTACAGAAACTGCTGCGTACGTAAACCGAGCCGTTTTTGAAAGAACTAACCGAATAAAGTACGGCTGCATTTTCTGGAGCAACTACTTATCAGATGCGCATGCGCATGCCAGATGGCATAAGTAAACAGTTGTTGTTACTACTATTATTACTACTTGAAGTACTATTAATATGATAGATTACAGAATTCAGTACATACTCGTATATACTGCTGGAATTTACATTGAAACAGATAGCCTATTCAAGACGTTTTTTGATGAACGACATTTCGACTTTACAACAATATTTTTTTGCTGTAAAACTGTTTCTCGGAAGTAAATGATTTAAGTCTAATCTACTTGTTTAATTGACGATGAGTTCGATCTTCGTATAAAAACAGCATTTATGTACAATGCATAGCTATCGTGTACGGATTAATTACAACGTCGCGTGAATAAACATGAAATTTTCCTCACTGACTCATTTGGATACCCAGTGATTTTCAGTTATGCAAGTAGCGTATGACGAACGTCTGTTTTGGAATATACTGTAACTGATTTACAGCAATTTGATTTCTGTCTTAATTAACGTGTTTACCTCAATGTGAAGGTGCTCTAGGTTTCTTCAAAGTGCGCCGCGACGAGAAGCTGATCACGTACGACATCGCCTTCGGTGTGGTGTTCGACGTCTTCTTCATCATCTGCGGCACCTTCGGGATCCTGTTGGCCCGCCCCTGCCGCAACGGCGAGACTGCTCCCTCGCGCCGCACCACCCTCACGCGTTCGGCGGTGATCAACGCGCTGGCCGCGGCCGGGCACGTCTTCTTCCTGGCGCTGAACATTTACATCGTCATCATGTCCTGCCAGCATGAACTGTACGTCAAGGTGCTGGTGCAGGGGTGTGTCCTGCTGGCGCTGCACGTCATCGCGTTGCTCATCACCGGGTTACAGCTGACCATCATCGGCATGAATCTGCGCAATGTCGGCGCGGTCATTCTGGTCAGGAGCGCCGAGACACCGGCCGTCTCAGCGTGACCTTTTCAACGCTGTTATCCTGAAGTGACCTTTTCCTAATCGTCTGACCGCGGTGGTTCACCCGCGTCCTGACCTATGATAATAATTAAACTCAAAAAGTGCAACTTACGTTTCTTTAATTTTTCTCAATTTTGATCTGCTTTTTATAATGTCTTATACATAAACCAAATTAAAAACATAATCAGTTACTTGCCAGCCAATGAATGTGTAAAAATACTGTGCATTTTGATTTTGATGTCCTGCTTACAGAAATCAATCTATTGCTTTTAGTTTTGCTGTCTTAAATTTTGTGCGATTATATGGTGGTTTTCTGTGAACTTTGGGTGTGTTTTTCTTATTGGAAAAATAAAGCGTTCTGATTGGAATAACGATCCAATATAATCCAGTTATAATAACGCTCGTTGGTTCGCTAGTAACAGTGTCGCCCTGGAGTGTCCTTTTTCTTGCCGTACCGTGGTGGCTCACCCGGTGCGTTGATTAAACTCAACAAGTGAAATTTACGTTTCTATTGTTTCTCAGTTTTTAACCCGTCTTTTTAACGTCTACATGAAAAACTAAAACATAAACAACCCGTTGAAAATACTGCGCATTTCATCTCGCGTCCTGGTTAAGGAAATTAATCTGGAATTTTTATTTTTACTGTTTAAATTTTGTATATTCATATGGGTGGTTTTCCTTGAACTTTGGGTGTGCTTCTTATGGGAAAAATAAGGTGTTCTGATTATAATAACGCTCGTTGTGGTTCGGTATAAATGGTAATTACTGTACATTGTAGGTACCTGTCCCCTTGGTAAATGGTAATTTTGATCGGCCCAATTGATAGACACGGATCTGATACGGTAATGAAAATTATACATACTTCATTACTGTTTCGGCGCACTGCTGCGGCGGGTGCCGGTTGTTGTTGAACAAGATCATAGACCGGATACCGCATATCATTAGACGTATCGGTAATATCAGCAATTTGCACCTAACACACTCGTGGCCATGGATAGTTTATTGCTGAAGTGTACAAAAACTAGTCCGACCAGTTGTGTATATCGGTAATATACGCCGCACAGTGTATACGCGAAAGAAAAGCCTGTGGCGTGAAGGGTGAAAAGAGTAATAGAGCTTCTGCTTGCAAAAACATTGTTAGGCCTGCTGCGGGTATAACAGAAGTTTCCACAATGGAAATCAATTTCTCTATCACACGTGCGATCAACTCTCGATGACAGTTTCTCATCGTAATTATGCTGGAGTTCCCTAGTGACAAACTTCCCATGGAACCGTATAATTACCGGCTGGTGTGTGGACAAGGCATCGTGCAACTGGTCATCGGATTGATATTTTCTGCCTATTATACAACAGGTACATCGCTAATGCCCATCTCCAGCAAACCCTAATTACGCTTGTCAGAGAGTGGTACCGATTTTCTTTGTGTTGTAATTACGTGATATGCGTTTGGGTTTTTTAATATTTTTGCCTGGAATAACTTTATATTTGGCGAAGATTTTATCCGTCAGATTTTATACACACATCTAATTCAGCTGAAAATACGTGCAATTAAATTAAAATCAAATAGCTGAAAAAAGAAAATTATTTTTGTTTTTAGCACTGCCAGTGTCAGATAATTTTATTTCATGCATTTATGTACATGACTCATTGTTTCATTCATTTATAATGTGAAAGCGATGAAAAAAATGTTAAAACAGTAAGCGTAACCCAAAAACGCCGTCCATATTATTTTAATAAAATACCACCATTACTAGCAGTAAAAGTTTTATTTAGCAGAACGTTTCTGTGTACTGTAGATAGCTAAATTATGTAAGGATGATTCATTTTTACCCTGATTAGACTTGCCCATTAAAATCATTAAAAGTTAGTACAAAAAAGCAAGTTAGCATTAAAAGCTAGTATTAAAAACTAAACTAGGTAGTATGTATTATATATATTTTGCCAAATATTATTTCTAAAATATTACAATACTTACTAATATTACTTACTTACTTACATACTTAATATTACATACAGTACTTACATACTTACTTACATACTTACATACTTACTTAATATTACTTATTTCCTGAATTATTGTTCACAGCTCTAATAAAATTCGTGACCACATTTCGCCACTGGCACATTCACAAACTCATTTCCCTCATCACCGGCGTTTTACTCATCACCTGTGGAATTTGTGGGATCATCGCCGGACGGCGTTTCCACACCGGGAAAAATTTATCCCGCCGCTTATACACTCTCTTGTCGGCGTTTATCCTCAGTCTCATCCTGACCGGCGTGGCACTATACTTCATTGTCCTCGCGGCGGCCACCACAATTCGCCGGGACACCCATTACGGTGCTGACCACTCGTGGTATTTAGCCAAAGATATCGCCATCCTGTCACTGGACATCGTCGCCTGTATTGTCTCCTTGGCACAGGCCATCGTGTGCAAAATCAGCTGGAGACGGCTAAAGGCTCTGCGGGCACGCGATTCCGATGGACAGGAATATTTGGCTGTTAATCAACACATGCACAGTGTCTGACATGTAATAATATGCACAAATGACGTTTTTATGCACCCGCTGTCCGGTGACATTAAATCCCTTCTTTATGTCTGCTTTTTTTCTATTTATTTGTACAAAAATTTATGCCCAGCAACGTCGGCCCAGCATTTTTGCCCTTCGGCCCAGCAACGTCTTGAATGGTTTATTATAATTTAACCATAATACGAAGTTCATTCTCCCTGTTATACAATATTTGTGAATAATAAAAGAAGAGTGTTATTGTAAAAGTAGCAAAGAGAAACGCATAGGCTTGGCTGTGTACTCGTATAATGGTGGTGAAAAGTGAAAACGCACCTAGCAGGCAACTGCTGCCATATACGAACTTGATTTATTTGATGGGAAAATCATCATGTTTCAAGTTGTTTCTTTTTTGCGAGTGCCTCCGGGCTCCAGTTATGCCTTTAAATTGCGGTAGTCTATAAACCACTAAACTTTACTACCCTGTTTTTTGCTAAATACTGTAATTGCAGCATGTATTGTACAATATTTCCCTCGAACACTTTGTCGGATTCTGAATTTCCGGGCTTATTTTCGCCTGGTTTCTCCTTGTTGTTTGGTCACGCGAGCAGGCAGCGGTGCCGGTCAAGGTGGCATTGCAAGGGTCAGTGAACTTGAAGGGATGGAGAGTGGAATGAAGGACATAGAGGAAAAGTATGATGGATTGTGCGCAGTGAATGATCGCTATTGGTGGGTTACACGAAAAAAAATTACGAAAGTAAAGAAATCGAAAACTAAAAACGTTTTGTCTGCATATCAGCTAGTAAGTTATAGCTGACACGCTAATGTGACTAGCATGGGACGTACAGAGTGTAGCTTTTACCGCTGTAACCCAGAGTCCGCAAAAGTTCGCAATTTTTTTGTGCATGCGTTTATTGAAAGTTCGAAGAAACTGACCTTTATGACCCATCAAGTTGACGTACCGAACAATTTCAGAAAGTGCCATAGTGCCTTTAAAGGGATGTAAAGTTGAAGCCGAATACATTCAGTGAATGCTTTGACTAGCACATACTAAAAACTGACAAGACCGGAAGTACGTAGATTCCGAATGCTGTTTTTATTCGTTGCAAAGTTTTTCGCCCAGTGGCATTTGCGGCTGCCAAGTTGCATATTACTAAATTATAATAGCTTTATCGTTTTGTATAAAGTACTGAAATATTTAGGAAACATCAGTCGAAATTTGGAGATGTCCGAGAAGGATAGTTTGGATTAATCGGCTAAAGCTGCGAATGATACTGTATAACTATTTTTATCTTTGTTCCTAATATGATTGTATCATAGGATCAAGTACGGTAAACAGCACAGCTAGCGGTTCGTTCAGTACAGTATGCTGTAAGTACAAGCCCGTTTTCAAGCCTGTAGACCGCTGTAAGCGCGACGCAGTGAATAAGCGCACAGTTAAAGGCTAGATTTTATCTACTCGACACTGGATGCATTGGCGTAGAGCAGTCAGTCTATCTCATACTTGTCTCTCTCACACACCCCTCACACCGCAGTGGCGTTAATGACCAATACGCCGTGACGTGCCGAAGCACCTTGAATGGCTCAAGCCCACGTTTTTCAAATATCCCGCTTACAGCGGTCTACGGGTTTGAAAACGGGCTTGTACGTATTGTCGGAATTGATCCAATCTACACAGTAATGTTTATTTAGACAAAGTGCAGGTTATGCTCTTAGCATGTGTTAATTAATGCTGCTTAAATTAGTGAGAACTGAGGATCGTTGCACACAGCCTTGATTTATATCAACCACCATGCCAAGACATCAAAATCTAGCGCTGTGGTAGTGTACCTAGTTTTACACTGCAGATAAGCTTTAGGGCGAACGCAAAGACCTAAATTAAGTGGATATAACGCTTTTTTGGTTCCAATGTTTTTTTGCAGTCATCATCTTGCTTTCCGACATAGTTACGAGCACGATCACAGGATCAAAAATCATCAGCAGAAGGTAGAAAACGTCGCTGACCGCACCCACTTGAAAGTAAACTTTAAACGTCCGACTTCGCTCGATAACGTTTAACATCCGTGCCATAGCTAAAAAATTCTGTGGTGTTAACAAATCAGCAATGATGCAATCAGCGCACTAATAGCCACAATCCCTTGATAGCGCTTTTTCCTGCTAAACAGGCTAAATAGGCTAAATATTTCCGACGATAGGGTAAAGCCACCAGTAAGAACACCAAAGGCAGGTCGAAAATCGTCACGATAGTAATCTTTTATAACTGAACGTCCGTGTGACCGCGGATCTGACAAGCCGTGGTACCGTAACTTGCTTGTAGGATTACTCCAGGAATACATATCAGATGTACAAGGATAACAACCGCTAAAACTAAACCCGTTAATCCCCGGGATGCGGAATGCTGGTGATAAGAAACTGGATAGACCATTAGTTCTATAGAGAACCTTTCACTATGCTGTCTGGAAACCTTTCCAATAATACATCCCCTTACACCCTTCCATGGAAGAGTTTGACTGGAAAGACACTTTTGCCGCGATCGTTAACGGATTGAGATTCCTCATGAACGCTTTGCTGGTTATTGTGTTCGCGCCACGATATCATAAACCTTTTTTTTTGTGGACTTCTAAGCCTAAGTTCGTAAACGGCGTGTTCTGTCTACTAAGTTTTGTCCTAAACGGCGTGTTCTGTCTACTACTACTACTAACTTGTCAGCAATCACTGTTTCTGGTGGTCAGCAGTTTGCAATGACGTCATTCCGTGTGCCTAGGACATGTACACGGGACGGACGCTGGAAGGCATCACTATCAACCTCTACGCTGTACTAACCCTTAACCGAATATGGGCTCACTCACAACAGTCTGTAGGCAGTTGACAGGAAAGTTATTAATTTAGGACAGATTAGGGAAACTTGAGGTATCTGTACTCTGTAGTATCAGACTTGCCGTTATCGCCGGTTCCAAGCCAACCAAGTTAAACCAATCGCTAACAGAACACATTGTACCTGAACTCGTGTTGTAAATCGGTTTGCGTTTTTGATTTTAAGTTTATAATAACGAAGTACAAAGCAGGATGCTGCTTGATTGCCATCGCGTTGTAAAAGGATAGGTGCAGCGTGTAAACGCACAGTCACCCAACGGGACGCAATTTGACACCCGTAATTTTAGCAGGGCATATAGGGTTTTTGAAGCGGTTCATAAAATTAATAGAATAGAAATCAAGCCAAATGTTTGCTTATTGGAGAGCGCTTTCAAAGAACAGTGTCTGTTACGGTAATGACCGTTTGGCGGAAGCTACGGGATATACTCTGTATACGCTCTTATAACTACGAATTGTACTCTGTATGTAAAACGTAGGTATTGTACCGGTACTGGTATAACGCGGTGCAAATAATTCCGTCAGTAATTGCCTGTTTGTCCAGGAAACCGTCTCACTGAAAAAGATTAGCTTGAGAACATGCAAGAATTGTTCCGCATTTCCGAGAGCATATGACATCATTTTAAAACTGATACAGTTGAAAGAATGTTTCATTCATAAAAGAATCTTTTGCATGCTTTTCGTGCATGGCGAGCAAGTTTTCTTTCTTTCTAAGAATTTCAGGATCTCGTCCAATACTGCGGAGTAGAAAATAGTAGCGTGCAGCTTGAGGCTACTAGTCGCTTCACGTTCAGATTATATTTTATGCCAATGGTAAATCGCTAACTCGATGTTTGAATACGAGTTTTCCGTTTAAATACCAAAAGCCGCAGCAAAAGCTGTCGCACGTTAGGCAGACAAAAAGCAAAGATGATTGGATCCACAATGGCCTGCACAGTGTACAGTTGACCGAGATAAAGCCAAGATGGACGCTTCATGTGGAAAAAGAAATTAATTGTCCAGTAAAACTGGTTCGGTCCCCAGCAAGCCAGGAGGCTCAGCGTCATAACTGTTAAGGTGAACAGTGCTCGCGACGATTCCCCCGAGTGTTCGTTACGTTTCATGCTAAAATCACTGATCTGACGCTGTCCCATACGGCGCTGGAACGCTTTATACAGGATGAATGGACACACGCCAACCACTGCAATCACCGGGACATCGAACACGACGAAGAAATTACCGAAAATCCAAGCCGCTTGCGCCGGATCTGAGTCATCCAGTTCGCATTGATTCGGTAGTGAATTAAAATAAAATTGGTTATACACAATGTTCGGAATGCAGAGTATGTGAAGTCCGATTAAGACACCAAGGCACAGAGCAATCGCAAGTTGTTTCGTGTGCCTTTCTCGATACGATACCGGTGAGATGATCGCCCAGACGCGGTTAACAGCAATTAAGAAATGACAGTAAGCGGACATTCCGGTTGTCACCCAATAGGCGTAGATGTTAACAATGCAGGCGGCCAGTCCAAGGATCCATTCACTGGCAACGGCGTAGTTGTACATTTCAATCGGATTCCCCAACACGCAGTAGCTGAGAAGATTAAAGGTTAGTAGAGAAATAATGTAGATGCTAAAAGCGTTTTGGAGCTGCTTGTGTGCGATAAAGAGGACCAACAATGGAAGATTTGTAATCAGTACTAAGGTCGACAAGGAGAGTTCGATCCACAGGGATGTTTTGCTTGATAGGTCAACCACAGAAGCATTTATCTGCTCCTTCACGGTATCGTTTTGAGTCATATCCAGCGATTCGCCGATTTGCTAATTTGAACGCTACAGTAGTTACCAGTTACCACCTTACTTCATCGACACACAATTTCAAGTGTCGGACAGAAGTGCGTGCATGGGGAGCAAGAGAAGCGAATTCTTATACTAGTAACTGCATTATCATCTGATTAAACATCAGCGTCAAGAAGAATGCGTTTCAGAATCGCGCGTTTACACTAGGCTAGGTTCACCGCATAATACACGGAAATGCCCACACCTTCAGTTATTTCCACGGAATAGTCTCTAAACGCACAGCATACCTGCTTGTTTTCTCTCTCTGGAGATGACGGTAAAAGCAATCCATAAAGGGGATAGTAGATGTTGTTCTACAGTTTATCTGGACGTGATCCTCAGTTTCCGCGGACGTGTTTGTATTACGTTTATGCCCAGTGGTACCAGTACAGTGAATACACTACAGTATCTGCTGTGTCATATGCATTGTAGGTTTACCTTATAATGTAAGCCGAATTCACTTGAAAACTGAGCTGTTCACGAACATCATATCAAACATGCGCTACAAAATAAATATGATGACGATTTTTCCTGCGCAGGTTTTCTGTTCTGCCTAAAACCCACTTCCTTTCGGAATTGTTTGCACTGCGACCTTTAAGATCTACGTCTACGAAGCGGTCAACATTCAGGGACAACAGAGAGATCAGCCAAGAGAACTGGAAGATTTCCGCCAAACATGGACCATTCCCAACACCACGAACGCAACGACTGCCAAATTCGCCTTGACCAACGCCTTTCCGGTATTGCCCGAAAAGCAGTATGCTCTCTCACTGCAGCTTGCAGTAGGTTCTGTGATTAACGAAAACTTTTGCGAAATACGATAAAACTGGAAGCAGTGCCACAGAGTTATTCTTAAATTATACTTTACTTAATGACATCGGGAAAACCAGCCCTGTATGCCCACAATCCCACGCTATTCGTGCACCCGCTATTCGTGCTGAACCTATAGAAATGGTCACTTCCGCGGAAGTGACCATTTCTAGGTTCAGCACCATTTGTCAACCGAATCCGAGCCGGCAACCACACGGCCGTGTGGTTGCCGGCTCGGATTCGGTTGACAAATTTCTCCGCCAATACTGCTTTAGCGAACCAGAACTGAAAGAGCTGGCTGATTTCTTCCGCCAGTAATATACCCGACTGCAAAGCAAATAAACGTATAATTATTTTTATTTAAAATTGCAGTACCTCTATTAAGTATCATAATACGAGTACAACTAATCAACAGTTAAGCAAATAATTACTAATCAACAGCTAAGCATGAGATCGATGAATTAATTTACTGGCTATGGAAAAATTTAAAAAAAAACAGCATAATTATATAAATAACAAACGCGCAATTAAGCCATGAAATACTGGTTGAAGTTCATCAATCGATAAAACACTTTAAATTGTAAAAAGCATGTAATACGCAAACCAAACCTTGGCTGGTCCACCGGCAACTTCTTCGGGCGTCATAACAGGGAATCTTATCAGGAACAGTGCATCCCCTAAAACCGTCCGCTGATTGGCTCCGGTAACATCGTTTTTTCTGCTCACACTGATGACTGGCCCATCTGAAAAATTATAATGGGAAAAATCATGAATTCGTTCAGTGTTGTCTTTAAGGCTCACACATTACTTAAATTTGCAGTTAAGGTTTTAGCATCAACACGTATACTTCGCTTTGCCCATTATTTTAATCAGTACCGCTTTAGGGATCAATATATTAATCACTTTTACTGCATAGATGCAGTGCTGGTCTTACTGCATAGATTGCACACTGATAAGCTGCGTAGGCTGCATAGACTGAATGGTAATGCATAGACTGCATTTCAGTCAGCCGTGGTTGTTCATGTAGCCGCCCGCCACAAAGGCTCTCAATTCGGTAAAGTGATTAATATATTGATCCCTAAAGCGGTACTGATTGAAATAATGGGCAAAGCGAAGTATAGTCAAAAGTCAAAACGAATATTTGTTTTACAAGTCGGCGCCGTGCATACTTCATAACTGCGCTGTATACATCCATCTCTTTGGCCTTTATAGTGTCGCGACGTAGAATTAGTTTCAACATTTCCAAATCAATTTCCAGGAAATCTGCGGACTGCAGTACGGAGGCTCCCCATAAATCAATCTTCGCCAGACAGAAGTCCTCCAGATTCGTTTCGTCATACAGCCGTGCCTGGGTAAAAAACCATGTACAAAAAACACAACGCAGTATTAACAAATTGAAACAACCGTTTGTTATTGACGCAAATTTCCGAATTAACACGAACTGACGAATAATTAATACGAATAGTTAATACGAACTGACAGCTCATTAAAGGCAGTACTACCGTTATTGCTACGGTTTAATATTTATTCCAGAAGTACTGCACTGCAACAATTAGCGTTCTAACCAAACCCGTTCAGTGCACGGTATATAGATATTAAGTATATTATACGGTGCACGGTATATATCTATATTACAGATACTACTTTAAAAGTAGTAACTGTTCAGTACCTGAATACACCAAGCCAGGCAGTTATCGGCAGCCACATTCTGTCTCAAATACTGTTCGCAGGCGTCCTTCAGAATTGGGATACCGTATTTCTTCGCGGCATAAAGGGCCGAAAAGGCAGTCAACTTGCTGAGCGGCCCAATTTGATCGTGATAAATATATCTGCAAGTTGTACAATAATTATTATTAATATTATTGACATGGTTAGTTTACGTATCCGTGTACAGCAGCGTACCTCAAAACAATTCGGAACGTCTCGGAGTCCATGTCAGTAATTTTAATAATGCTGGTTGTCTCTTTCATGGTGCCGTAAAGCATCGTTTCAAACACCGCACTACCCCAGCAGGATTCTGTAATGTTCAGCTTTCTATAAGTAAATATTTTTCTTATCTTTTACGCAAGCAAAATTAGCACCAAGCAAAATAACAGTATAGTTATACCAATATGTAACGATAACATAATAATTATTATGCTAGTATGTGTTGTAAGTACAACTTACAAGTACAGTACGAGACACTCATTATCGACACAAGTGACTGGCAAATGCATAGCATTAGCATAAGTAGATACGTACAGTAATACCGTGTTAACTACAATATTACACTCATATGGATTTAAACAGGTAAGTGAACTGGATCTTAAAACTTCCGATTTAACAAAATATAGATATTATTAGAATTAATAAAAGCCATTTGTGATAAGTCCGATTCCAGTACCCGATTACTTTAGCTGTGTAGCTGTGCTACTGACAACTTACTTGTGTGCTCTGATGTCGACACTGGGGGTATCTGGCGCCTGAATCCGGAAGATGACATCGCTCAAAATATCCTTCCCCAAAATGTGCTTGCCTCTGTTGGCAATCGTGGAGTGCTGACTCTGCCATCCCCAAATTGGCTCCACAGCTTGAGCATTAGGGTCCATCGTGATGGGATGATGGCCAGTGTAGTCCGTCGGAACGACGCTGGGGATGATTATACGGATTTACTGAAAGATGAGGGAATAATAAAGAGCACGCCAAAACTCAATATCCAACAAGGGACCTTCGAAGTCCACAGAGCGTGCAGAGTCTGCCGCGGCCACGATGCATCTCGTCGCCAGTCCGCGAAAAGTCGACTATCAAGTATTAAATCAGTAATTACAAGCCCATCCAACAATTCTTTGACCGCTGTAAGCGCAGCGCATATAAATCGCGCATAGTAATGCAAATACGCATCGTAGTGTAGTGGCAGATATATTTATAAATATTCAACCAATACGAGTATATTAGATCACAATTAATAGACCATTATTAGACCAACGTGGAAATTTGGAATCAATCATCTTTAGCCCGGGCATGTTGCAATCAGTAATTTGAAAGTAATATGGATATTAAGTACCACCGCGATATTGTATTGCAAAGCAAAGATAATACTGTTACAAAAGCATAAAATTAATATAAATTATGATGGCAATAAATAATGCTAAACATATTACATTGTATATCACAGATACAGTAACTGCAACACATGCAGATATTTGGTGCTTATTTACGCAGAATACGCAGACCCATGTGGCGTGACGTGTCGAAGCACATTAAATGGCTCAAGCCCACGTTTCTTTAAATTCCCGCTTACAGCGGTCAAAGAATTGTTGGATGGGCTTGTACATACTCGTACTCATGGTCAGAATACTGTATGCGGCGCTGGGCAGTGGTGCCGGCACGCCTATACCGACAGCTGTACTGTTCATTGGTCAGTGCGACAAAGGTGAGCTAAATGAATCAGCACGAGGGTGCGCTCGGACAAATCACAAAATAAAAATTAATTACAATTAGTAGTACTGTATTTGATTATTTTGTTATAATTACAGTACAATTACTACAAACTACAAAGGAAGTACGTGTTAATAGCACAACACAGAAATGAAACCTCCCGAACTGTACAAAAGTGTACATGCATATTACACAGATACAGTACTACCTTTGATTTAGTAAAAATTTCGAAACAATATATTGGTAAAAACTAAAAAGCTTGACTCTCCTCCAGTACCGGCAAATAAATTTGTGGAAAGCAAATAAACAATGCGCCAGAATATGTGCCACTGTCGACTTTTAGGGTCGTTCTACTTGGCCTCCGGCACTAGTAAACTCACTCGAGTAAGTACAGTAATCTATACGGCAGCTGCTGTGGTACACTCTTTGTTCTGGTTCCCTGCCTGTTTTGGTACGGGCGATCGCTGCACGTTTATCGGGTTGTTGGGCAATGGATAGTATGGTGTTGTATGTGCCGTAATAGTGTAATGTGCATTTGAAACAGTACACTATTGGGGATATGACGAAATTTTTAATCAATTGCAGTTTAGAGAAAAACAATCAACATGACAAAGCAGTATACTCAATCAGCAGAAAACAGGCTCGGGAGGTCTGAGGACGGAGCACAACTGATCTACGTGCGCTCCCAGTGGAGCTGTTCAGTGTTCACTGAACGGAGGCCGCGTTCCCGCGCTGGATTGCTATGCTGATACGCGGGCGCAAATTTTCCGGTGCTCGTACGTTGTCGGATTCTTGCCGTACCCTCCTACCCACTTCCGTATGCAGACTGGTAGCTTCCGTTCCGGTTGGTCCTAGCGTTTCGAAGACCAGAGCGCTGAACAGGTAGTCCCGGTACTCCTGGATAATGTTCTGGTACTTGCTTGCCGTATCCTGTTCGGCCTTTGCCGCCACTGATCCAGCTCGCACGGATGTCGCCGTGATATGCGATAAGGCCACCATACAGACGCATGTGACACTGACATCCAAGTCGGAATTCTTCCTCTTTCCCACAGTACACTTGCAGTTGGAAACTACGGTACTTTACTCAGATACGAAAATCTGTAGTAGAGATTATTAATGTGTCGCCTACCATGTTATTGGCTGGTATTAAGAAAATCGCCGTGGGTAAAACATATCTGATTAATTACATGGATAAGTTTCGCTTTGCTGAATATCAGAATATTAAAAATTTTTCAGCAAAGAATTATATGTACAAGTACTCGAATATTTATACGGCCCAGCGTAGTATCTCACTTACCAAAAGGTCGACCCCTATACTGAAACAACCCGTTCAAAAAATGTACTCGTTCATTGTCCGGCATGTAAAACTAAAATTTACGTTTACAGAATATTGAAGCTTGATAAATACAGATACTCGTACAGTAGAAGCGTATTCCTATTCCTATTCCTATTCCTATTCCTAAAAAAGCAATGCAATCTACGGTACTTCGGTAGCGATATTGAGAAATCCGTCTAACTTTAACGGAAGTATGTTTCAACTACTCTAGGGTCTGAAGACGCTGTTCGAAATCAAAATCGGGATTAACGCTATTTGTGCAATAGAAATCAGAGTAATACTAATGATAATAACTGGTTTGTAATTATTATAAACCAGTTCGGAAGGATTTTTGCCAGAAGGGTAATTTCGTTCCACTAGTTTATGTAAAATTTTGTAGTAGAGTTTTGAATCGAATATTAGAGTCTTGTCTTTCTCATGCTGTTTTTCTGGTTGTCAACAATCTGTTAGTTCTTACAGTAGATTGGTTGACATATGAATATATCACAACCAGGGTTAAAGTTAAAAATTTGTAGTGCACTGTGCAAACTAACTGATCAGTCTCGGTGTCTTTTTTCTGTAATTGTTGTTTCTCTCTTTTGCATTCGATTTGGGTTTATTATCATTTACACAGCTGCTGAGTTTCATGATTAAGAGCTTGATTGTCTGCAGTTGCCTGTCTGCCAGATCAAAGAGCTAACTGGAAGATGAACATCACTGCACCGGCAAACGATACAAGTATTCTATTTACTACGTCACGCATTGCTAATTGCTTTTCTAGATACAAAGAGTGGAATGATATCTGTCAGTACAACAGACAGCAAGTAGAACAGGTGTACCTATTCTACATCTTCACATATTTATCTCTTTTGGTGGTTTGCACGATCGGCAATGTATTCATTCTGGTTATCCTAATGCGCAGTTTGCGCAAGTGGAAAGCATCTGCGCGAAGTTACATGTTGGGAACTGCCATTGCCGATCTCGGCGCTCTGTAAGTAGCCTCTGCATCGTCCATCGATGCAGTATAATATCTTTTCGTGGCACATGTGCACGTTTAAAAATGTTCTGTACAGATATGCTGGTCAGGACGAAATTGGTTTTTGTAGTCAGATTACTAATGGCTTCGCGGTCTTGTTGGCTGCTGATAAAATGCTACCCAGTAGGATACAACAAAACCGTTGTGTACTGTATGGGCTGTACCGTGTTTAATTATAACAGTCGCTATCACCTTACAATAGTTACACTCAATCTTCAACTCCCTGCAGGGAGATGCAACTCCGTGGAGCTGATTGGCCCCGCCTTGCGCCGTTATTGGTCGCTGTGCTCTTCGGAATTGCAACTACGGTCTACGGCGTAGACCAGCTAAATAGCTGGTAAAGCTTCGCCGTGGACGTACCCCGACAGGCCCGACCAAACTAACCTGAAGTTTGAAGTCAATTTTCAACTTTGATGCCATAGACAGGCAAAAATTTATTTTCATGCATTTCCGTAAACAGAAGCACATCATAACTATTCAAGAAATTTTAACTTTCCAAAAGTAAATTTTTGATTCTTTCATACTATCGCGCACATAAGCATACTATGTAAGTAGTAAAGTTTTAGAATATATATAGTAATATTTTGTCAGTACAATAAAGTTTTTTTGATTCTCCGTTAACTACCCCGTAAAAGGGACAACTCCGGACGCGCAAAACACTGGAAATCACCCTCAATCTTCGTTGTTAACTTGAACTGGGAGACGTATTCTTATTCGCTGCTTGAAACACTCCCCCTCTCCTCGGGGTTGCCAGCCCGTGCAGGGAGTTGAAGATTGAGTGTAACTAATATTACATGCATAATGCATCTGCGGAAAGTCAGCTTCGTCTTGAGTTGTAGATGTATGCCTTCCAGCATCGTAAAATTAATGGCTTGCAATCAGTTTCTCAAACAAAATGCAAGCACTTATAAATCTTTAAATTATTTTTAGATGGTTAGGATTGCCATTGTGCGTCGACAATATAGGGATATCATATCAGCTACGGTTTTTTAACTATTCGAACGTATACTCAAGTTTCGTGCTTCTGGAAGGGTGCACACTGTGGTTTCAACAAATTTGCATGCACTGCGCTGACTGGTAAGCCTTACGAATAAACAAAATTGACAAGACAAATTCACGACAAGGCAAATTCAGTATGAATAATTTGTACGGTCATCTTGGGTGTTTGGTCCTCAACGATCCTGTTTCTGATAAATTTTATCTAGGATGCTAGTGGCATTTAGCTGGGAACGACTACTAATAATTATTAACCCATTTCGCTTTGGATCGTTGCAACGAGTGTCGACGGCCTGGATTATAATAGCGATCCTATTTCTCGTAGCGCTACCGATTGGGGTATTCAAGTTTGTGGTTTCCTGCTTGTTGTATAATGACATAATCATCATGCCAGCTTGGGTTAATCGATGGTCAAAGATTGACCGTTCGGCTAGGGTAAGAAACCTTGTACCACACAGCTTATGAATTCAATTTTAAAATGCGGATGGAAATCTTTTTATTTTACTATTATTTTTACTTGAGTCCTGGTGCTGAGCGTACAACTGGCGTACAAGCATGCCCACAAAACGACCGACCTGTGTACATAATAATACAATATAACTGTAAGATATATGGACGATTTACTCAAAAAACTCGACCCATTATCAGCGGCGCCTGTATTTCCGCTTATTTCACCAGTGTTCCTTTGTGTTATGCATGTATTCCACCGGAATTCTGACTAAGAAAAACTAAAAAGCTAAGAATGACCTAAGAAAATTAAAATGCCGGAGGAAAGCGCGGGAATACAGGCAGAACATACACGAATACCGGTGGTCGACTAGGCGGGAATGCTACCTACGAATACGTAGCGAAAAATAATGGGTCGAAACCTTACAGTGACTCCAAGTCTCCAACTGTACGGCCAAGTGAGTCAGTCAGTCAAGGAATGCAAACACGGCCACTTCGTAGACCGTCCATGCTATTGTCTTCGCAAATTTCGTTAACATAAGCAGAGTGCTGAAGCGTGTAGCAGGGTCGATGGGGTCAAACATATGCTTTTGATTCTCCCCGCTCACATGGGGCGGTCGATTTGTAATTGTGGATAGGTTTGTAGTTTTCCAGATACAATACATACAGCACGGTATTTGCTTGCAAGAAAGTTGCTTTTCTGTATTACAATCATTCTATGAGTGTTAATAATTGTTTTTCGCTGATAGGTTATTGCAGAACTAGTGACCTTCATCCTTATCTTAATCCCCGGTGTTTGTCTGATGGTATTACTCAGTCGTCAGCACCGTTCACCCATCGGCCTAATGCGACTGCAACAGATACAGTCGTCGCATGCCAGCTTAAAGGGGAATAATTCTCGTTCCAGCCGCTCGGACACGGGCAATACCATCATCCTGCTTAGCAGTTCCGCACTGTACCTTGTCACCAGAATCCCCATGGTCGTTCAGTCGTGCTATTTTTACTTGAGCGGTGTAGATTACGACTTTACGGTTCAGCTTTTTACAGTTCCTTTTGTCGATATTGCCCAGTACGCCGGGTATTCATTTACGTTTTTCACTTATCTTGTCACTACCAGGAATTTCCGTGAGCATTTGTTTAAACTATTTACACCTCCAATGTCCGAGGATGGTACTTACGTACAGCATTGCCGATCGGGGAGACTTTCTATATGCTTTGGAAGACACTATCGAGCGTCTTCGTCCGCCGCGAAAGCTAGCGCAACGGCTGACGACAGCTCATCTGAGCAAATTCCGCGAGAAAAATCTTCAGCTGATATTAAATGTCGCCTTACTACCACGCTTCTATAAAAATTGTGCTAAAACATTCATTTGCTGAATTTGTTTTTTGGCAATTCTGGCTTTAAAATGGTTCGTTGGCTTTGCGAGAAGAGACCCGATACAAAGTAGCAAATTCGGGTAAATGCAAGAAGACGTTCACTTTCGTGCTCTTCCAGAAACGTTTTTGCATCGTTTAATGGCATTCTATAGCCACATGATTTGTGAACAATAATGTGAAAGCCGTTTGTGCGCGCAACATCCGGTTGAGAAGTTATGGGTGACATGAAATCCCTAAAGTTTAAATGCACAGAGGTGCACCAAAGTCTCATTATGTACCGATCTTCTTTAAATTTTTTACGAAACTATACACAAGAGAAGAAGGTTGTTTCGACACGAAATCGGGTTTCCATCATGTTCCTAAAATCTTAAAACGAATTTCACAAGTTTTAAAATTCATCTTAAAACCGGAAAAAAAATGCCAGAAATCCGGTTGCATGCAGTCAGAACAATCTTTAAGCCATCCATCGAATCCGACACAGGCCGAAGCGTGGTACCGTGCCTTTGGCATTCTGGCAGTCGCTCCAGATGTCCGCATGCGGGTTGTAACAGAACGCAGAATCGGTAACCCAATTTTTGAGCATTTGACGTACAACCTCCGAACGCGAACAACAGACCACCGAGACTGGCAGCCGCGAACTTCTCCAGGTGCGTTGGTAAGGTACCAAAGACGCCACGTACGCATACCGATTGACCAATCCATCGTGGCTCACGAGTGACCCCTCATGACCACCAATGCGGTCGCTAAAAGCGGCAGCACCGAGGTCCCTCGGACTTTCCAGTACAGCCACATCCGTCCAGCCAGCATGAGCGCTCGCGAGTTTTCAGTTACAGTATTAGCTTGATAAGCGGCGTATTTGTGCACAAAACCAATGCAGATTACGAACAAGTTGTCAGCGGAAACATGAGAGAATATTTACGGTTTGTAGATCAGCATCGTCAAACAGACACTATGGGGCGGCTATTGCTACTTTCAATGGTAATGGCGTATTGCTACTGCCGCAGCTCGGTAAAATTACTGTATCTCATTTTAGACCGCTACAGTCCAGAAACCGTTTTAACAATGTGTCCTTGTGCTTCCGTCATGCATATTTTACGGCATGTTTAAAGAATGCAAACGATACGTAGACTGATTAGTTCAGACTGCCTGCAGTTATAAACTGATTCAATAACAGCATACGCTCATCATTATCCATTTTCGGCTAGTTAAACAAAACAAAAAAGGCAAAGGAACAAAAAGTCAGCTATACGATCAAAGAAAAGAGTCGTACTATGCATAGTAGCGAGGGCATTAGTGCCGTATCTACAGACACGTTTCGTGTAAACGGAGTTTAAAAACTAGGTGATTTCGAAATAGAGCTGAGGAAATTGTCCTTCGGCAACAGTTGTAGTTCCGCATGTACTAGTTTCGGTAATTGGATTATAGCCAATTTCTCTTTGGCTGTAACTGTACAAGCCGTTGCGTCGCTGACGTTCATCTGAAAGCATTAAAATTATCATTCTCATCCTGCGCACTCTGTTACTATAAGAAATGATTCTTGTAGCACAAGCATGTGCATACATTCTGGATCTAGAACGTTGGAGAACTGGACTGAGAGCGAGCAGCTTCCAGAAGAAGCGGTCACAGTTGCTTTCCCATTGGAACCATACCAGGATTGTTGCATGCCCTAGACAGTAATTATTACAAACATTATGCTTGTACACACCGCATCTCGCAATTTGATGATTTTGATCGCGCTGCACATCGTTTTTGTTATTCATGGAACTCGCTCCACTTACTTTAGTTTGCAGTGATAGAACGTATCGTTTGCCGAAAGCTACCGGAAACCCCGTGCCCAGTTGGAGTTTTGCAACAGTTAAATTTTTCTTCCTGAGAATGGCCCCTGAATGGCGAACACTTTCCAACTTTTTTCGTTGGTTTCTCGAGCGTCCATTGGTGCTGGCCGCTTCGCAGTCATATATTTTGATGGCCACATCACATTGCACGCCGGCAGGAAGTGGACTTTGGACAAAAACACCAACAGCCACCAAGTTAATCGTCGCCATGCTCTGATGAAAAATGTTGTTAAGTGTTAACACTGAAAGCAAAAATTAGCAGGTTAACTGTGTTATATGTACCAAATCTGCGCTGCAAGGATGTTGGTCGGGTGCGATAGATAACCTGAAAAAATAGACTGTTTATGTTTTGACTCGATCTGGTGCAGAACATCTATGTTTTATTGCGAGGTACTGAATACATGATGACATCGGGAAATCCAGCCATGTAGGTCCAATAAGACGAGCTGATCGTTTTGCCAAACCTGGATACAGTTACTTCGATTTGGCTGCCCACTCTTATCCGGTTGACGAATTTCTCGGGTAATGGTGTTTTAGTGAACCAAAACTGAAAAAGCTGGTCGGATTCTTCGGCCGATAATAAACCCGACTGCAAAGCAAATGAGCGTAATAAATATTACTTCTAGCGTAAATCGTGAACTGCGCAAGAACTTTCCGTCGGACCAGCCCGGACTGGCATCCAGAATGCCCAGTTAGATATTAGTGTATCATTCGGACATTCTATCCGAACGATGGAACTTCAGTTTTGTCGATCATTATCATATGCAGTTTAGGTGAGTGTACTCCGTTATGCATCTATTGCTGGATAAGCGTACATGCATGCGTGCGAAGTTAAAAATAGAATACGCCGTTTATAAGAAAATTTAAATCGACAAAGCACTGAGTGATCGGTAAACATACTAAGCACAACAAACCTTGGATGGTCCGTTGGCGAATTCCTCGGAGGTCATGATCGGGAATCTTATCAAAAATAGTCTATCGCCTAAAACCGACCGCTGGTTGGCTTCGGTAGGATCAAGTTTCTTCTGCTTGCACTGATGACTGGCCCATCTGCAGTTTAAAGGAAAACAAAACGAAAATTTGTCGAAATCTATTCTAAAGGTTCGGTTGGTTAAAGTTTCAACATCTGTAAAAATAAATGATAAAAGCAAACGATCAGTAGTGGACACCTTACGTACTTCACTACTGCGTTGAACACGTCCACTTCTTTGGCCTTTAGAGTGTCGCGACGTAATATTAGTGTCAAAATTTCCAAGTCAATTTCCAGGAAATCTGCCGACTGCAGTACCGAAGCTCCCCAAAGATCGGTCTTCTTCAAACATAAGTTCTCCAAAAAGGTTTCGTCGTACAGCTTTGCCTAGGTAAAACAACGCATACCGTGCATCCTACATTTTATTAACAGGGTGATGCTGCATGTACGGGAAACAAGGGCACTGGCGGCAAGCAGCGCCGTGCAAGGGTATTTTTAGTTTTCGATTTTCGAACTTTACAAAGCTTACATTATGTTTTTATCATTTTGCAGTGTAAATCTGACAACATTGACGCAGTGACGCTTTATCTGTTCTGACAGTGGCAACTTGCGTAAGTATGTAACATATCGCTTGTTTCTTCTCGCAAATACATACTTTTTTTCAAGAAATAGGGATTTTACAACTACAGTCTTCCAATTTTACGAGGTCATAGTCATCGCCCGTTTCCAGATGTACCTTAAAACGTTACTGAAGGTCTCGGAGTCCATGTCAGTGATTTTAACAACGCTTGCACCAGCCTCCTTCATTACTCCGTAAAACATCGTTTCAAACACCGCACTGCCCATGGCCAACAAAAGTCTGCAAAATCCAGTTGTCCAATGAACACTTTTTTTCAGTTTCACGTTTGAATATCGTTAGTCGTTACATCAGCATATCAGACTAACGATCAATATAAGGTAAATCAATAGAGTATGTAAAGCATAAAGCGATCTGCAGTGGTGCATTATAATTTTAGATCTACAACTGGGAGTCTGAGACTAATCTATACTTCTAACACAATTAAAAATATGTAGTTCGCCCAGATTCCAGACGACCACTGGCTTGGCTGTGCTAGGCGGCGATGCCAATCGGGTTCTTCACAGCTTTGTGGAACGAGGGTATGGGAGACACCACCGGTTGGGGAAAAATTAAATCAGGATGGTTTTAACTTGAAACTTTTAGACTTTTTTCCGCTTGAGGGACTACACACCTAAAGACGGGCTTGGTGCCAGTGATTTCTTACTTGTGTGCTTTGATGTCGACACTGGGGCTATCTAGCGGCTGAATCCGGCAGGTGACATCGCTCAGAATATCCTTCCCGAAAATATGTTTGGCCCTACTGGCGATCGTGGATAATACACTCTGCCATCCCCAAATTGGCTCTACCGCTTGAGCAATAGAGTCCATTGTGGATGCAGTGGTAGCCCGTGTAGTCCGTCAGAACGACGCTGGAGGGTGTCCACAAGGATTTGACACCGGAAGCGCACGAAGAATAAAGGACAAAGCGGAAAAGGATAGCGCACCGAAAAAGGAAAGCGGAATAAGAAACTTTGCAGCGGTGCTTCTCGTCAGTCAATGACAACTTTAAAAGTCGACGGATCGGTCGCTAATGAATTGTGCCGGCAAATATTTGGCAAAACAACAGCGCAATGGCAATTTTCTGAAACCTGATTGAGTAAGCCGCAGAGGCCGGCATAGCGTGGGAATCGCTCGTGGCACCGCCCACACAGAGAGCTGCATTGCTAATTGGTCGGTGTGATGAAATAGCACTCGATGAATCAGCATGATGGTGCAGCGCTCTAAACTCCAGAGGATGCGCAGAGTCAAAACGCGGACTTACATCGAGCATCTGCGACTTACATCGAAACGAGAAATAGGCGTACCAAGTCCCAATTGGCTGGGCTTCGATGTAAGTCGCTTTTTGCTCGATGTCTGTCGGTGGGCGTCGACGAAAACCGTTACGAACATGGGCGTACCTTGTAACGGTCTAAGCGACGCCCAGGTACTTACAAACTTCGCGTTTCCGCGATTTTTATTGGTGGGTCAGCATTCTGAGTTAGATCGAGGCTGCCCACCGCCAATAGCAAAATTCAAAACCACGTGATCGTTTCTCCATACTTTGGGCTGACAGCGACGGTTACACAGTAAAACGACAGGGTTTTCCGTCTTTTTTAAAGTTTTTTAAGTTCTTGTCTTCTAGTTTGCTGTTGAAATCAGAAATATGAAACTGATATTCATCTATAGTGCAGGGAAGCCTGTATTCTGGGAATTCAGATAAGACGGTGCAGTAAAGTGTTCGGCCAGATGCACTCCTGTTTATACTGATCGCTTGCTACCTGATTATCGTTCAGTTTAAAATAATTTGAATCCCACCGCAGCTGACTAGCGTATTACAAATTGATTCCGACTTGCCAAAAGGTCCTTGAATCCTTGTGGCTGTCTCTAACGATTTGTGGTATACTTGTCATGTATTGCTGCCATTTGCTGCCGTCGTATCGCAGGGAACACTGCGCGCTGGCTACGCAGCTGTGGGTGTTGGTTGCAGTTTACTGCATTCTGTGCTTGAGTTCCTGATCGGATGTGGAAACCCGACTACGATTTATACTCCTGGACAACTCCATTTTTGGTTTTTCGTCCGTATATTTTGACAGAAAATTGTATGTTTTGCTTGACCGTGTGGCGGGTTCCCGCTGTGATCTGGCTACCCAGAAGTATTGTTAGTATATCTTGTTGTTTTTTTTGTTTATTTTAGCTTAAAATAATACTGCATAGCAGTACCTTAGCGCGCCTTGTTTTGGTACTTTTAAACAGGTTATGTGTCGTTGTTTAACTTTTAGAAAAGTAGTGCTACAGTTTATCGTTAGAAGCATAATGTCAGCACAGCACGCATATTACATGTCAGTCTGTATGTCCTGACTGTTGTGCGCATGCGGTCGAGTTTAGCCCGTACATACATACATGCAAGACGCGTAAACGGGCGCGGTTTTGCGTTCGATGTCTGTATGTAAAGGGTGAAAAACGTTGTAAGTAAGTCCCCGAAGCGCCTGTGCGCATCTGGTCTACTACTGCAGAAGAAATACGAGTTACAGATAGTTCAATGGCTGTCTTCGATTAAAAAAAACACACGCTAAAACAATAACTGTAAAAAATGGTCGATGTTTCGGCTCCTAACAGCGGCATAGAAGTCAGGGGAAAAAGAATGAACAAAACGCTGGAATTACTGTATATGCTTCTTGAGTTTCAAGTTCACGTTTCAGTCTCAGGTTATTCAACACGTATCACGTACACTCATTCCTTATTCCATCTTCTGCGCCTGTTTTTTATCATGGCGGTCGTTGTACGTTTATCGAGATATGAAATCGAGATGCAAGCACGACAACTACTTACTAAAAGGTTTTTGCGAAATTCCTCTTGCTAAATTAACTTTCCCGTTGAGTGTTTCCAAGGAAGGGTGCAAGGAAGCTGAAGTGACTTATTGAAAGGTCAGTAAAGGCATTTTACTGAAGACGTCCTGAATAAATGAAACAGATGGAGGGAGTTTTAATCGGAAGACTGTTCCGAAAGTGCCGGGAGCCCAGTGCTGTCAACATTTTGTAATTGCCAGTATACCGTCAATTCCGTAACAGACACTTTCGTTTCATGCCTTTTCGGATTCGATAAGCAAACATCCGGCGGTATTACGTTTTGTGATGGGCAATAATCCACTAAGTCCTAATGTTGTGACTGCTTTTCAAAAACATAGGGCAAGAAATCATGCGCAACTTGGTACTAAAGTATTCCCATAATTTTTGAATTAGATACTCTGGCCTTGAAATGTTAAAAACCTTCTAAGCCTTCAAATATGAAGATTAAAGTAACCCTGTTTGAGCACGAACTCAAGTTCGCATTGTGGTAACAAAAATGCAAATGTTTTCACAGCACATAATGCATTTACAGTGTAATGCTTAGGAGATCAATTTGAAACTCAATCTCAAGCCGGTTCCTTAATAATAATTTTCCCTTAATTTTTAGTAAGTCATGAGCACATTACTAATTAATTATTCTCTTTTTCTGAAATGCATAATCTCGACCAGTAGTGTACGGTCAAAAGCGTTTGTCGTGTAACTCGTATTACAGGTACCTGTTAAGAGGGATACAATATATTGTAAATTTGTAACTATCTGTAGTAATAAACCATCGACTTCAGATTTTAACTATTCTATATTGGCTACTCGCTAACTCGCTGTTTGAATTCGCGTTTTCCAGTTAAATGTGAAAAACCGTAGCAAATGCTGTCGGACATCAGGCAGACAGAAACCAAAGATTATCGGATCCACAACAGCTTGTAGAGTGTGCACTGTGCAGCTGGCCGAGGTAAAGCCAAGATGGACGCTTCATGCGGAAAAAGAAATTAATTGTCCAGTACCATTTATTAGGTCCCCAGCAAACCAGGAGACTTAGCGTCATAACTGTTAAGGTGAAAAGTGCACGCGATGAATCCCCTGAGTGTTCACTGCGGTGCCCGTTGAAATCGCTAATCTGACGCTCTCCACTGCGGCGTTGAAAAGCGTTATACAGGATGAATGGGCAGACGCCTATCACTGCAATTGCCGGAATGTCGAACACGACGAAGAAATTAGCGAAAATGCAGGCAGCTTGCACCGTACTGGAATCATTTAATCCGCAGTAATCTGGTATCGAGCTGCAATGTAGTTGATTGCACACAATGTTCGGAATGCAGAGGATATGGAGCATCATGAATACACCAATACACAACGCAATCGCTAATTTTTTCGTGTGCCTTCCACGATACGTTACCGGTGACACAATAGCCCACACGCGGTTAGCAGCAATCAAAAAAATGGCAATAAGCGGACATTCCGGTTGTCACTCAGTTAGCAAAGATGTTAACGATACAAGCCGTCAAGCCCACGACCCACTCATTGGCAACGGCTTTTCTGTACATTTCCACCGGATTCCCAATTATGCAGTAAGTGAGAAGATTAAAGGTCAATAGGAAACGATGTAGACGCTGAAAGCGTTTTGGAGCTGCTTGTGAGCGAAAAGACGACCAGCAGTGGAAGATTTGTAACCAGGATCATGGTTGATAAGGAGAGTTCGATCCACAACGATGTGTTTGTTGATAGATCCACCACAGTCGTATTTAACCGCTGCAGCCTCGTGGTAGCATTACGGGTTATTTTCAGTCTTCAGCGACGAAACAATAACTTTTGTTCCGCGTCGCAAAGTTTTTTTTTTGCAGCGGCTGAAAATTTTCCCAACTTTGCAAATAGTAAAGGCTCTGGGAAGGTCTGTGACGAGTGATTATAATATCCGCAAGCTAAGTGAGAAGCGAAATCATTCAACTAAAACTCGGTCAAACATCAGTATCCCAATTCCCAAAGGTGTGCTTGGCTACTGGCGCCAGACTTGGTAATAATGTACCACGGTCTCTTTATAATGTACAGATACACCCGCTCTTAATCCCGGCATGGGATTTCTGTGGAGCGGTCTCAAGTCAACCAGCAGCCCTAGCTACTTCCTCTCTTGCACGCTTTCTAATCGAGGGCATCTTTTTCCGCTGAAAACGCAATTTGTATTTACCGACAGACTCTGATGGAAATCAGTCTGTAATGTGACAATTAAATTTAGGATGCTTTAAACAAACAATGAATCCTGTTTTGCGGCGCATGTGATCAGCTATCATGCACGTGCCCGTATAAGAAGAAGTCTTGGAACAGGCATGTTGACCTTTACTATATCCTTAAGGAAACAACCGTTAGGCGCCTCCTACAAAATTAGTTTACATATACTGGGCGTGAGAATCCGTTTCGGCTGCCAACGTATTCACATTAATTGATAACCCAAAAAATTCCAAAATTATTCTTTGTAAGCCGGAAATTGCCGGATGCGTTTTGGATAGTACCGTTCTTTGAACAGACCAAAACTCTTGGCCATGCAGCTGGGTTACTGGGTTGAATACTTATGATTTTGCTAATGACACGGAAGACTCATGATCTTTACAGAGAATGACCTAGCGGCGGGAGTAAGTCGATTGTTACTGCTGATAATGACATTGTTGTGTCGTTGTGGTTTCCCATGCTTGTAGTTTATAAGTAAGTATATTTCAAACGGGACCCAAAAATGCAAGCTTAGCAATTATGTATTGTTTGCTGTTACATCATGTTTCCAAATTCTGATGGTAGCAGATGCTGACTGTAGCGTTCATTGTATACCGAACAAATGTATCAGTGCAATGTGCAAGAAAGCGCACGTTAATACACTTTATAAAACCAAATTACAATACGGAGAACGAACACTGCAACATTCATCAACGGAGAACAGTCTGAAAGAGGAAAACCGGTTCGCATCACAATCGCCAGGCGCCAGCACTGGGCTCGAACAGAGAAGCGCTTGTCTGCGCAGTATGTGCTAAACGAGCCATAAACTTCTTTTTGTCATACATTATACTTGTCGCTCTTCAGATAGCCCCATTAAAAATGAACAGAGGGTTTTATTCAGTTTACGCGTAATCGCACTTTTAAAACGAATGAAGCACCTATTTTCCGCAACAGTTCGAAAACCGAAATTTAGCGATACGAAAGGAGTTCAAAGGACGAAAAGAATAACACAAGGATGCAGCAAAACATCAGCGTGAACCTTGAGCTTATACAGAACGTATCTACAAAATCCGGTGCAAACACTCTTGATGCCAAATGGTTAGGCCACTTCGAAATAGAGCTGAGGAAACTGTCCTCTAGTAACAGTTGTGGTCCCGCATTCATAGCTTCGGAGCGCTTCGTTATAGCCAGGTCTCTGTTACAAGAGTATCCGGCATTATTTTGTCTGCGTTCATCTAAAATATAAAAATTCCGATTGTCAGCATGCACAACCAACCATTAAAGCTGCACAAAACATTAATAACACCCTTTTGCAGCATGCTTACATTCTGGATCCAGACCATCGGAGAACTGCACCAAGAGCGAACAATCTGCAGCAGACGCGGTTACTCCACCTCTCCCGTTGGTACCAAAACAAGACTGTTGCATGCCCTATAATCAATTCAACATCAATATTAATTTTACCACGCCCATGCTTGCAAGTTGCACATCAGTTTCTACTATCCACTTACTGCAATCTGCAGTTGTAAGGCGTACTGGGTACTACCGGAAAGGCTTGTTTCAGCTCGATTTTAGCAGTGGTTGAGTTTATGTGGTGGGGAATGGTCCACGTTTGGCGAAAATCTTCCAGTTCTTTTGGCTGGTCTTTGTAATATCCACGAATTTTGTCATTTTCATAAACATAAATTCTGATGGTTGCAGTACACACATCGCCGGTAGGAAGTGGATTTTGCACGAAAAAAACCAACAGCAGCCAGGTTAATCGACGTCACACTCTGTAAGTATATAAAATTTGTTGTCCATTAGTGATTAAACAACCTTCGCTATCTAGTCAACCAATCATTAAAAACAGGTATATGTACAAGTGCATGTATTAAGCTAAAGCTGTACCGAGTCTGCATTGTGTGATTTTGGGGTGGAGGTGACAGAAAACCTAAAAAGATCAGAATGGGCTGTCAGTGCTTTGCTTCTGTCGGTTGTATACGAGATAGTAAATACTTGATGACATCGGGATAACCGGCTCTGTACTCCCAAGATGTGCTGCCGAGCTGCTGGTGGTGCTGCCCAACCTGGAGATCATCACCTCTGTGTGGCTCCCGACTCGTAGGCTGCTTCTGAATTTCTGGGGCAATGGTGCTTTGGCGAACTAGTACTGAAAAAGCTGACTACTTTCTTTGTCCAGTAACAAGCCCGACTGCAAAGTACGTAAATGAACATCATAAATTAGAACGAATGAGTAAGCTGACTTTCTGTTGAACTCAAGCATTTTAGATTGTTCGCTGTTATATTGACTGGTCATCAAAAACCTTAAAAATGGGCATTACATAATGTGCAAGCCATATAAGTAATGAATTGAAGAAATGGTTAATCGCTAAACATAATAGACACGCTAGATATCTGGAATCTTGAGGGGTCCACTTGCAACATCTTCGGGCGTCATAACAGGGAATCGTATCAGAAACAGAGCATCCCCTAAAACCGACCGCTGGTTGGCTCCGGTAGGATCAAGTTTATCCTGCTCACATCGATGCTTGGCCCATCTAGAATTTGCAGAAAACTTACAAATTTCTCGAAATCTACGGAATGATTTGTCGAATTTGCAGAAAATGTACAAATTTGCCGATTTTGTCTTCAAGAGGTTCAGTTAGAAACGCTAACAAGCAAGATCTAGTCAGTAGGTAACCACGCCAAAACGAACGGCTAGAGTTACTGTCAACGCCTGCATGAATAGGAAGATAATGCTGTACATACTTCGTAACGGCATTGCACACATCCACCTCTTTGACCTTTAGAGTGTCGCGACGTAAAATGATTTGCAACACCTCCAAGTCAATTTCCAGGAAATCGGCGGAATGCAGTACGGATGCTGCCCATAAATCAATCTTCTCCAAGCAAAAGTTTTCCAAGCTGGTTTCGCCGTACAGCCGCGCCTAGATACAACCATGCACAGATAATTTTATATCGCAATGCCGAACATCTATGATTCAAACAACTTAAAGAATACGAATCTAGCGCCGACTAAGAGCAGGAATACGATTACGTACAGTACTTCGACTTTTCTGAACAACGGACCGTGTTCACTCTTTTTGAACAACGAATCACCCACGTATTAAGATCTTGGCTACTCTTAAGCAGTTTGCAAGTTAGTATTACAGAGTATACTTTGAAGTACTGAACCATTTGCTAACCAAAACAAAGTATTCAAAACAAACCAATCCATTAAGTGAAAACTACTCACCTGAATAAACCAAGCCAGACAATTATGTTTCTTAAAACACGAGATTTTGCAGATTTCTCTTGTCCATGGGCAGTGCGGTTTTTGAAACGATGTTCTACGGCACTATGAAGGAAACTACGAACGTCGTTAAAATTACTGACATGGACTCAGAGACGTTCGAAATCGTTTTAAGGTAAAGCGCGCTTACCCTGACTGCTGTATTGTACATGCGCTACACGGTTACTGCAAGCGCAAGGCGACATGTGATCTACGTTAACAATGTTGTACAACCTGGTAGGTACACTTATTACGATCAAATTGGACCCTTCAACAAATCCACCGCATTTTCGACTCTTTATGCCGCGAAAAAGTATGGTATCCCGCATCTGAAGGACGAGAAGGACGCTTGCGAGCAGTACTTGCGACAAAATGTGCTTTCTTCGGGCTTGTAACTTGTTGATAAGCAGCATTCGTTTTACTTTTATCATAAACGTTTGAACATCATATCAGCTAATAATCTTAGTTTTTCTCTAAACTACTCAGCTGTTAGTTAACTGAATTTCCTTCGAAACACCGCAGTAGCTTACTTGTGTGCTTTAATGTCGACTTTAGGACTGTTGGGTTGCTGGATCCGGAAAGTGACATCGCTCAAAATATCCTTCCCGAAAATGTGCTTGGTTCTGTTGGCTATCGTGGACTGCTGACTCTACCATCCCCAAATGGGCTCCACAGGTTGAGCATTAGGGTCCATCGTAACGCAATGGTTGCCAAAGTGCGAAAACAAAATTGGCTTCCCGATTCTCTTCAGAACGATGCTGAGAAACTGAATCACTTCTGCATGCAGATTTACAACACTTTATTTAAACTGATCGAAAAATAGGACGCACAAAAAATCACAGGAATCAGCAAGGAACCATTATTGCCTATTAGGAGGTGTCCGTCAGCCCGTGTAAAATCACCTGATAGTGCAGGAGTGCAAGCGAAAGCACATACAGTAAAACCTCTGACTTTGAACACTCGCGTAAATTGAACACTGGTGTATATTGAACGGTCATTACGGAATACGGAACCGGCGCGTCTCGTAGACTATAACACAGGGGGGACCTCGCGTATATTGAACACTTCCCTAAAGTGAACATTGAACAAATTAGCTGGAACGAATCTAATTATTTACTAATATTTAGACCTTTTGAAAATGAACAAAGCGCCGGAATCTGGTTTCGACAGCGAAAAAACACAAAAACAGCCCTTAACGGACCAGAGTTCACTGGTGTCAAAGTTGTAAATAGCGAATGCCTACAGATTTTGATTTGTTATGCGCGAAAATAGCGTAAACAAGGCTTGCTAGCGGGGCTGTCCCCCTTGAGGCGGCGCCTGTTCGCCCTCAGGGGCAGCTTTAGAGCGCTAAAGCACTGTTTCCAAGGGCGGTCCCCCTGGGCGCAGCTGTTCTGTACATTGAACAGGCGTCTACATTGAACGAAAAATTTGGAACCGCAGGTGTTCCAAGTACGCAGGTTTTACTATACCATTATATCACTGCTCATCGGTACGTACATATAATATGATGATACGCCGCGTTTTGTGTAAGCACGGTACTTTGCCATCTGCGCAGAGAAGCACTGAACTCTGTGCGAGCATGCAAGTACTGAAGTCTAAAGGTATTCTACTCTGTATATCGAAAGGGAAGAAAAAGGAGCGATGACTTTATTTCATCTGGAAGAATAATAAAAAAAATTCAGTGCACGAGAAAGACAGGTAATAACGTTCTGTTCGGCTCCCACAGCTGTAGCGGTTACGATGGCATAGCGTGTTAAGGTACTTCGAAATAAAAGTGAGGAAAATTGTGCGCTAGCAGTAGTTGTTGTTCCGCTTGTATTATAAGTAGACAGTTTGTCTGTAATTACCATAACCATCCCCGTAGATGTTATTATTGCTAATCTGCTGGTGCTCGTCTAAAAAACAAAAAAATAACGATTTTTACCATGCGCTAGTGAGTTAGTGCATTTGTTTTATTAATCTAATAAAACTGATATCAGTATGAGTACATTTGGATCATGGGCATCGAAGAACTGCACTATGAGTGAGCAGTTCGCCGAAGATGGTTTCTGATGGCTTCCCAGTTGTACCATAACACGATGCTCCATGCGCTCAAAATTTTGAAGTTATATTTAATTAAGGTTATTTTAGCCTTGCAGTTTGTGGCGTTTTATGACTATTACACTTACCGTAGTTTGGACTTTGGAGTGATAGAGCATGTTTTTTGAGACACTACAGCGCAGTATGCCACATTAGCTGGAAAGGGGCTGCGTGCAATAAATGTACGAGTTATAAGTTCAGATAATAAGAGTAAGTAATAAGTAAAATTATGCAATAAGTAATAATAGTACGCCCAAAATGGTACTGCATGCGGTTAGTCGAAATTGTGTTCTGTGTACTGTAATTGGATGTCTTTTCTGTTTCTCGCTAGAAGCTAATTAAGCAATCGTATTTAATTTACTTTCTGTAATCATACATGTAGACTATTCATTAATTGTTGCACATAGAACTGCTAATTCAACCTTTATGTGCCGGATGTGCTTAGGAACTTGGCGTTATTTGAACACTGAAAGGTTCACTTCGGCGCACCTCAACCCTTGCCGAACAAATTAATGGTCTTTACGCCGCTGGTTCTTCTACTGTAAAGTAAAGTTGAGGAAATTGTCCGTTAGTAGCACTTGTTGTCCCGCACGTACTACTTCCATTTTTTGGATTATAGCCAATTTGTCTTTGATTGGAGTAATATCCGTGCATGCTGCTATTTCGTTGGCGGTCATCTACAAGCATTCACATTCCGATTTTTAGCATGTATTCTGCAGAAATGCAACTAACCATCAGGTAATGTGCATGTTAAATAAATGACTGTATTTTGTATGACTTGCATTATGCATACATTCTGGATCTAGAGTGTCGAAGAATTGTACAGATAGTGCACAATTCCCAGAAGAAGTGGTCACAGTTGATTTCCCGGTTGTACCATAGACCGATTGTTGCATGCCCTTCAATTCAATATAAACTTTCTCATCCTTGCCCATAGTTTGACATCATTTAGTGCCTTTGCTGAATAACTCGCTTACTTTAATTTCCAGCGAGAGGGCATATTGTTTTTCGGGCATTACTGGAAAGGCTGAGCCAAATTTAAATTTTGCAGTAGTTGAATTCGTATGACCGGGAATATTCCATATTTGTCGGAAGCTTTCTAGTTCCCGTGGCTGGTCTCTATAATATCCACGAACGCTTACTCTTTCATATTCGTATATTTTGATAGCGGCAGTGCACGCAACGCCGGCAGGAAGTGGATTTTGGATAAACAAACCAATAGCAACCAAGTTAATTGTCGCCGTCGGGCCGCCCTTTGATCACAAAAAATTATCCCTGAGTGGTGAGATAGGCTTCGCAATCTATGTACTTATGTGCGTAAAATAACTGTTGTACGACATCTTACTAAATTTGCATTGTGAATCTTCAGAATGGATGTGACAGAGAACCTGCACAAAATCCAAAAGATATTAATCTGTTGATAACTTGGTTTCTGATGCACGTATGCAGGGCGAACTCAGTATCGCCCTACACACCTTCCCCGTTCTGCTCCATGCAGTCATCTGCCCGGAGCACTACCATACGGCTGCATAGACGCTATATGTGCAACCAAGCCGCGAAACTCTGGGCGGACAATTAGAGCAGTGCCTACAGCCAAGGTGTTTATAACGCGAAATGGAATTTCCCCTATTCAGAAGATCTGTATGTACCTTATCACATCGGGAAACCCAGCCATGTACGTCCAATTTTCCATGCTATTCGTACTATCAAACCTAGAAATAGCCACTTCTGTCTCGTTGCCATGTCTCATTCGATGGATGAACTTCTCTGGAAGCGCAATCTTGGCGAACCAAAACTGAAAAAGCTGACTGATTTCTTCTGCCAGTAACGCGCCCGACTGCAAACCATATAAGCGGCATAAAAATTAATTGAAAAAAATCATTCTCCATGACAAACTATTGACTTCCCGTCTAACGGAACGGAAGTACATCAGACAGGACTAGAGTAGTGTACTCTCTCAGATACATCCGGTCCGTCGGACCGACAATTAAATCAATGGTAACTTAAAGGTCAGTTGGTTAGTGTTGCCCAAAATTATACACAGTTATAACTGTCTAATGTTAAAACTTTAAAAATAACTCATTTTGGTATTGCGCAAGTCATTTAGTTGAACTTGATAAGCTGATCAAATCCTGAGTAGTCGAAAATTAAATAATGCAGTAAACCTTGGCGGGTCCAGTAGCAACCTCCTCGGAAGTCATCGTAGGAAATCTTATTAGGAAGAGTGCATCCCCCAAAACCGACCGCTGGTTGGCTCCAGTAAAATCGATTTTTTGCTGTTCACACTGATGCTTCACCCATCTAAAAATTTCAAGTTTTATTAGCCTTGATTACAGTTCCAGGTTAAGTTACAATAAAACGCACATTTCAAATCTCTCCACGTCGTACATACTTCATAACTGCATTGTATACATCCACCTCTTTGACCTTTAAAGTGTCGCGACGTAAGATTACTGACAAAACCTCCCGGTCAATTTCCAAAAAATCTGCGGAATGCAGTACAGATGCTCCCCATACATCAATTTTTTCCAAACAGAACTTCTCCAAGTTGGTTTCATCATACAGCCTTGCCTAGGTGAAATATTACGGACAGCATATACGGTAAAAGGTAAACTGGACCATCCACGATTCAATCAAATATTGAAGTTAAATATACTATTCCAGTCTGAGTCGGCTGGATATGGCACATATGACTGGAATTTGTTGATTATTAAAATTGTCTGCATACATCAGTACCTCAGTTTTGTGCTATGTAGTATGTACACTCTGGACAGTTCATAATTTTACTTTAATTCCATCAGCAAATAATACCTGAACAAACCAAGCCAGACAATTATCGGCAGCTATATTTTGTCTCAAGTACTGATCGCAGGCGTTTTTCAAAATTGGGATGCCGTATTTTTTCGCGGCATAAAGAGCAGAGAATGCGGTTAATTTGTTGAACGGGCCAATCTGGTCATAATAGATGTATCTATAAGATACACAGCAACATACACATGCAGATATTGTAGATAAATCCTCTTCAGAAGTAAGCGTACAGTATGTAATTGCCGCAATTGAAGTAAACGTAACTGAAGTAACCTCTACCTTAAAACAATTCTAAATGTCTCTGGATCCATGTCAGTGATTTTAACGATATTTTTGGTCTCTTTAACTGTACCATAAAACATCGTTTCGAACACCGCACTGCCCATGGCTAACAGAAATCTGTAAAGATCAAGTACGCTGTCAGTAATTATGAACACTTTTCTCACAATACTTCTGGGTGGTTATGTAAAATACTACGTCTTAACTCCAACCGTGATCTCACTTATGCGCTTTGATGTCCACAACGGGGCTATTGGGTTGCTGGATCCGGAAGGTGACGTCGCTTAAAATGTCCTTCCCGAAAATGTGTCTGGCTCTATTGGCAATGGTGGATTGTTGCCCCTGCCATCCCCAAACTGATTCGATAGCTTGAGCGTTAGGGTTCATCGTCTTACAGTGGTAGATCATCTACTCTGTACTCACAAAGCAAAAACAAATTTTCAACACCGATGGAACATAAATGATATCAAATCGAAAAAAGTGGCAGTTGTCGGTGCTGGTTATTGGATAACTGGCAAAGAGGCTGATAGAAGGAACAATATATTATTAAGATTTTCTCCTCCTGCAAAAGTAAAGGAGTTACTAACTACTGTATGTTCGCTTTTTAGGTTAGTCGGGTACGATGTAGCATTTTCTAATCTCATTAAGACCCGAGTCGGTCAAATCGTGTGTTTACGACAGTGCAGTGCACGATTTGTTCGAGGAGTTCCAAACTTAACTTTAGCTGCTTATCTGTACAGATTAGCAAACACTGTTTTAAGTGCTACCTACCTGTATAATAGAAAAGTGCGTGTCTCAGATTATTATTGATAGGCTATGATAGCTAATTCTCGTCGTGACCTGCTGACAGGTAGCACCGTGTATTTGGGCTTGAACGAGCAAAGATATCAGCCTGCCGTTGGAATGCATTCTTGCACCGTTATCTTTGCCGACGAAAAACTTGGAAATATTATTATTATTATCGGTAATGTATACGTCCATGGAGATACGAGGATATGAGTTTGTGGAACAATTTATCAGCCATTAACTGTCAAGACTTTTTAACGCCTAAAATTCGTTATTCAAATGACTATGATGATTCGTAAAATCTTCGAGTTATTTTACCCAGGAGTTTCTACAGAATAGCGTGAAAACAAATTTTGTTCGATCGGACAAGTGCAAGCAAATTGCAAAAAAACCTTGGGACGAACAAATGTATATCTATTTGGTCGCGCGGTTTATAACGCGCAATATAAATGTACGGACATTCGGCAGACATAATGCAAAAATTACAGGATCCACCACCGCCTGAATGCTATACAGCTGATCCAAATACAGCCAAGATGGTCGCTCCAAATGATGGAAAAAATTAATGGTCCAGTACAACTGATTCGGTCCCCACGAGATAAGAAGACTTGTGGTCATAACCGTTAAGGTAAAGAGCGCCCGTGATGATTCTCCTTTTCCACCTCGTATCCCGCTAAAATTACTCGCTCCATCATTTTTCAGATTCTTTAAAGGATCCTTCCGATGCCGAATGGTTTTGTACAATATAAATGGACACACTCCCACCACCGCAATAACCGGTATATCGAAGACCAGGAAGAAATTAGCAAAAATCCAGATGGCTTGCGCCGGGTTGGTGTCATCCAGTCCACAAGGATTCGACCCGGGATAATACGTCAACTGATTGTACAAAATATTCGGCAGACAGAGTACGTGCAGTGCACTTAAGACACCGCAGCAAAAAGTAATCGCTAATCGTTTTGTATGCCGATTTCGGTAGGATACCGGTGACACTATGGCCCACACACGGTTGACAGCGATTAAGAGATGCGCATAGGATGACATTCCCGTGATGACCCAGTTCCCGTAAATGTTGACAATACACGCCGGCATATTTAAAGCCCAAGCGCTGGAGATGGCGTCGCTGGATATTTCTATCGGGTTGACCACAACGCAGTAGGTGAGCAGATTGAAGACTAAGAGAAAAATGATGTAGACTGCAAATGGCGTCTGCAGCGGTTTTGATATCAAGAAAATCAGTAAAACTGGCAGGTTGGTAATTAACACGGCGATACTCAACGAAAGGTCCGCCCACATGGAAATGCTACTGGCTTCCTCAACGCTGGATATATTTTGCCGCGCGGTCTGGTTATCCATAAAGCTGGACGACAATGAACCTAACGGAAAGCCATAAGAATTAAATTTGATCAAACTAAGAAATTTGTGATTGTTTGTGGAAAACAGCTGTCGAACGATTACTGACTACTGAAAATTGTTCGTTATAACTGGCAGCCTGAATTAAAGTCAAAGCAAAAAAGCACTTCACTAATTTACTGAAAGCTGCTGCAGATCAAGTCTGTTAGGAAAATAGTGGTACCATATATTTGTAATATATAGTTGACAAAAGCAAAGAGTGTCTCAACACATACCCGAATCAAATGTATCGATACCGACAAGCGCCATTTTCCTGAAACTCGTACCACGGCGTACGTATGTTGGGAGGCAATATCCAAACAGTAAATTAATATTAAACTTCTAGTCCGTTAAATTAAACTGATTGTTAAAATATTGGTTCAAGGTTAGGTTATGGAAAGTGCCTCCAAAAACGTGATAAATGGAAGGTTTCATAATTGAGACAAACATTACTGCAGTCGCTTGCAGTGCGTTGTTTACATACAGGCAAACTACTTTATATGCAGTAGAAGGATGTTTCGGGTAAGGACCTTGACATGATCTCAGATCGGCATAATAATCGCCATTTGATATTCAGCAACATTTTACACCAGTACATAAGTTCCGGCACTTTGGGGAGACGGACCATCTGCGCAAAGCAAACAATGTCTATCCCGATGCATATCTGGATATGACGGTATTTCCCGGCATTATCGTGCAGGTTATTGCTGATGCAGCTTTAAATCATAAGGGAATGCGGACACATCCCATTCATTACCTGACATTTCGCATGTCGGAATGGCAAAACTATCGACGATAACGTAAAAAAAACCTGACAGTTTATAAAAATACGATTGTTCAAATGGTATTAAATATATTTCACAATAGCGAGCAGTTAAATAAATTTACTAAATTTACTTTTGTTTAAATACACATTTTATTTTCTGTGTTTTTTTGTTTATTTTTAACTGTGATTGCGGACCATACATTTTCTTTTTTACTGGCTACTACACATTTTAGTACGCAAATTACGGTTGTTCGTCTTTGAATTTATTGTTTACTGAGTACACAGCCGCCAGCTCGAGCACAAGTCATAGTTACAAGTATTTTGTACAATAATTGAGCATATTTTACAATGAAATGCGCGATCGTGTTCGTTTTCTTCGTATTAAAACGACATTTATGTAAATCTGTACTGTACCCCGGGCGTTGAGGCAACACTTCTTGTACAAACAAACACAGCCAGCACACTTCTGTCTACGTATACCACTTCTTCTTGAAATACACTTCCGGCTGTCAAGGCAGTCCGCTCACTCCGCTGGACATTCGAATACACAGTACTTCCGAGTACGATGCAGCACCGTTAACTTGACAGCTGCTGAATTTCGTACGTGTTTTTACCAGAACATTCAATTTTTTTAAGCGATCCATGTCCTTCCGCTGACAAGCGGTATATCTGATTACGGTGCAATTGTTAGTCTGTACTCTGTAGCAAGAAACGACAATAAGACTGTCAGTAAGGCAATCCATATTCCTGAGTACCTTAACACAGCCGACGTTATAGTAGGGGCATCGATGGGGTTGCCAGACTGGCACAACCTCGAATTTTTCAATCCATAAAAACAGGCTGTTCAAGAATTTCTGCTTAACCTATGTTCTACAGAGTACTGCGTAAAGTATAACGCATGGCACGTTTTATCGGTGCGAAGCATTTCTGCAAAACATAAAGTCAACAAATTCTTTTCCCGTAAAGCTTTGCGAACTTAGTATAGGAATTTCTTTATTTATGGGGATAGCCGACAAAAGCTGTACATTAATAGGCGAAAACATTATTAAAATTTCGTCTTCAGTTTCGGCGTCGTTTTTGCCGCATCAGTTTTAATGGAGCGCAACAACCGTACCGTCATTATCGGACGCATCGTAATCACCATCAACACCACACTCAACGATACCGACGATGCCATCTTTTCGCCCAACCGCAACATCTTCTACGTATCCGTGGATATCATCGCCCTCATCGGTGTCCTGGCCACCAACGGTTTTGTTCTAGGTATTCTCTTATGCAACCGCCATCTGCACACCCCCTTCAACATCTACGTCATGAGTCTATGTACGTCCAACATCCTTTGTTACGACGTCTTCGTTAACGTCCTGCAGATCTTAAATGACTGGTACGCCACGTGGTGGATGGGACCGGCCGCGTGTGTGGTGTTATTGTACGGGAATTTCGTCTTCACCGGCGGAACGAATATGTCCCACTTCCTCATCACTTTCAACCGGCTGTGGGCGGTGTTCCATCCATTCTCCTACCGCGAATACCACTCCAGGAATTTCGCGGTAATTGTGTGCTTATCCATCTGGGCGATCATCCACCTGGTGACCTTACCGCCGCTGCTTCTTGATTTGCCCAGTAAAGGCCGTGTGGATGAAGGCGGGTGTGACCTTGATCCTGGAACTCATCGCACATGGACCCTGGTGGTCTTAATTGTCGTTTACCTGATTCCGACCGCGTTCGTCATTGGATCCTACCCGGTGTTTGTGTACAAGAAGATCCGTACCGGTGTGGAGAAAGGTCGCGATGTGGTGCCGTCGGTATCATCGCGCAATCAAAGTTTGTTTCGCAGCCGTCACCGGGAGCTGGACCGCGGATTTTTGGTGTTGACCGCGATGACGATGAGCGTTACGGTGTGCTGGCTGCCAAATAATGTCTCAGCCACTGTCACGATTTTTACTGGACGTGCGGCGCCGGAATGGATGCGTAAGATGTTCTGGGCGTTGTATCCGGTGCAGGCGCTTATCGATCCCGTCCTATTTGCGGTGTGTCTGCAGGATGTGCGGCAAGCAGTCAGAAAGTGTTTATCTATACCTTGCCGAGCTGGAACGTGCGTAACTAATCAACGTGATCTCGTTCACAAGAAATTTACCGGTCAAACTTAATTGTACAATTACAATACAGCTCGTGTTTGCAGTAACAGTCATTGACATTCAGTGCTATTACTTGTTACCATGTATATATATCAATTAAAAGGATAACTTTCAAGCTCGTTGTACTCGTACTGACAAATTTATGACATTTTGATGCTTTTCCTACGCTGTGCACATATATACATTGTACAGTTTTACATAATTATTCTGATCTGGTGTTCTACGTTGCCAGTTACGTCAGTGTGTCCAGTTAATTTTGTTTCGCCCGCTGTCGATTAACAATACGGTGAGAACTCAGAATACGTACTGTCAAGCAACTAAAAGCAAGAAATTAAGAGCTGAACAATCTCGAGTATACAAATACACTTTACAGCTACGGTTTCGGCTACAGTACATGTATTACTTTTTTGGACCTATCCAGATCTATGAACCCTCAAAAGTCATTGCAATTGGTCTCATTTGGGATGCTCTAGCAGTGTAATTTCAATATTCGGACATGTATAAACGCCTAATGAGGTGCGGAAAATGAGATACCAACTACACTATGACAGTATGCATATATCTGCATATGGCAGATTCACTGCCGCATTGGACGTATTTACCTGTATCAGGCTGTATGTACATACAGCGAAGACCTCCATTGTATCACACCTACTCTACATGCCGTGTGTTATTGCATTGTTTCCACCAGGCTCGACGCAATTGCTATCTGATCGCAATTCGGCGTGCTACGAAATACCGCTCATTAAAATATTGAGCACTGGAGATGTGGAATTAAGGAACAGCGAACCAGATTTACAACGCAGCTACGCATTCGCCTTCCGCGTTTCTGTGATCAGTGGTTTCCGCTGCCGTTTGTTTCTATACGGCGTTCATACTAAAATTCTAGAAGTGGCCGATAACGTTTAATATACAAGAACATCACCCGATACCGCAACGGCTGCATGCAGTGAAAGAGAAGTTACTGTCGATGTCTCAAACGCCGATGCGGCTGATGTAACAGCTGACCATAAGACCGATTCGAGTCCGCTCTGTCAAGAAAAGCTCCACCACTTTCTGGACTTCTTTTACATCCAAAAGCCGCAGCAAAGCCTGCACAGTAATACTGTACCGCCAATTGTTTCTACATATCATTCGCTGGCTTAATAAATTCCAGATCTGCACGGGCGCACTGCCATTAATAATCACTCACGTGCAACAAATCCACCGCGACGTTTACACCTAGTAACTTTTCCTGAAGTCGCACAACAAAATTGTGGTTTCATGCCACCAAATTTTCACTGTACAGAGTCTGTGTAGAATATTGAGAACAATGTTCGTTCATAAATATCTCCTGGAGCAGAACGATAGACTCATCAAAGGTGCTTCAACGGAGCAGCATTCTACCACGTCTGATAGAAAGAAACGTGGTATTGTTTGTCACAAGGCGCGCCGGAACAGTCAATTTCTCCACTCTAGACCACAATTTCTCTAGACCACTCTAGTCAATTTCTCCACAGGGCGCCAAATCCAATGTGCCGCAGTGCATTTCAAAAGTACGTCTTCCACCTGGCAGGATTGCATGATATCCAGCCCTATATCACCTCACCATCCGTATATCTCCTCATCATTTTAATAACGTTAACCGAAATTATGTTCGGCTCGGGATTTTAAAAATCCAGTTTGCGTATTCGCATGTTGCTTTTTTGGCATTTCAGTTTCATGCATTAAATGTGATTAACATGTTAATCATGTTACGTATTGTACCACGCATCGTCGCACTAGTACAGACTACAAAAATTGTTTAATAGATAAAAAAACAGACCACAGATTACGCTAGTACAGACGCACTAGCACAAACTACGAAAAAAAGCTATTGAATTTTAATAGCTGTTAAAATCTAATTTTTTAGTTTATTGACAAAATACAGTTAATATTGTGTAACACAGATTTTTTAGCTTCCGCACTTTTGTGCATTATTACTTAATTTCCATTGCTTGTGCGTTCGCTGTTTTCAGTTACTGATGTTTTCCATTGCTTTCGTCCGTATAACTCGAGACTCGACAGCGCTCTCTGAGTTGCACAGGACTGGTATGCAGTAAACATTTTAACAAAATATCACATACTTCCGCATATTGTACAGAGCCAGAGTAAAGACGATGGGGTCAATAACAGCTTGAAAATTGAAAATCAAATTAATTACTTGGGTAGCATAAGGGTCATACGTCGCCGAGAAGCTCAGTTTGATGTACCAGATCATGCTTGGTGTCCAGAAGATGAAGACCGACACCGTCAGAAGCAGTAACAGCCACGACGTCTCGTAGTTATCATCAAACCGTGTTCCGTTTCGGCTAGGAATAACGCCTATAAAAAATAGTACGTATGCAGCGTTAATTGGTGTGCCGAAATTCTTACCCCTCGTATTTTGACGGCGACCGTAACTTATTTTCACGGCGGATAATTGCGATAAATGCCGATAATCAGTCTACAGCTGCCACGTTCGTTACAAATAATAACGGCAAAAAACTGTTCTTAGTAATAAGCAGCAGAAATTATGTAAGCCCTAAGGTTTCGACGGCATTTCAAATCAAAATCGATGGCATGGTCAATCCTATAAAGTCTTATACCCGGTAAGCGCTGATGCTAGCTTTTATTAAATATTAATACTTCTATGAAATGTGTGTATTTGCAGAGTACTAACCTTCATTACTAATGGCATAAATAATGTTCTCCGGAGCAATAGCACTGAACAGCTTTCCAATCCGCCGACCACGATGTTTCTTGCGCAAAATATACGGACACCCGACGAGCATGATTACCTCGCTCATTACCAGAACCATCTGGGCAAAGGTATTCCACGCCTTTAGGACCACACTACTGGCGATATTAACAACGCAGCCGCTAGCCATACGGGACACACGAAGCAGTGAAGCGTTATAAACAATCCCTGGAACGATTATTACGTGCAGGACGATCCACGACGCCGCACACAGGAGGACAGCCGTTTTCGTGGTATGCCGGTATTTGTACTGTACCGGAAAGGTGACGGCCCAGATGCGGTTGATAACGATCAGCAGATGACCAAAAATACTAACATTACCCAAAGCGTATTGGGTGTACAGGTAGAAGGAGCAGATATCCACTCCGTACTGAAAATGGAACATATCGTTCACCGTAAGGTCGATCGGCGTGTACGTTACCAAATACGTTAAATTGGTGATCAGTAAGTTGAGGATGTAGATGAGAAATGGATTCCGTGCAATCTCCCGGTGTTGGCGCAAGAGAATAATTAAGACGACAGCGTTGAGGTGAGTAGCGCGAGAACGACATTAAGGATTTCACATAAGTCATACGCGCTGGTCAGTGAATGCGAGCAGTTGGTATTGTTGAGGATTATCAATGGTTTCATAATCTGTCCAGTATTTATTTCACGAGTTTCAAAGGTTACAACCAGGTACTACTGCTCATAAATTAGATTTCATAATTATCGCTGCATTCAAATTCAAACTACAGATGACTGCTTCAATAATATTATAAAACTAGGATTTAGGACAAGGAAGCCTCGTAGCAAGATTAAAAAGAGGCAATGGGTCTGGGACTCCACCGGTTGATTTTGTGCTGCATCATGACATACGTACACGTTTACGTTCATAAAAAGCAATCCGTACAAACGCGCGGCTCACAAAGCGTTCTAACACAAGTACTGTAACATGAGTAAGCCAATAATTTTGGAAACAAGTAGGGTAGGTCAGCATTTCTATAAGAAAAAGAAGACAACCAAGCTTACTTGTTCGCCGAAAGATATCTGGGTTGATAAAGAACGCCAATAATGCAAAGAACGTTTTCCTCTGCACAACACAGTCTTGGCTAGCTACAATCTTCCAGAAACCGTTGTTAATACGCGCTGTGCGTAGGCGGTTTCTCAATTAGGCTGATGCGTATATTGACTGACAGGCTGGGATATTACGGCTTCGGGGACATCACAACAAGAGGTACACCGTAAATGGTGGAATTATACTTGACCCACTGACTGCGGTATGGCTAATACCAATACTTAAACGCACAGTGAAACGGAATAATAGTACCACGTTGTAATATTAAAGCTGAACACAGCGGGTCAACGAACATTAACATGCAGCATACGGCGTCATAAGATGCCCATTTTTCATTCCTGGATCCGGCTGAAGACCAAGTTAACTTATGATGCATCAAAACGATGCATTAAATGTTCATTTTGGCATAGATTTAACCATAGTTGACGTAGGCTGCATCGGATGGAACAAGAACATACTTTGTGGAGAACTGAATTATTGCTACTTAAAACAGCATCACGTTTGGCACAAACTCAGTTGAAGAGATAACTATAGTAATTCTTTGCTGTAGGACATACCAACGATAACAAGCTTTGCGGCATCAAATTTTTAAGGTAATCTTGTTTTAAGGTTTCGGGAAATGTGGAAAATATAACTTCATTACGTACAAGCAGCAAAACGTCATATTGCATTGCGCCGGCATGCGATGTGATCAAGTCTACCGCTTCGCTTGTTGATGATGCACTATCAGGCTGCAGGCACCTAGAGTCCCACCGTTCTGCATGACGGTCAGTCTAATAAATCTTTTTGTTTCAAGGAAAAAGGGCAACGCGTGGGCGCAGAACGGAAGCGTTGCCCCTGCAGTTGCAATATAATCCGGTGTATAGGGCGAACAATGACAACACAAAGTGCACCTTAACGGCTTAAAGATTCTTCCGGTGTCTTTCTTGCAGTAAACCTTTCAAGTTTGCACACACACGTGAAGCATGCTGTATTGTGGTGGTTCACCAAATGCGGCTGTCTTCAGTAGGTAATCTTTAAAAGGTTCAGCATTTTATTTTATTGTAATGTGCTAATACGTTACAGCGTTCAGCTGGCTCTGCTAAGCAAGGGCTGACCCTGAGACGCACTGCGGACCGAAATAACTCTTAATCCTGTAAACTACAACGACACGGAATTTTTGGATTCGCTATAAGCAATCATTTCTTGATAAACGCCCAAAGCCGCTACCGTACCCTGTATACCAGTAATCAGACAGTAGATACCAAACTGCACAGATACTGTAGTATTGTGTGCATCACGAACTGAATACACTATGGAACTGAACTCACTACAGAATTTGTAGCATTCTCTACACGTATGAAAAGCCAGAATGATATTATCGAAAGCGGTCCATATTACAGTACAGTACTACTCGTACAAATAGTAACACAGATAGTCAGAGCACATTGCTAACGCAGAAATTTTCGAAAGGCAATTTTTGCCTGTGTACGAGTGCTGTCAAAAGCCAGGGTAAACACAATGGGGTCAACAACAGCTTGAAAGTCATAGACTAAATTAACAACTTGGCTGATGTATGGATTCGATGTGGAGCGAAAACTCATCATCAGATACCAGACCATGCTGGGCGTCCAGAAAACAAAAACCGAAACAGTTAGCAGGAGCAGAAGCCACGAAGTTTCTTGATTGCTCTCCACGGTTTTTCCACTTCGAGCTGCTCCATCGTCTGCAGAAAACCACAACTGACATATAATAACAGAAATCAATACCTAAAATTAAAAATATTTATGCTGGTATTTATTTGTTTAATTGTGGTGTTTTGCTGACCTTATTACGCAGTCTGTTACTGTCTGTAGAGAATCAAAATAAGAAGTAAACTGCTGCTTACCGTCATTTATAGAGTTTTTCTCTGATGATAACTGCGAACTACGAACAGTCTTTAATCCCACACGTCGCGTTCCCTGTTTCTTGCGCAAAATGTATGGACACGCTGTTAACATGATCAGTTCACTGATTACCAGCAGCATTTGGGCAATGGTATTCCACGTCTGCAGCACCACACTCGCGCCGGTGTTGATCACACACTTTAGCACGCAACCATTGTTGGACGCCCGCAACAACGGCTGATTGGCAACAATCCCCGGAAGTATGATTACATGCATTGCGACCCACGAGAGTACACATAAAATTATCGCGGTTTTTCCGCTGTGATGCTGTTTGTAATGCACCGGCATGCTGACCGCCCAGATGCGATTGATGGCGATCAATAAATGGCCGAAAATTCCAATATTCCCCAGAACGTATTGGGTGTATAAGTAAAATACGCAGATGGTAACACCATATTGGAATAATTCCAAATCCTGGACGGCGAGGTCCAGTGGGGCGTAGGCCACGAAAAAAATTAAATTTGTTACCAACAGGTTAACGACGTACGTCAAAAACGGATTTTTGCCTAATTCACGCGTCTGCCGCAATAAAACAATTAACACCGCGACATTTAACGGAACAGCTAAAATCAAGTTAATTAATTCGCAGATGTCGTAGATGCGCAAAACAACCGGGATGAACGTGCAGTTTGTGTTATTGGCCATTTTAAATAAAATTACTGTCAATATTTTTGCGAATGAATTAATAAATGGCCAGCTCCAGATGTTCCCGGATGTTCTCGGATCTGATTAATTTTTCACACCCGACATTTCAAAAATCATCACGGATGAAGCTTGGTATTGCCATACATTTTACGGAAGGATACACCCACGTCGGGTACCTTAAATGGGAGATGAACACGCCGAGTGGCTTATCGAACACGATGGCGACAATTTGATCCTGCGGCGATGTTGAGTGGGCTCTTTGTTTGGCCCTGTGGCACGTAAGGAGATGGATTAAAGGGCAAATCACAGCTTGAGCTGGACGTGTTAAACCGCTCTCACAACCAGCAGGCAGTCTAGGTAGAAAACGTCAATTTCAAAACGCAGAAAAATGAAAGCCACGGTAGTCATACATTATACGCCCAATCGTAAAGTTTTAACTTGCGCTATTACCATTACTTACTACTACTTGCGCTGCTTGCCCTTAAAGTGGTTATTAGTTACTTCCCGACATGGGTACTGTTAATAGATATGCAACGTGTTTGGTCTTTAAGGGCGTAGCAGAAAAAGCCCTACCTTTCATGTACGCGGCGCTGCAACGCATGCATACAGTACACTCGGGACTGGCTTGCTTTTTACAATTATTCACTGTACTTTTGGTGAAGTATGAAAATTGTAGGCAATTTTAGATCCCATATAGAGCCACAAACATGCAGATAGGTACGGAGTTCAACAATTCCTCAGTGACTTCCTCTTTTTATATGGCTGTGAAAAGCCACTGGTCCTGGCATGCGGTTACGCTGCCCATGTTACTAGTAAGTAGTAACATTATTGGCTGAATTGGAATATCTGTTTATGATACATCGTCACTAATGCAGTAACAGATGTGCGTGACAGATTATTTTAAATTTTACGGTTTCGCAAGATGCTGGACTGCAAAATCCGACTGGGCACATAAATTTTGCACCGGTGTACAGGTGTATCTGCACCGGTGTACCTGTAGGCTGTATAGTGTACATATAAGTCTCAGAAAATCCATTTATTACAATAAATATTATAAGTCTTGAACAGTTTGTCTGTTGCATCTTCTGAAGCAAATAATCCGTTTTAATCTTGAAAGGCACTGGCACCGCAATTATGGACATAATACAGTACTGTTAGTTCTGTATTAAAGCGTACAATCGGTGGTCCAAGGCCCAAGGGGATGCAAAAGCACGTTCTTGATAACAAAAATTGTGTAACTGGTGAAAATGAACGAAGATCCTGAATGATAATCAGATAATTTGTAATGAACGCCTGCTTTATGTTCGACATTTGTTGTTAGTGGATCTAACGTGCTGCTCTTTTCATGATTTTAACCTCGTTCTTAGAAGCAACTGAAGTAGCGTAATTAACCTCGAACACGCCCACGAACGATTTATCGTCCTCCACTGTTATTTAACTGACGACTGTTGGTCGAGTCAAATAATAACCGGAACCCGTGTGACCTCAGGCAGCAGTGTAAGTTTACTTGGGGAACTCACCAAACCTTCAGAAACAAGAAATATCTGTTCGTCCCTATATTACAGAACAACATGAAGTTGTTATGGAATCAAAGGAATTACACCGAAAGCTAAAAAACATTTGCTAAGATGCCTACTCTATTTTGTCCTGTTGTACTCTATTTTATCGATGCAGGTTTATTGCAGCAGCAAGAGCGGAGAAATATCGTCCAAATTTTGGATCGAATGAATGGGGTGTAAAATCCTAAACGTTCTGTTCGTGGGCGCCGAATGATGAGTGTAAAAAACAAAATATATTTTATTTTATGTTACACAAGAAAGCTGCCAGCGACTGAAGGTACACTTAGGTACATTACGCAGCCAGGAGCACATCATTGGAGCATCAGTTGCATCAATCTTGTTTCGTCAAAGGTCATGCACATATTCTTGGGTTACGCAAGCCCTTGTCAATAATGGCGTAGCGCCCCGCTGTATCGTAGAAGTTCAGTTCAGTTTCTGGTTCATATTAGATTCCGCTGTTTTACAGAGTAAACAACCTGTTTATGAAACGCTCTGTACAACAGTTTTCAGGCAAGTGCAATGGTTGCTGGCAGTGAAACAACTCAAAACAGACAACTAAGTGACAGCAGTGAATGGGATAGAGCAGCGCTTTGCAGCGGGGTTTTAAGCAGCCGCTCAAGTCGCGGAAACTACCGAATATACCGGATATACCGTTGACCGAACATGGATGTACCGTACTGATAGCCCATTATAGCGGCTCGATCAAGTAGCCTTACAGAGTTTGTGTACGCGAAATCAGCACTTTCACAGTGTGCGCTGGCTGCTTGTGCTTCCGAACGCACGAGCATGCAAACGCTGCATGTGTGCTGTTTTCCCGTACACAAAATCTGTGGTGCCCACTGGATCGAGCCGCTACAGTATGTTTGACCTATTCTTACAGCTTCCTTCATGGTTTCAGTTACTACCAAAATGTTTACCATCTTGCAGTGCGAAAACTAACAAGCCGTTCGATGTGTTGACAGTTTTGAAAACGTAAACGTTCTAAATGCTGCTTTGGTTAGTGGTGATCGAATCAAGGGATCGATTTGCTCTGCGAAAACTATTTCTGTTTTATACATGAGTAATTCTGTTGTTGTTGTTGTTGTTTTGAACGACCTACCGTAAAACGTTTAACATTTTTCCCTTAGCGTACGTATCACCATCCAAAATATTGCACTGCAAAATGTCTTTGATTTTTTTAATTTTTTCCCAACGCGATACAAAGTATTTCTGAACCAAGTAAATGCTGCTGTACCACCCGTACACGGATTGTATTCAAAGTATTTTCGTATTCTATCAAATGCCAAGGTGAATACAATAGGGTCAACAACAGCTTGGAAGTTGAAAATAAGGTTAATCACTTGTGTCACATATGGATCATAAATTGAGGAAAAGCTTAGTTTGATGTACCAAATCATACTCGGGGTCCAGAAGAAGAAGACCGAAAGAGTCAGTAGCAGCAGCAACCAGGAAGTCTCTTTATTCTCATCAGCTTTTCTCTTGTACACTTTCATCACTACTGCTAAAAACAGAATCTCATTACACATCCGCGAAATGCAGGTGCACATCTATTTTTAAGCACAATTATTGTATCGCTTACTGTCTTTGTTTGCGGTATAACTAGCGCCGTCGTTGGTGTCACTGTCTGCCGATTTTGCAATCTGACGCGTCCCGTGCTTCTTCCGCAAGATATAAGGGCATCCAGCCAGCATAATTATCTCGCTAATTACCAGCACCATCTGGGCAAAAGTGTTCCATGTCTTCAGGATAACGCTGTTGATGACATCCACAACACAACCTTTCGGCATATTGGATTTGGACAAGAGCGTGGCGTTAAAAACGATTCCCGGAACTATGATAACGTGCATGATAATCCAGGAGATGCCGCACAGAATAGTGGTTATGCGGACTGTGTGATGCTGCTTGTAATGAATGGGTGCGGCAACGGCCCAGATGCGGTTAATCACGATCAGTAGATGGCCGAAAATACTGATATTACCTACGCAATATTGTGCGTATAGGTAAAATGAGCAGGCCGGCAATCCAAACGAAAAATCAGCCATATCATCCACAGCAAGGTCCAGCGGTGTATAGCAGATAAAAAACACGAGATTTGCAATTAGCAGATTCAAAACGTAAATTAGGAACGGATTTCGTGCGACTTCGCGAGGCTGGTGCAGTAAGATAAGTAAAATTGTGCTGTTAAATAGTACCGCTAGAATTAGATTGGTAATTTCACAGATATCATAAGCTCCCAGCGGTGGCTGGGAACGCGACGAGTTGGTTGCATTCAGCATGGTTTCATTTGTGGTGAAATTAAGAAAGGCCTCGTGATTATGCATTGCCGGTGTGGATCACGCAATTTTGCACGATTAATGATGATGAGACTGCTGTCACATCGTTGAAACTGTCAAGAAGTACTTTCCACGACATTTATATTCCAGGAAGCTGCTGTGTGATGTGGCGACGTGGTGAAGATGGTGACAGTTGAACAATCCCGATCGTGCCTCCTACGCCTTGATCTGGACACGTAATAAGACCGCAGACATTGTTGGATCTGGAATTCTGGAAATTGTTGTTGTCAAAATAAACGGCGTGATAAAAAATGAATGTGCGAACGCCAAACGACCCAGAGCACGACCACCGAGGTGTGTTTTGATAATAAGAAAATGCCTGGTTGTTAGAAAATAATTTGAGAAGCTGCGGTATGGACGGAATCTGGCTGACAAGAAACCGGACATCTCCATTATGCCCACTGAAGTAAGACTAATACGGAACTTCACCGGTGAGCTGTGAATTAAACTGACATTTACGCCACCTACATCAACAAGTAAGCAAGATTAACAGGATATAACTGACGTCAAAGAATCGATAGGTACCTTAATATTCAGATGCCGCGGCTATCCTATGAGCACGCTAGGCTTGGCTATTTATACTAATTAGACGGCTAAATTGACATCAGCATGTAATACGTTTAATTACGAGCTATTTAGAACGGGTAATTTCTGAAAACTGCACTAGAATTGTGCGTTCTATAAATCGTAATACGATCGTTGGCGCTCGAGAGGAGCCCGAGGCCGTATATGTCAAGCACACCTTCACACCAGCGGATGCAGTTTATTTACCAGCGTTGATAATGAATCAAATTATCTTATTAATTTTAACACAGATACGATTCCTAGATGAATGTTTGTGGATAGGAAAATGCCATCCCAATGTGGCAGCATGTTTAATCATTCCATGCACGATAGTTTAGTCTAGTCTCGTTAACGGTTAACCTTAACAACAGGCATGTTGTTTACAGGCATGTTGTTACAGGTTCTACAGACTGGGCACCATTTTGATAGCTGCTTGCTTTTAGACATGGAAATGGAAGTGCACATGTAATACTGTACGTACTGTAATACAAACATAATACCACACCACAATAAAAGGCGAACTGAAAACAGTATCGGGACCAACGTACAATACGGCATACAGGCCTGTATATTATATCACGCTACCGTGTCCACATTCCGGTAAGTACGAGTAATTAATAAAAAATCGGATCTGGCGCTGTTTACGTAGTGATGTGCTGAAAGCATCTAACCATGATCATTATTTGATTACTTGACAAGCATGTAGTGATGATAGCCGCCGTTAATTACGTAACACATTCGTCACTCAGAAGTCGACATTTATGAGAATAGAAGACTGCATACACACGCTGGCGAAACTTTCCGGAGGTATGTTGAACTTCCTGCCCGTATGATTTAAACTGAAATTGACTAGAAAGCGCCCTAGTGCAAATAATATCCCAACAGGACTAACAGTTATTAATAGCTTTTGAGCAGACGAACTCGGAGATCACATTACCTCACCTCGAGCCTTTCTTGAGAAACCCGGAAGTACTGTACCCGCGCGAGTTTAAGGGACAGTGAATTCCCCTGGACTGCCCGCACTAGACGTCGGTTTCTTTGATGTCAAAGAAGCCGACGCCTAGTGCGGGCGGTCTGGGGCAAGTTTCTGTCCCTTAAACTCGCGCGGGTACAGTAGGTTGTTATTCCAGACGTACGGAAATGCCGGGCTAGCTGACGAATAGCGGTGAAATCTTTTTGTTCAGCAGCTGTGAAGCACAGCAGTCATCGGTACGTTAGAGGAAAAGGGTGAAGCCTTATTGTCGCTGAATACCTAATAATATCCGTGGAAACTGTGGAATCCGGAGGAGAATACCGTAAGCGAATAAGACTAGGAAAACAAATGTACAAATGTACGAAGTTGACCGAATCTGCAACTGATCAGTCTTTAGGGATGCAAGTCCACTTGATGTGCTTATATGTGTGCTCCATGCTTATCAAGTGCTTGTATGTACGTACACTGTACATACTTGTATCGCGTATTCCGAATTGATGGATTAGTCAGATTTCGAAAACATAAATTAGATTTTGAAGAAAAATACTTTGAATTAATTTTGTAAGCGGCATCAGTTGCGGTACCTTGTTTTGCTGTAATTCAACTGTTTTGTCTTTTTCTGCACAAAAAAACATTACAGTGAAAGCTTTAACTACATAATAATAAAAACGAAAGTAAAGTTTGGAGTTGCTGGTGCATGTTTCCTTGCATAAAATGTCCGCGAGGGTTTGTTAATATTGATTATTGCGCCAACCCAACAACTAAAAACATCATCACTAATCCGCCAAGGAGCACAGGTACAGATACATCCACAAAATGAGCGACCTGAGCTGCGGCAGACGCTAGAGAACCAAATAGAAGCAGTAATAACCTATTTGTTACAACAGCCTAAGAAAATCTTGATTTTTATCAGGGAAGAATTTTGATGCAAATCTACAGGCTGCTCGATATAACTTACAGGTAAATCAACGAAATTAAAAAGCCAAAAACGGAAAACACTGATCCAACCTCATCGCAATCGCACTGCTCCATTACGGCACACCCACAATCTGAGATAAGCCGCAGAAAATCGACATAACCGGTATTCCTCAAAGAGGTTTACAAGATCGCTATAGTAGTTTACTATGGGGCTCCGCTATAACATAAGCAAAATCGATCGAGTTTTCAAGTTTTAATTAAGAAAACTGCGTAATACGCAAGGGCGATGTTTCTTACCGATAGGTCACATAAAACAAGAGTACTTCTCAAGGGGCCTTCCTGCATAACTTGTAGCATGTGCCCCCGAGGACGGTACTGCTAAGATCTACTCCATTAGCACACTACGGAATAGTTCTACAGAGTATAAGAGGTTGCGTAAAATAGTTTCTGGGCTATCGGAGTAATGCAGGTTATCAAAATCACGGGTATTCCTCTACAGGGCTAATCCATTTGAAGATGTTATTCTGTTTAACGGGAGCCTGGATGCTGAAATTCCCAAACGTAATACCCTTTATCATCCGGTGAACCTGAAGAACTTTTCATGCATACGAGTACTCAAGAAATTTCGGAATTTCGGAAGACGGTATATGAAATTTAATCGTTTTCAAAGGTCGCTGGACTTAACGCACGTCATCTGCCATTCCGTTTCTTTAGATACTAGTATTACTGATTTCTGTACAAGCGTTGCGTCATTAACGATTAATGATAAAAAAGGGAGTAAAATTTCCCGAACACCAAAATGGCAGCGCATGTAAAACTGATAACAAAGACCCCAGATTCCCATATGCATCGCCACAGAAGATATTATAATATTTAAGATCATCAGCACAACGAAAATGCAACCAAAGCATTCGGTAAAGAAACGACATGCAGCATCTCCGAATGCCATGTGGTATGGACCGTGATTTACTCCAGAATACATCGCACGTAATGCGTAGCAGTACCTTGTAGTCTTATACACGAGTAATTCCTTATGCAAATGGTGCAAAGCGGGGTCTTTATCTGAGTCATCTGCAATACCTACCATTAACTGTTTTTCGCGCTCTTGTATCGCCTCTCCCACGGAAGCATAACTACTGTGTCGATTATCAGAAAGCTAATACGGTATTAGCTAGGATAGCTACTGCGGAAATACGAGTGTAAGTTGCGCCCTGAAGTACAATTCAAATGAATTTTTGATGATCCGTCATTTTTCTAGACGAGAAAAAAGACAAGGCTTGTGACAGCAACCAACACTGAAAACAATGGCTGGTTACCGGCAGAAATGACAATATTCACGAAGCGTCGCAAAAAATTTTGTAGTAGCTTTGCGTCCTCCAAAGAGCAATGGTATTAACAATGCTTCCCAGTTTCCATTAAATAAATATGTAAATGGCAATGCTGGCATTTGGTGTGAATTTCGCTGCCTCAGGAGTCAGGATCGCTTGGCAAATATCCAAATTATTTTCGTACATCCGTTTTCATATGCTTTTTATTATGTACAGTCTGCATTTAATAGTTTTCAGACTGTTTTGCAATTTCAGTCTGTCGAGGATAGTCCAGCAAACGTACCACATAATGCACATAGGTATTTGCTTTACTTACAATACAGAGCGCCGACGCACAGCATGCAAATACAGATATGTACGTTCTTCTGGAACAAAACTTCGCGCACTATTTACGTACAGATATGCAAGAACATTTATTTAGGCAGATTAGACAAACGCAACAGGACAATATTAGCAGCATATCAGGATTTTTACCAAGAAAGTGCTTTAATGTAAATGTAAAGATCGCTAGCTATAAGGTAATAGTAAATCCATGAAAAGAAAAAGCCGGCCATAAATAACCATAGTCCAGCCATAGCGCACCCTGTACCGCAGTACGTCTCCACCGCGATGATAACCATACCCAAGATTTGAGATACGCCGCAGACTATTAAGGCAACGGATGTTCCCAACAGATGCGACGATTCTTTCCAACCGGTTATGCGTATACACGACCTCTGAATAAATTGATTCGTGTGGTATTCCTCTATGGTTAAAAAAGACCGATACACCTTTAAGCAGACTCAGTTGTGACCTATGAGCATTCGATTTCGGCCCGTAAAACATGCAACCGTTTTTGAATTTTGTGTTGTGTTAACGAAGATCAATCGCTTTCTACGACGAATAAATATAGGGGGAAAAATGAGTCTAGCCGAACCAGTCCCGTGTACTTCTGACGTAAGCCAGCTGGTGGTTTACGTTGTGGCTTGACAGTGTTTTATGTAAAGCGCTGCTATTAAGGCTGTGCGGCATTGACGGTACATGTGGTTTTAGCTGCACCGGGCTACAATACAGTTGTAGCCTGCTTACCTGCAATTTGAGCTGTATCAGTCGTCAGCGCGTACTCTTTGGCAAAGAATACCAGTCTCCTTCCAAGGCATTCTGTCAGCATGATTTCTGGTTAGTACTGGTTACCTAATTTATTCTGTTCATACTCGTTTGTTACTGCTGATCCAATTCCTGAACGCAACGTGAATAATGTGTTGAAATTATGGATTTAACTTCGGGAGGAGCTGTGCCGTCCTCAAAGCCTTCTTTTCCTTGTTCAATCTGCGGATTTGTCTGCACGACCAAAAGCGCCTTCACCAAACACAACGGAAGCAACAAATGCAAGGAGAATGTGGTGCGTCGGCAGCGCGGACTGGACACATCAGCCACCAACCAAGTTTCCGCCACGGTCTCCAGTTCCAGCCTTCTAGACCAGGTGAAGTTTCTGAGAGCAAATTGTCGATTAGTAAAGCGTATTCCCAAAGGCGCTCGCAGAGCAGTCGCCACAGCGTTGAAGCGCGTAGTTTCTCGGTGTGTTACGGAAAACTCAGAAAAATCATGGGAAGACCTGCTTACGTTTGCATATTTCGTGTTTCGTTTACCAGGGAAAGCAAAGAGCGATCGAACCCAGTCTTTAGCCTCGCTGATTAAATGTAATATTGCTAGCTTTGAGTCAGGGGTTAGAGAAATTCCCGTCGCACCTGCCCAACCGCTACGTCCTTTTGATTTACCGAAATTCGTTCAAGGGAAAATTCAAAATGGCGACGTGTCAGGAGCTGTCCGCATTCTTTGTTCAGGAGACGCTCTTGCGCCCCGCACGGCAGCCACTTTCGCAGAACTGCAGAACAAACATCCGGCTGCCAACCCGGACGCTTGCTACCCAGTATTGTCTTCAGCTCAGAGAGATCAGATAAGCCGTGTCAAACAAAAAGAAATATTCGAAGCGATTACCAGCTTTCCGAACGATTCGGCTGGTGGTCTAGATGGGTTTAGACCGCAGCATTTCAAAGACATGATAAACGATATCACGGACGATAGCTCTGGCCAGTTGTGTGAAGTTCTAGCCCAATTAGCGGATAATATGCTAGCCGGTCGGGTTCCCGAAAAAATTGTGCCTGTACTTTACGGCGCAAGTTTAACAGCCTTAAATAAAAAAGGAGGAGGTATAAGACCTATTGCGGTCGGTAGCACTATACGCCGTATAGTCGCGAAAATTGTGATTAAACGCGTACAACAGCAAATGGGTGAAAAACTGAGGCCGAAACAGATGGGTTTCGGTAGTCCCGGCGGCTGCGAGGCAGTTGTACATGCGGCTAGACGTTTTGTCACAAGTCCATCAGATGAGGTGCAAGTTCTCGTAAAGTTTGATTTTCGTAATGCCTTTAACACGATCCATCGCGATAAAATGCTACAGTGTGTGCAATCCGAATTACCAGAATGTTTGCATTTTATTAGCCAGTGTTATCGAGATCCCAGTAGTTTAGTATTCGGCGAGTGGGACATTCTTTCCCAGGCCGGCGTGCAGCAGGGAGATCCATTAGGCCCTCTGTTATTCTCTCTTCTTATACTAGCGCTAATTTTGTCTTTGTTGTCGCCCTTGAATGCATGGTATCTAGATGATGGCGTCATAGGCGGCAAATTATGCGAGGTATTAGCTGATGTGGATAAGGTCATTGCTACTGCACATGAATATGGTCTAGAACTAAATCTCACAAAATGTGAATTCTTTGTTTTCGGCGGCACAGCGCTAGATCGTGAAATTGTGCGGGAAACGTTCATTAAGTGCCACCCAGAATTCTTACAACCCACTGAAAGTGAATTGTTACTGCTGGGCGCTCCTCTTTTGCAGGCCGCTATTCCTGATGCGATTGCCAAAAAGACCGAAGATCTGCAAAGGCTCTCTTCAAAGCTAAGTGTTTTGCCTGCTCATCAAGCATATTATCTCCTGCGTACCTGTATTTGTGTCCCAAAAATGAACTACCTACTTCGCGCTAGTCCGACCTGGCTCTGTACAGACGAGCTAGAAGTTTTTGATAGCGTGAGCAAATCGGCACTTGAGTCAGTTACCAATGTCAGATTTGATAGTGTCACTTGGGCTCAAGTTTCGCTTCCCGTTTCCAGTGGTGGGCTAGGGATCAGGCGTGTGGCAGAACTAGCGACTTCAGCCTATTTGGCTTCGGTTTACGCCACGTCGTCTCTGGTTTCAAGCATCGCTCTGAACGGATAAGCGACTTAGTGCACCAGTTGTGGCAAGCAGCTTCGGGTACAGAACTACCACAGAAAACCTTAGACGGTCACAGAAAGTGTGGATACAGGAGTAGTCAAAGTCTTGCGAAGTAATTGTAAATTTGTTTAAAACGATGTTACCCACTGTGCGCGCTTTTAGTTGCACAGCCGGAATCGGGAAAGTGGCTAAACGCCCTCCCGTACCTTCCCTTGGAACGTTGATGTCTGATGAAAGCTTCCGCGTAGCCGTCGGATTACACTGGCGCACCAATCTGCAGTCCTCATCTCTGCACTGACTGCCGTCAACCTGTCGACCAATACGGCCACCACGGACTTTCTTGTAAAAAGAGCGCCGGACGTTTCCTTCGCCACACATCCTTGAACGAAGTGATTCGCAGAAGCCTGGTTACTGCTAATATACCGGCTGTACTCGAACCGAGAGGGACTGATCCCGTGAACAATCGCCGGCCGGATGGTTTGTCACTACTGCCTTGGAAAAACGGATTACGACTGGCTTGGGATGTGACATGCGTCGATACAGTTGCCTTGTCTAACGTTATCAGCAGCAGTATTAAAGCTGGTGAGGCTGCCAGGAAAGCGGAAGAGGAAAAATGTAGTAAATACGAATATCTGGTAACCGAGTACGATTTTGTCGCTTTAGCTTTTGAGACTTTTGGTGTTGTCGGTCCATCGTATTTGAAATTTTTACGTGAGCTGGGTAAACGCCTAAAGGATGCTACTGGGTGAACGACGATCCTACGAGTTCTTGTTACAGCGTCTTAGCATCGAAATACAGCGCGGGAATGCTCTGTCGGTTACTTCAACTGTTCCACGTTCTGATGGTTTAAGTGCTGTTTACTTTGTTTTGTGATCTGTTTTTGTGTATGATGTTAAACTGCTAGGTAATGACTAAACCAATAAATATTCTTCATATTGCAGAAATGTAATTCTATGGATGTACGCAGTTCCATTTCCATCTGCGGAATGGCATTTCCAAATCCTGCAGTTATACGAGTGCTGCTTTAATACCTGTTATCAGTACTTGTAATCTTAATGACCTGGGACGCCACATGTGTGCACGGTAGCTTTGTCGCACATCGCGGCAACATCGAAGCAAGCGGGGGCAGCCGCGGCGCGCGCAGAGCAGGATAAAGTGGCAAAGTATCGGGAACTCACCCGAGACTACCTGTTCCGTGCAGTTGGCGTCGAAACACTCGGACCACTCGGACCGGACGCCTCTCGTTTGGTCACCGAAGTCGGGAAGATGATACAACAGGAAACAGGCGAGGTACGGGCGACGGAGTTCCTGCGCCAACGGATCAGCATCGACATCCAACGCGGGAACGCGGCCTCAGTCATGGGAACAGCACCAGCATCGGCTAACTTAGACGAAATGTTCTGCGTGATTAGGCCGCCCATTTCAGTAATCGGCTGAGCTGTGTATTCAGTACAAATCTTTCACTTTTATAGAAAATTTGCGACAAATTTTGAAGGTCAATTTTTCCACATTTGCTACTTTATCGGTTTCAGTAGAAAAGGCAAGGTGGTATATCTTAATAGCGGCGCTGTACATAAAACGCTGTCTAGCCGCAACGTAAACCACCAGCTGGCTTACATCAGAAGTACAAGGGACTGGTTCGGCTAGACTCATTTTTCCCCCTATATTAGTATGCCCAATTTTTAATTTCGCTAACCACTTGTTAAGCATAAGGCATGCGGATATATTACCTTGCACTTACCTCGTTCGCAGACCACTTCAAAGCAGAGCTTGCGCAAAACAGCCTCCGGACGATCTCAAGCATGCAGAGTGTCAGCGTCATCCAGTCCATTTGTTGGATCAAGCCATTTAAATACATCGTTCTGTCTGGTAGGGGCTTGCATGCTGACATTTCCAACAGTAATCCGGCCGGCCGCATTCGACGTACCTATTAATTATTCAACTGGATACTTGGAAGCTGAAAATGGAATATAAGAACTTATGAATAACATCATGCTTTCTCTTTTCCGTAATTTTTCTACCTGGATTAAGTACAGTGTAATTATTTTAGCTATGTAACGCTTTTCTTCAAACTCTGGGTTGGTAAAGCTGATAAACCATTATCTTAGAAATTGTACTGCCTTGAACTCGCAAATATTACTTGCTGTCGAGCTGTTACATTCCGGTAAAATATTTATCTCGGCATATCCCTGCATAGAATATGCCCTCCTTTAGTACAGTAAACATGAACTCTTATAATACTAGCTTAGGAAAATTTAACACGACTTTTTACATATAGAGCTGGGCTTTTACCAGGACAGTGCATTGTTATAAATGTAAAGATCGCTCGCTGCGAGGCAAAAGCAGAACACCGAAACTATAAAGCCAGCCAAGAAAAGCCTCAATCCCGTCATGGCGCCACCACAGTGCTTCTCTAAAGCGAGGATAACCATACCCAGGATTTGGGATGCGCCGCAGGCTATTAAGGCGATCGAACATGCCCACAGTCGCGACGACTCTTTCCATCCGGTTATGCGTATACACATTTGCTGTATCCATTTGCTACGATACTCCTCTACAATTCAAGAAAACTGTTATAGTACTAGAGATTTGCGCTAGGCACTCAGCACCTTGAGTCCCTGTGCCTAAAACGTGCACATGACGATAGTTATTGCAGTGCAAGCTTTTCTAAATAAATGTTATCGCTTTATTGAAGTTTGGTCGCCTTTGCGTATACAGGATATATATTACAATTTACATACATATCAGCATACGCTGCATACCAAATTTTTAGATTTGCCAATCACTTTTTGAGCATCAAGCACGAGTATGCATTTACCCCGTTCGCAAATAACTTCAAAGCAGAGTTTGCGCAAAACGGTCTTCAGACGATCCCAAGCATACAGAATGTTAGCATCATCCATTTTCTGAGTTGAATCCAACCATTTAAATACATCAGCCTGTCTGGAAGGAGCTTGCATGCTGACATTTCCAGCGCCAATATACCCACTAGCATTCGGCGTACCTAAAGATAACTCTGTTTTGTAATATATGAAATGATAAACCCAACTAATGCAGCAGAGTAGTGCAGGCTAATTCCTAATACCAAGTAACGCCTTAAACTAGCTATTACAAAGTACAGATACTCTAAATCTTTCATTTTAACTAAACGAAAAGAACCCGAGAAGAAGTATAATTCTTAGGAAAGGTCAGCGAACTCTACGTGCATCTACTGCCGCACGGCAACGGTATATTTGTAAAAGTAAATGTTACGTTGCAGGAAAACTTCAAAAGAACGTAGGAATACAAAAACAAAACAGTTTGCACAGTATCGAGAATTCGGTCACCTGAACGTACAGTGTCGGGCTTGGTAATTGACTCCCCAGATTCCCATTGCGATGGCTGGCACAATGTTAAGGACCATTATCAAGCCGCATCTCCAGACGCAGCATTCAGCGAAGACACTGCAGCAGCTACGCACACCAGATGGTACGAATCGTATTATGGCAATCTGCACGCAGTTGCGACCATCTTCCTTCGATTTCTTGCTTTCTTTAAATATGCGGCGAACCTTTCGATGCGCCATTTCCCTTACTTTACACGCCTGGGCTTTGATCGACCTCCATAAAGCTCCGTCACCAGTCTCTGGCTTCGGCTTTTGGCGCACCACATTGTTAATTGCTATCGACGGCATTCCTTTGTCCAAAACAACGACGAATACCAAAAATATAAACGTTTTACTGCTAAATCTAAAAGAATTTTTTAATTTTCTGCAAATCTGTAAAAGATCTGCTAAATTACCATTTGAACAGTGCAAATGTTGGGCCCTGCTAGCGCTACTAACGCCGATGCGCACACTAATGCCAACTGCGGCATGATCAATAACACTCCCGGTATGCCGCAGATAATTTCATCGCAAGCTTGCAGTTGTCGAAAAATAAACAAATACGCTCTGGTGGCAAATGCTGCTGCTTCCAGTAAATGTTTATCTGGCATGGCTTTTAGCATATATTCATTGCACGTCCCATTGTCTCAAAAATATCATGGTTTTGTGTACTAGCACTTCCGTTATGACTGTCATTCGTTGCGGCGGTTAACATACATGCTTCGTCTCCTTTCTGGTATTTCTGATAGCATACTTGATTCGAAAGTGATAAGGTAAGCGTTATAATGCTTTTTACTAACGGCTCGTGGGTTAAGTGGGGCCTTTTATTATAAACTAGGTTAGATTCTGAAATTTTCTTTTTCTAAAATAGAAAATCTGGTATTTGTACGTTCTCAGTTATCGTTCCGCCTTGTACGAAGATTGTTAATTAAAGAGGAAAGGTTTAGGTCTGGATACGCAGTAACTGTCGATATTATTATTTTCCAAAATATTAATATTGAATGAAATGTATGGAGGTGAGTGTGAGCAGATCGAGGCGAACCTTACGGCAATTTGCCATGCTTTGTTAAAATATTCCATAAACCTGTAACAGACTCTGGCGAGGAGATCACGAGTGAGCTTTATTGACAAATAAAGGGGAACAATACTGCGTAATAGCAGGGAAGCAAGAACAAAGGCGCTGATGGCCAAATCTAGCAAGTGTGTGCTAAAGGGTTCTTGAGCGTCTACCAAGGCGTTGAAGAATGCTGGCTGCGACCACGTGCGTGCTGCAGGCCAGATGCGTCAGCTGTGTGATGATGCGCAGACTGGACTCAATCCAACGCGAGCGTATGAACGCTGAGTAGTACTGCGAAAGAGGAACGAGAGAGCAAGTACTGCTCAGTGTGTGCGCTGCGTATATCCGCTTCAGCGGATGAGTCAGTGCAGCAGCAGCACACGTACGTACGGCGAGAGAGGCGATAGCGGCATGCAATGGGTGCAAGTACGTCCTGTGTGGACCGTACGCACCAGGCGCAGGCTGCCATCTCTGACAAACCTTTTAAAAAAATTATGCTACACAATCAAAGTTTAATTCATGGTTTCAAAACCTGAGCAATCATCAAAATCAGAATACGGAGAATTAATGTAGATTACGTTTTACGTACTCCCAAGAAAGAACACCGACAAAATGTCTATGCACTGCATCATGTAGTAAAGCTCCATCGAAGGCGTTTTGTTGCTCAGAGGGATCATTGCCAAATCGCTCGCATAATGTTTGGAATTCGGGAATATTGCCGAATTATAATGATAGGATATATGCATGACTTGATTTCATTGGGTCGGTTGACACGTATCGAGTTGTGTAAAATATATTTGTAGCTTTTTACAAGTGTCCCAAGCTTGACCACGAGTAGCGATTCGAGAAAGGTGAAAGTTTGCGAAATAAATCATTTAACTGCATATCTACCTTATTCCGCCGTTTTGAAGAATAGCGCTGTGACAGGCAAGCACAGAGAGCTCACAGGTGCCTTTATTGTACAAATAAAGTGGAGCAAATACCGCGTGATTGCGGGGAAAAAGCACAACAAAGCCAATGTCTGGCGGAAATCAGCAAGTCGAGTTGCTGCGAGCTAGTTCTAGAGCGTAATGAAATGTAGAGAATAGAATGTGCTGGCGGCAACGGCGTCACGCTGTCCAGACACATGGAATGTGTGTGCGCAGACTGGACTCGTATCCAACGCGAGCGTATATGCGCTGAGTCATACAGCGAGAGAGAGGAGCGAGAGAGCAAGTATGCTCAGTGAGTGCGCTGGCGGTAGATCCGCTAGGCGGAGAGTGCAGTGCAGCTACTCACGTACGTACAAGAGAGGGCGAATCAGCATGTGTGCAGTGATACGCATACGCGAAGTGGCGTATCTATCACGCAGGCTGTCGTGCCTCTAACAGCGCGAACGGAATGCAGGACTTTGAGCGTACTCTCTGTTATTGTAATTCGTCTTTAATTCCGAAGAAACTATTGCATTAGAGCAAAATAAAATAGCAAGAGCCGCTTGCAAAAAGCATTCCAGCACAAGAAAATCTAATTAACTAATTTATGATTTCCACATTAGGACAATTATCATCATCAGGACGAAGAAGTCCACGGATAGTCAAAATATTAGAATTGCATCCCAGTTCTGTATATATGACTTCACCGAAGTTTTAAACGTTACTAGGAAGGAGCGCTGATGAAGACATACAGGCTACTTGCAATACAATACAATCCAGGCAATGAAAAGAAACACCCAAAAACAACAGAGATTAATCCAATTATCGCGCAGTCCCCTTGGTTGAGGCAGGGTACAGTGAGGAACACCAAGCCCACGATTTCATACACACCGCACACTATTACGGTGACCGATGGTACCTCAAGAGGCGTCGCTTGTCTCCATCCAATTGCGCGTTTACAAGGTCCCGCTCTCAGTTTGCTATGGGTCTCCTCTGTTATGTTAGAAAACTGATGAAGACTGAATGTGCACAAGCACCTTAAACACACTGACTGTCTGCACCGAAGCTTACTCATCTTTGAATAAAACCTCGGTAGTCGGAAAAAAATAATACATCGTAAGTCTATAATGAGCTGTATCGTTGGAATTTGTTATTACTAAAACACTAAAACCTACTCGGTTGGCAGACAACGGAATAGCAGAGTTTGCGCAAAATGGTTTCGGGACGATCTGAGTATTGCAGGTTATCAAAGTCCGGGTAATCCTGCATTTCTTGTTCTGGACTTATCCATTTAAAGACATCCTCTTGCTCGACAGGAGCCTGCATGCTGACATTTCCAGACGTAATACGGCCATTAATATCCGGCGAACCTAAAGGAGATACTTTTGAAAAAGAGTTCAATATTCCTAGATTTCCTTCTGCGGGCAGGCTACCGATCACTTCGGCCGTTTTCATTTCGGCCGCGTTTATTTCGGCCAAAGTTTTTCGGCCGCCATTCACTTCGGCCGTCATTCAGTTCGGCCGTCATTCAGTTCGGCCGCCGATCACTTCGGCCATAGTACATTTCGGCCGACGCCCATTTTGGAATAATTTACAAAACGTTACTTTCGATAGAAATTTGTCGGAAACTTTAAACCGTAGAATCAAAAAAAGTGACAGCGAAGGGCCGCGTTTAAGAAACTTTAGAAACCTAAGAAACATAAGGAAAACCAAGAAAACCTAAAATGGTCGAAATGTCCAGCTGCCGAAATGAGCTTTGGCCGAATTAAGTGTCGGCCGAAGTGAGCCACGGCCGAAATGAACGTTGGCCGAAGTGAACCTGTGCTGCCGAAATGTAACGCGGCCGAAGTGATCGGACGCGAAAAGGGCTAGCTTACTGTTAGAAGCACGCATAACCAAAACAAAATTTGAATAAAATCTGTTACTTCCCATTTACGGTTTCGCCGGACAAACTTACAGTGTCGGTATTGATAATGCAGTCCCCAAATTCCCATTGCCGCAGTGAATAATGCTTTCCAGAATGGATTTTTTATGTGGTCGCGGTACGGTTACCTAATTATAATGTAGATGTCTCTTGGTGCGACCAGACGTTGTTCGGAATGTGTGCGGTACATAACATGTTAGGTGCCATATTGTACAATGTCGAATGTTACGGGCACGGCCCCTAAGTGTCTAATTTTTTCTGTTGGCCTTTAAGACTGTCCGCCACAACAATGAAAACCTGGGGTCCCACAAAAGACTGCAGTCATAGTGCGATTACTGCAATGCGGAAAATGTATTCATTGTACTGTATCAATGTAAGGAAACGTCCGGGAAGTAACAGATTTTATTCAAATTTTTATTACCGCAATTATCGAATTTGAACCCCCCCCCCACCTCATAATACAAGCCGCCCCCCGTAATTAGAGCCCACCCTAATGTCGTTTGAAAAACTTGCTGATCTGATATCGAGTGCTGAGTGATCTGATAGCTGCACCGTAAAGTATAAGTGATCCCATGACGGAGCAAATCGAAGTACTTCTATACCTAAGTGGGAGTACTCGTATACTGCCCAGTCTGCTACTTATTCTATTGCTTTACGTTTGGGGAGTTCTCGTTTCTTGAGCATATACGCGGTATTTGCTACTTCATTAATTGCTTTATCTGACTTTTTCTTCGTATGAAAATAAAAAAACAATTTTCACACCGTAAAGCGTTTATAGTTTTGCGTTTGCTTCGATATTTATCAAACGGAAAATTAACGAGAAGTTGATGTTTTACGTTTTTTTGGCATACAACTTCACAAAATTGTTTGTTCATATAGCGTTAGCGGTACAACGAAACCCATCTCGCTGGTCAAGCGTGGAAGACGCAAACAAGGATAGCCATACCATAATTACTAGGAAAGTGCACTCGCCTTTTGCGGGCACTGCATGACCTAAGCGTAGGGTAAAGAGTAAAATAAAGTTATTTATCCACCAGTGTTCGGTGCACACTTGTGTTCTCGTGCACCGGTGACGTATGGGATAATTATTGTTCATAAATGTTGGTAGTTAATTGTATACGGTATAAAACGTTTTTTTACACCGATTCCATGAATACAACAGTATATGGTGCACTAAAATTAATATGTATTTTTGGGAAAATTCGATAAGCCTAGAGTCTGTACGGCTTCCGCGCACCAGTGTAGTGGGTGGAAAGTGGAAACGTCCGACGAACGTAACAGTTTGCATGAGTACCTAGGGCCAGCATACAATAACCTTTTAAAGTAGAATAACCTTACATTCGTGCATTAGGTGGTAGTGACCGACAGAAACCACATTTTCCATGCGGCCTGAGTGTATACGGCCAGCGCGCATGTGCAAATGGCAGTACGGTGACCGTGCGCACGTGCATTAGGTGGCGGTGACCGACAGACACGACATTTTCCATGCGGCTTGAGTATATACGGCCAGTGCGCATGTGCAAATGGCAGTACGGTGACCGTGCGCACGTGCATTAGGTGGCGGTGACCGACAGACACCACATTTTCCATGCGGCTTGAGTATATACGGCCAGCGCGCATGTGCAAATGGCAGTACGGTGACCGTGCGCACGTGCATTAGGTGGCGGTGACCGACAGACACCACATTTTCCATGCGGCTTGAGTATATACGGCCAGCGCGCATGTGCAGATGGCAGTACGGTGACCGTGCGCACGTGCATTAGGTGGCGGTGACCGACAGACACCACATTTTCCATGCGGCTTGAGTATATACAGCGAGCGCGCATGTGCGAATGGCAGTACGGTGACCGTGCGCACGTGCATTAGGTGGCGGTGACCGACAGACACCACATTTTTCATTAACGCTGAACATAGAGGACCTTCGCTACGCTTCGGTCGATAATTGTAATTCACGAGCCTGCTTGATAAAATTACAGTGTCGAGATTGGTAGTGAGTCAGTAGCGCAGATTCCGCATTTCTATTGCCAGTGCGAGTTCAACTTCAACATTGAATGCCATCAGCGAGGTTCTGTTACCAACACTGCATCGGATGAAGAAACCACAGGACTTCTGAATGCTAAGTGCAGAGTAGAATGATCCATAATTTGCCCTGAAATATTTTGCCGGTTTTGCGGCGTGTTATTTGTTATCCGGTATCAATAATTTGGATAAAAGGTCGTGAAACGCGGGCTTCATCTTCGCTTCTGTCACCTTACTTTTGCCGCACTCCATTCTCCCTTGCCGCTTTCGGCATAACTTGATCGGTTAATAATGGTTACTGCGGAAAATATGTGCCTTCCACTAAACCGTAAAGAACTACATTTTGGTAAATTAATATAAATAAAGTCATGGACAATACGTCGTGTTGTCCAGACGAGAAATTATTAAAGATTGTGCCGAAATACAGTTAATGGTCGCTGCCTTCTGTAAATCGACAATACTCAGGTGAGTCGAACAAAATTTTTTGCTTACGTTGACGCCAAAAATCGATGGTAATAAGTATAATAAAACTCTCCAATTGCCAGTAAGTAAATACTTGTAAAAACTTGCGCCGGTAATGAATTCTGCTGCATCAGGTCACATAGAACATTATTGTACTGCTTCTATACACTACACAGTAGGGTAGCTTTTAGACTGTATTGCAGATTTCTGCCTATCGAGGCTAATCCAGCATAATCATTGGGTACAGAGCGACAACACACAAGCTTTTATTTGCATATTTTTGACAGCTTTTCCGGTTTTACTGGCAGTTGTTTGGTCCTTATGCTTTTGCCCTGCTAAAGGACAACTAAAGAATGTCGAAGCCATTTTTGCACATGAACATCTACTGTACAGAGTACGAGTACGAACGAGAGAAACTAACAGGCAGTTTCAACGCATCGCGCAAGAGTGTTCTGCGCAAGAGTATTCGTGATTCTCGTCGAGACTGCAGACTGGCAGTGTGTCATTTTGACGTCACTAACAAACAGGGATTTTGGAGTGCGCCAACAGGAGAATTATGCATTCGCTCTGTTTCTGTTCGTGTGCTAGAATTTTCGAGGCGGTAATGCATTGAAGTGGCCACAACGCCAGCGCTAAATTTAAAAATACCGTAAACATTTTTATCACACATTTTTTCCTCGTTTGCAGAGGATGGTTTTTTGTAAATTTTCATGTATCTGCCCAATTAACCAACAACATGGTTTGCGAACGCGCGCTGTTTAAAAAGTGCCGGGATAAGCGCTTGTTGTTATGGGCCTACGATGACTTCCCGGCGCACCGTAGGCGCACGGCTGCCAACCGCCACAGGGTACCATCCTGGCGAGAATCGTCAATTAGTCATCCTATTATCATTTTTTAACGCTCAATCGTCGCTCATGACATAATGCTATGTTTAATTTGCTTCTGAAATTTCGACGCTGCCATATGATGCCGTAATTCGTTTTATTAAATTATCTACAACCACTGAGAGTTGTGTGTTCGGAAAAGTGTGTTTGCAGTGCTTCTGTGAGTGTGAAGCTCTGACGTACCTTGCACTGTAAATAAAAGCTGCATGTACACTAACGTTGTAAATAGAATTTTTCGAACATATTTTAGAGCTTTAAACAAAGGCATTGTACATGTACATCAACATCCTTTCCGAATAAAGTTTCTTGTGCTATTTACATAGGTACAGACTGATGTGCATGACACTTAAGCAAATTAGCAAAACAATATCAAAAACATTGCTGGATTTCTACCAGGAAAGTGCTTTGATGTAAATGTGGATTTCGCCCGCTATGAGGCAATAGTAAATCAGCGAAATTGCGAAGCCAATAAAAAATAACCACAGTCCAGCCATAGCGCCACCGCAGTACTTCTCCAACGCAAGGATAACCATACCCATGATCTGAGAAGCGCCGCAGACTATTACGGCGACGGATGCTCCCCACAGGTGCGACGCTTCTTTCCAGCCGATTACGCGCATACATAGCGTCTGTATAAACTGGCCGTGCTTTTCATCTGTGATTTAAAAACAAGATCGGTACAATTTGGATGGAAATAAGTTATGAGCAGCAAAACGTGCAATAACGTTTTGAAACTAAATGAAACGATGGACGTTTGGTCGCTCTTCACTGCAGCATATCAGTACTTCTATACCTTCTATATAAATATACTCCTATATCTGTATCTAGAGTAATAATGTTTAGCTTCGCCAACCACGTTTCATAAGCATCAGACACGCGTATTTAATTATATTTACCATGTTCGCAAACCACTTCAAAGCAAAGTTTGCGCAAAACAGTCTCCGGGCGATCCCATGCATGCAGAGTGTCAGCATCATCCAGTCCATTCGTTGGGTCAAGCCATTTAAATACATCACTCTGCCTGACAGGAGCTTCCATGCTGACATTTCCTGCAGTAATCCGACCGCTGGAATCCGGCGTACCTAAAGATCATTCAACTGGATTCTTGGAATATTAAAACTTGCTAATGCAGCCGAGTAGTGCAGGCGATTTCATAACAACTCACGTTACACTACTACAAAGTATACGTACAGTGCATTTCAGCGAAGCGAAGTAACATGAGCAATGCGTTGCTTTTTTAAAGGTCAGCGAATTTAACGAGCATCTGCTATTGCACGGTAACGCTTAATGTAAAGAAGGCCGTCCTCCTGCCAGGATGACCTCACAGGGAAAGAATGTAAGCAAAAACGAACAGTTTGCACAGTGCTGATTTGCTTAACTGAACGCACAGTGTCGAGCTTGATAATTAAGTCCCCAGATACCCATTCCAATGGCGGGCACAACGTTAAGGACCATCAACAAGCAACAGATCCAGGCGCAGCCTTCAGCAAAAACGCTGCAGCAGCTCCGCACACCAGATGGTATGCATCGCATTATGTCCATCTGCACGCGGTTCGGACCAGTTTCTTCCGATTTCTTGTCTTCCTTAAATATTCTGCAGACCTTGCTATAGGCCATTTCCTGCACTTTGCACGCGTAGCCTTTGACTGAATTCCATAATCCTCGTCTGTTATCGCCAGTCTCTGGCTTCGGTTTTTGAAGGGTTATACTGTTAATTATTGCAGTTGAAGGCATCTCTGTGTCCTGCGTCAACGAATACTGGCAAAATTACAAGCATTTATTATTTAATATAAGGAAATTCTGCCATTTTCCGTAAGATTATACCGTATACGTACCTAGAAGGTCCGTCAAATTATAATCCATGCACTGAGAATGCTAGGCTGTGTTAACGATCCTGGCACCGGGGTGTTAAGTGTAAGCAAACACCAAATGAGACATGATCGATAACACTCATGGTATGCCACAGATCCGGATGATGTTAGTGCAACTATGCAGTAGTCGATAAATAAACAAATACACGAAAGTCCACTCGAGTGGCGAAATTCGCTGCTCCCAGTAAATGTTTACCTTGCGGAAACCTTGTTTACCTTGTTTACCTTGTTTACCTTGTTTACCTTTTGAAATCATTCTTTCTCCGTATACATTCTTTCTTCGTACACATACTTTCTCCGGTTCATTATATCGGAAGTATAATGGTATCATTTGATTTCCGTTATACACTCACTGCATTGATTAACTTAAGTATAAATAGTATTATGCTTCCTTTTTTCTTAAGCATTTAAGTTTTGTAACCTTTTCTATTAACCTGTCGTGGGTGCTCATAACTCAGTTTTAAGCCTGGTTAAGGCTTTAAACCATCTTAAGTTTTTTTGGCTAGGTTGAAAAATTTGTCACTTTTGAAAAATCCTTGTATGATTTGTTGGGGTAATTCTAGTTAATTAATGGTATTGGTGCTGGTAGTCGTACAATAGTGGCACTGGTACTGGTGGACTGTCAATACAGTATGACCAAAGCCTAGAGTAGTATGATTTATAATAGCCAACCGCATGAGTCAGTTGATGCTGTGTAATAAGTGAAGTTTCTTGAGATTGTGTAAGAAATGTATGTTTAAAAAATAATAATAGACAATAGCCATCCAAATATAGCCAACGAAGTAGGTATTGGCCAAATTCTCATGCCAATAAAAGTGATTTATTATTGTTCTACGCTTCGCTCAGTATTACTAAAGATAAATTTGTAATCGTAGGTTTGTGGTTTTTCCAAGATTCAGTTCATCGCCGATTCATTCCGCGCAGTTTGCGCGGGGTCAACTAGTATTGTTTAATATGTTTGTTCGATGAAGTACAGCTACTACGTACTTACTCTGCTATCTTTTGCCGCCGCTTTTTTACGGTTGTACTCGTCAGAAACCGAATCCTTTGTGCGCAAATTTTACTCCCTATTTAGGGCAAAAAGATATTTCAGCGACGCGTTCCTTCTATTCACGAGTCTTTCGGTTCGACAAAAATGTTTTAGATCACGTCCGTGCGCCCGGAAAATTCCGGGCGCATAGCAAATTAAGAAACAATCAACAGAACATCGCCCCAGACGGCATTAGCAAACAACAGTCACGTGCAGTCTGAGAACAAAATAAATAAATGAAATAATCTTAATTTGCTCCCGGTGGAGCTGTTCCCTGAACGGCTCCACCGGGAGCACGACAGCCGAGCGCAAAAGTGCAAAAACGTTGCTTCTATTGTACTTAATTTTGTAGGAAGAAAAGTTGAAGTAGACATAATAAAGTATGCATGAACAGCTTATAAATAATGACTCAAACACAGCATGTTCAAAATCTTAATAAATCATCGTAAGGAAGCGAAATATTAAAACAAATATCAATATCAGATATTTAATAAAAGTACACCAATAAGCAAGGCCGCCAAGGATATTTCATCAAATGCAAAGGCTGATAAAATCTTCATTTCTACCAAGAAATCGCACTGATGAGAATGTGGAGTTTACTCGCTACAATGGATAAGTAAGTCCACGACATTATAAAGGCGATTAAGAAAACGAAGCATCCAACCGCAACCCACCCAGACCGCTCAACTCCGCCGGCGAGCACAGTCAGCAAACCTACAAGCTGAAAGACGCCGCCGCTTATTGCCAAAACCGACATTCTCCAAAGGGGCTCCGTCTTTCTCCATCCAACTATACGTTTACAATATTGTCTGGGTGTGGGCCACCTCTATGATGCAAGGAAATCGAGTCATAAGTATGGAATGAGTGGTTAATTTAAATAAACGGGAATATTTTAGCTTACTGCTCTACAAGAACTGTCAAGAAGGGAAAACGGATTACAAAACAAAACCAACAGACTGCACATTTTAATTGTATAATATTAGAGAATCTTTGATTATTTAATCTACCCATTTCGCAGACAACGCCAAAGCAGAGCTTGCGCAACACTGTTTCCGGACGATCTGAATGCTGCAGTTCATCGCAGTCCGGCCATGTTTCCCATGGACTAACCCATTTAAAGATGTCATCTTGATCGACGGGAGCCTGCATGCTGACATTCCCAGACGTAATGCGGCCACTGTCATCCGGCGAACCTGAAAAATTTTTCAACTTACATCTATACTTCCGTATGTCTTGTACTTGCATTTGTAGATCGCTTTCACTGTAAATTTTAAGCTACAGCTCACCCACGTATTCAAGATTACTGAAAATGCAAAGATTTTAAAACTTTTTGTGTCCCGTATTTTGTCAGTTAGTGATCCAGCGCTGTCATTTTTTCGTTCAAGTTTTTAACAGAATTTGCGCCGCAAAACTCTTGGCCACGAATAAGTAACTGGATGTTTCAAACATAAAAAAAACTTACCGGCTGCTACAAATATCGAAGAATTCATGAAAAATATTATTAGTGTGTGGTAAGAGAAACAACATTATAGGGGCACTTTTCTCTAAACTGTATAGCCAAAGGTCACTAATGACTTAAAGCGCGCTATATGCTATCTCGTTTTTAATAACCGTTGAATTACTATACGAGTGTTGTGATATAACCATACGGAAGGCGCATTAAATGAATGTAGAAATGACAGCATTTATCGAATAAAATTTGCGATGTTTCCAGATTGGTAATACTTACAGTGCCGAGACTGATAATTTAGTCCCCAAATTCCCATTGCCACGGGTGCCACAATGCTAATGATCGCCATCACAACGCAGATACGAACATAGTATTCAATAAGAAAACCCCCACAATTCTGGATAGATTGTAGCATGAATCGGGATTTGTTCCAGAATACTTGGCCGACTTTTTTGCACATTGTTTCCATCTTGTTTGCATACATTCGTATAAAATGTTCTGAAGCACGTTCTCCACCTGCAATATCTGGCATCATATTCCGATGCGTTTCGTCATCACTTTCCGCTTTCGACATCACTGTGCCGCTAGTCACAAACTACTGCAAAAAACGTGTTTTGTTTTAAAATACAAAGAATACCTTTTTGGTTAACTTAACTTGAGTAAACCTATGAGAGATCGGTCATCCTATCCGGGACAGAAAATATTGCACGTTGTGCTCCGCCAACAACTGAAATCGATTGTCGGTTACTGCATAACAGGCTAACATCAGACATTCGCGGTGGGCCACAGTCAGTTTGCCCTTTTCAACAATCGATTGGGATAACAATAAATAAGTAAATGCCAAAACCGCGGTATCGGCTGGGAATCTTGCTGCATCAGGGTCACATTATAAATATTCAGTTTATCCGCTCACATCCGTGTTGTATGTTTTTTTCACCGCTGTTATACAGTATGCATACGACGATTTTTAGATTGTATTGCAGACTTCACTCAGCCGAGTAAACGTTCTCAATGCAACTGCACTAGAACAACATCATGAAATTTTAAATTTGCAAAAACTGTTATTTAAATGTTTAAAGGTAACTCAAACTTTTACACCCACAATAACAGGATACTATAACATATATAACGTCCTACGTATAAAACAGCCGCAACTACAGAGCAACTTGGTGTTGTTTTAAATGTTTTTCATGCCAGTTAAATCCCTTCTAACATTTTTAGCGTTGTTAAGAAAAACTATAAAGATTCCGGGAAAACAGTCACACAACACTTTCCGTGACCAGCCTTTTTATTTGCGCAGCTGTGTTAACACGAATCCTATACCGTATGGCTGTACATCTATAATTGTCTCGGCGTACCATACACCGATGTCATTATTTATATTGTAAGGGTGCATCAATTCTTCGGCATATATCCAATACATTTATGCATAATCTGTATATAATTTTTATTAATTTTTCCTAAATATTTTTTGTCTTAAAGCTTCTTCCCAGTTTGTTTCTTAGCAGACATACTCTGAACCTATTTGACTGGTACTGTACTAATTTTAAAACCTGTTTTCGAATAAGTTACTTACCGGTGTCAATAGAGTATCCCCTTAGTAAATCAATAACTTACACGTTTACACGTCCCCTGCTATGCGTTGTGACTATTCCACACACGAGAGTGTTTTCCGGCACGTTTTTCATGCAGATTTAGGTAACATATTCGTATATGTAGTGAGATTATCGTTTAAAGAGTTACCGTAGTTGTTGAACAGAAGCGGATCGTAGCGAAAGCCTACGGGTAGAGATTCAATGCCTGCGCTATCGTAGCAGTCAACTAGCAGGAGATTCCCGTTCAGTATTTTATGATCAATAATAAGCTTTAATTCCCTGAACGGCCGACCCTGGCACTAGACGTAATATCTTTTTATTCAAATTCAAAGGATGTATTGCTGTGCTTGCAACATTCTAATAAGAGATAGGGCCATATAATTTACAGAATACATACGAGTACTTGTACAAGTACCGCGTTACACACAATTATGGTAACATAAACTTAATCTGCATTAAATTTTGTACTAAATCTGATATTCTCCCGACACATCGTTACTAAATATGACATTCTCCCGACGCACTGCTATTCTACGAATGAGAAAAGGCGTCCCACTTCGGTAGCAATTTTATTCATTCAAGCAGGATAATTCTTTAATTGTCTCTGCAATAAAACAAATCGTCAAGGTATATAAAGGTCAACAAAAAAAAGCAGGCACACTGGCCGTAACATTTGGCACTGAACAATACAACAAAAGCTCTACAGTAACCTTGTAGATGCAATTTTGCAAATAAGTATTTTAAAGCACTACAAAAGGGCGTTGATAGCCATGTATGATTATGAATATCTCGACATTTTTTCAGAATAAGATTTCTGTTCTATTTAGATACGTGATTATGTGCATTGACATTTTCTTGAGCAGCTTAGGCAACAAGACAAAAGTAACAAGACAAAATTAAAAACATAACGGAATTTTTACCAGGAAAGTGCATGGATGTAAATGTAAAGATCGCTCGATATTACGTAAAAATAAACAAGCGAAATTAAAAAGCCACCTATTTCCCGCACTTCGCACGCCTGGGTTTTGGTCGAATTCCATAGAGCTAGTCTCCCGTTGCCCCTTTCCGCGTGGGAAAATTGATCCCATGATATGAGTTGTGACTACTATGCCCGCGACAGTGTTTCGCAGATTTCTACTGCAAATTCAGGTAACCCCTATTCATCGTGTAAGACTGTCGTTTAAAAATTAGAAGTTGTTGCAAATACAGAGTAGCTAAGCGGATTGTAGCGGAAGCCGAGAGATTCAGTACGTACGTACTTTCAATAGTAATCAAGTCGCGCGAGTATTCCCGTGCATTATTTTATGATCGCTAGTAAGCTTTAAATCCCTGATTGATCGACGCTGGCAATAGACGTAGAATCATTTTATCAAATTCAAAAGGATGTATCCGTATGCTAGCGAAATTCTGATAAGCGATTTACTTAAGAGCAGCCTTCTGTTTTACTTGTAAAAGCACCGTATCTACGGTACATAACCATGACAATATGGCCGCATGCTGAGAATCGAAATTGCTTAAAAATATGTCGCTGTGTAAATACAGAAAAATCCCGATTCTCGATATACAGATAGGTACATCTAATAATTATTCTGACATCTGCACATTTAGAAGACAAGCATGGACAAAAACAGCCGGTTTGATATCATTATGGATAGAAGCATAAGTAGATTTTTACCAGGATAGTGCTTTAACGATAATGAACAAATCGTTCGCTATAAGGTAATAGTACAGCAGCGAAAGTAAAAAGCCGACCATGAAGAACCACAGTCCAACCCCACCGCTACCGCAAACCTCCTCCACGGCGAGGAGCAGCAAACCCATGATTTGGAATGAGCCGCAGACTATCGCCATGATCGAGATATCCCACAATCGCCACGCATTTTGCCATCCGATTATGCGTTTACAAGTTGGTGGCAAGAGTCGACTATGAGAGTCTTCTATAACCCAAGAAAACCGATAATGCCGACTTATTTCTTGAGCTGGGAACTCACTGGTCAGTTGGAATCATCGTACGTTTCTGCGCGCAAAACGTTTCAAACTGAACATACGTATTCTGTACATATTTCTGCATTATTAAAAGCTTAAAGCGTAGGTTTCAAGAAAAAGCGCGACTTCCGGGTAAACCAGATTTAGTACCCCAAATTCAGCTTCGCTTATCGCCTTTTAAATATCACATATGCGCACAGAATATAAGTAGAATATACAAGTAAATAATGGCATTCTAATACATCATAGTATTATTATGTACCCCATTCGCAGTCAACGGCAAAACAGAGTTTGCGCAAAACAGTTTCCGGACGATCCCAAGCATGCAGAACACCAGCCGCGCCTTTCTGTTCCGGGTTGAAGTCCAGCCATTTAAATACGTCGTCCTGTTCTACAGGAACTTGCATCGAGACATTCCCAGTAGAAATCCGACCACTTACATCTGGGGAACCTAAAGATTAGTCGACTGTTGAGTGGCGGTTTTAAAAAAAAGTACCCACAAAATATCTGTAGTAAAATCGCCAGAGCGCACTAAAGAAACCACGTACATTGATTATGCCATGATCATAAAGCAAATCCAACCGAATAAAACGTATTCATTTTTTAAAGGTCAGCGAGCGTCGAGTGTTTTATGAATGAAAGTTATTTGCAAAGTTGATTCAAAGGCTGTAAAAATCGTAGAAAAGCTTTAATTAGAAAACGCGCAAGTGAGAAACCGGTCATTTGCACGGTGTAGGCAATTAGTTAGTAATCTGAACGTACAAATTCGGGATTGAAACTTAAGTCCCCAAATTCCCAAGGATAAGAGCGGCACAATGTTCAGGACCATTAACACACAACAGGCCCAGGCGCAGCATTCCGCGAAGACACAGCAGCATTTCCGCACGCCAGATGGTATAAACGGCATAACAGCTGTCTCAGTCTGCGTTACGCTTGGGTCAGTTTTCTTCGAATCGTTGTTGTCTCCGAATATTCGGATGGCCTTCCGGCGCGCTTTTTCTCGCGTTTTGCATACACCGGCTTTAGCTGACTTCCAGAGAGCATGACTGCCGTCTCCAGCCTGTGGCTTCGGCTTCTGATGCGTTGCAACGTTAACCGATATGGACGGCATCACGTCGGCCCTTATTAACCCTGGCCAAAAAAATGGTATAATATTCACGCGATTTTACCTACAGAGTAGTAGACCGTAAATTTCCAAAGATAGCCCGCACAACGCGTGGGTGGCAATGATAAAGTATCTGCTCCCAAACACAAAAGAGATTTCGCAATTTCCGCGAGATTGTAGAAGATGATTCTATCAAATTATCCAGGCTCTGAAAATGTACGACTGGAAGCATTTTATGCTCGACTCTGCTAACGAGACTAACACGAGATGCGTAAAGAAAAATACCAACTGCGAAATGATCGATAACACTTAATGATGGGCGGCACAGAATTTTCATATGCACTTAACATTTGTCGATAAATAAATAATTGTGCAAAAATTCACTCTGGCTGCTGATTTTGTTGCTTCCGGTTAATTATGTTTTGCAGTTCAATTTCCTGCGCAAACATCCGTTGCACATCACATTTGCCAGGAACATAATGGTTTCGCTTATGCTTTTTGTACAATTGAGGTGGTTGGAATGAATGAAATCCATTACGCTGATAATTAATTTTGTTATCCTAACTTTTACCGACAACCGTTCGTCGGTAAAAATTTTTCCGGAAGCACGGGTGGTTTGGATGAAAGTACCGGAACTACTTCCCTTCCGGTCCTTTTGGAATCTTCGCTCAGCCCTCGGATCCTGCCACAGCTCATTTCCAAAGTGTTGACTCTGAGGTGAGAACAAGCTTATATACAGCCTTACAGAGAGTGAGAATGCTTCGGCTCCGGGGGTCCACATTATTTTTATAAAATCAGTTTGCAACAGTAGTGCAGCAAGCACAGGCTGATTTTACATAGGTACAGTGCTATCTGTCGCTCTCGCTCGTACAAAATCCACAACATTTACTAAAATCGAGAGTGTGCATGAGCTGGGAGTCTTGGGACAAAACGTAACATCTGTATGGCTAAGTTAACATACGAAATGTTGCGGCAAGTGAGCGCAACAATTCACTAATTCGTCGCCAGTAACACAATATATGAAACCACCGAAACTGTCATCACTGTTTTCGTTTGTGTAAAAAAAAACTGGAAAAACTGACTAATGAAACACGGAAACAAGAATCACTAAACCAGTGCCAAAATCTAAAAAGTGTGTTTAGAGATCTAGATCTATGTTTTGTTTTTGGTACTGAGTTTGTATCCGATTCCGATACTTATTAAAGGTTCGTATTCTGATCTGTGTTTTTAACTGCAAGAGCGCTTATTAACGATAGCAGATCCATGCATTTATACGCTCCGACAATAAATATTAACGTCAATAAACTGCAGCTGTTACAGTTTGCGTAAGTACAGTCTACCAATGTAATAGGGATTAGTAAAAAAAATTGAAGTAAGCCAACATTAAAGCATTAAAAACAGTGGCGAACATGAATACGGTTTTGTGTGCAAGCAGTAATGTTCTTATTTTGATGATTGCATATTCGGACTACCGGGTACTACCACAAATCTGATGCCGCGCGATACAGTGCGGTTACGCAGTAGGATCCATAATTCGTGCAAAGTAGACCGGCACGCTGGCCGGTTCGTTCCAGATGACGACGAGGAAGGGACGATTAACCACGAAGTTTGGATAAGTGAGCATCGTTGGTTCTTTCAAACTACCGGTACATGGCGCCGTTTTGATTCCGTATTCGTCCAGTTCTGGAAATCGCATTAGCAAAAATTTGATCCGGACTGTCACCCCACAGGCGCATCAGCAGAGCCAGATATTCGATACAGAAGTATAATAATCAGTTACGTACAGATAGAACATGACATTTTTCGCGTTAAAACGAAGCGATTACTAGTATTTTATTTGTCATACATCATAGTTCTTACCTAAGGTAACCTCCTGTTTAAATTCGTCAGCTTTTATCGGTCCTTCGCTGCTGAGGATATCCGAAAACGACGTCCTGGAAGGCAAGAACATTTCTTGTAATCCAATCGACTGCATGCACATTTTCAAATCGGCGTCGTAACGGATACGAAATCTGGGAAGAACAATATACACATTGCCGCAGGAGTGGCAAGGCAGCATGCTCTCTTGTCGCCAATACTGCAGACTGTCAAGCGTCATTTTCTTTTCCAGTGCTGCTATCCCACCACTGTCTTCACCTGGTAAAACAATCATTACACTGAATTTTCTCCCGACGATATCCAGAAGGACCACCTGCGGGTCCCTGATGTTAACAGGTCGCGTGCTGTCCGGCCGAAGATTGTAGCAACGCTCGAAACCGTATTTTCGCGTCATGAAGGCCACGATTTTCTTGGCACCATCGGCGCAGTGGAATGTTTCATTTTCAGTGTACCCGGGGTAAAAGGGCTCTTCCCACTGTCCGGAAAACTCAACCTTATTCAGCAGGATCATCGTGACATCCGGTCGGCGTTCATCCAGCAAATCCGGAAATCTGTTCTCCGGTTTCTCCGTTCCAAAGTGGTTGATAATTTCTGTCGCTTTCGCTAAATCATCTCGAAACGACACTGGAATAAACTCGCACTGGATTGACTTGTAAGGTGTGTAATGATGCTGCACATCGGAATATCGGTAATCTTCATTTTTATTGAGATAGATCGGTGTCTCTCTCGTACGAACCACGGTTAATTGCTCCACTATCTCCAGATATTTTGAATCCAAACAACAATTTTCGTCGTAAAATACGGCACTGACACTGTTCAACGCGCCATTGACGTTCACCGCGTCTAACGACACAATCAGCCCTCGATAGGGTTCTGACATATGGAAGTCCAATAGATCCGCTATACCCACATAGACTCCGCTGTACGTTCCCGGTAACAGCATCGCCAAGATGACTTGAACCGCATGTGGACAAACAACGATGTTCTGATAGGGACTGTCAGATGCTTTTGCAAGCTCCTTAAACAGTGTCACAGCAAAAATGCTATCCGTATTTTCACCGAAGTACGTGCAATACGGCGGCGGTTCCCATGGACGCGGTCGTTGGTCCTGTACAGGCGGTGGAGACTTGCTCCCTCCGAGGCATGCTTTGAGAAATTCCAGTAGATCGCGCATCATTCCCGAACAGCGGACCAACTGGTGTCGATAACAGAATCAGTCTCTTGGATGAATTACTTACACTTTGGATGAATTACTTTACACCATCAACAATCACCCGGCGAAATGTGAATACATATTAATCGTAATAATCCAGAAAGAATTACAAACCGGCAGCGCGGCACAATTTACCAAATTTATTTACCACATTTTCGGGCATAAATGTCCGTGCGCAACATCAAAATTGCCAAGCATCGCTAAAATTATTCTCTGCAGCGCAATGGTGTACGGTAGAAAATCTTGGTCTTGCCACTAATGGTGATTTATGGTATGTGTGGCATGTGATGGTGTTAACAGTTGCTGTTAAAGCTAGTACGCAGCAAGCAAAACTGCGATCGATACTGGTTTAGTGGGTACTGTAATGACACAGGTTTAAGGAACGCTCCAGGGGCCGGGCAGCGCACACGAGACGTCGGCCCCTTTCAAGATCAAAGAGACCGACGGTCCGGGTGCGCTGACCACGCCTCCCCTACGTTCCTTAAACCTGTGTCATTACAGTACTGTAACTCCATTCCATGCGACTGTTAAAGCCAAAAATAATATGTATATATTACCATTACCGTAGAAGTACATGCAAGTGCAATTATAACAACTGTGTATATACAAATGCATATATAGATATGCATACAAATGCATATATAGATATGCACTACTCGGTACATGTACCTCATATAGATATAAATACCTATAATATTACTCGTGTATCGATTGCATCTTTCAGCCACCGCAAGAGTGTACGGGCTATATTATTTATTGCACAGCTTTCGTCTATAAAAATGTAATATGGGACAATAGTAATGCAGAATTATAAAAATTAATATTTTCTCTTTTGCTGGTAACATTGCGTTAACTTTCGGGTCCAAACGAAACCACTTTACAATGAAAGAACAGTACGAAATGCGTACAGATCATATGATGTGAGTAATATAAAAATTGGTGAAGCCAGAAATCCTCCGATGAAAAGAAGCCAACCGAAGCCATCAGCGCAGCTGGAAAAGCATGCCAGCCGGCCATGCCGGGGACTGTGGCATCCATGAAACGATGACAACGGATCGTAATACACCGACAGTTGGAGAAGAATTACACCAAAGATTTGACATAAACCAACAATAATGGTCACAATGGCTTTAAGCTGCAGAATCGAATATCGTTGCCATCCGCGTATTTGCGAGCGATGACAGGGTTGGTATGCGTATTCAGATTCTGGAAGAAAAAAAGCAAAAATTAATAAATAACGTATTACACACAAAACAATTTGTAAACTTCGACGAAATTTTTATGTTGCATGAGGTGGTCATGTTTTTGATTAACGCATAATACGTTGTACCCCAGGGCAATAAAGAACAACATTCCTAAACCTTACTAATTACCAGATGATTTGCAAAAACCAAATAATCGTAGTATTTTGGTTTTGCAAAATAAAACCCAGCACTTCTTTTATGTTCAGCGCTGTGCTAAAGTATTTAACAAGCCCCTACTACTGTAATTATACTGCGATGAGGATGCGATCGGCTATTGGAGTAGCTTAATTTTTATTATAACCGAATCACTACTCTTGGTGCTACAGAATGCAAGTTTAGATTGCTTACGGCTGTTGCAGGCAACAGAATAGCACAGTTTGCGCAGAACAACTGCCGGAGGTTCGGAAAAATGATTAATGTAATTCCAGTTTCTGGACCACTCTTTTGAATCAATCCATTGAAAGACTTCGTCCTGGCGGACAGGCATTTGTATGGTGACCTTTCCGTATGAAATGCGGCCGGTGGCGTCGGCTCTGCCTATTCAGCACACGATTAACCGTTATTTAGTAGACTGATATACAATACCAACGTATAAAGTAAATGTTGAAACAGATTTAGCTTGCATAAACTGCAATTTGACAATACAATAATGTGACCACGATACTAATACTGTATTTATATATTTGACAATGTTGCTGCATTAAATAATTATAGTATTTGACAATATATACATACGTAATTGACAATACAGTAATTTAACAATACTGTAGTTTGACCGGGATACCAATATTACATGTTCAACAATAAGCAAATGTACATCGATTCAATTACACATGTATTGATTTCTCATAACTGCTAATGTTAGTGCTGCTTTCAACCGAATCAACCTACAGTACATGATAACTCCGACTTACAGTTTTCGTACTGGAAAACCAATCCCCAAATTCCGAGTCCCACAACAGTCAACGCGTACAGAATAACAAAAAGCCACCATGCCACTTCACAAGGGTAATAATGACTGTAGCAGCACCATATGCCAGGTGGTAAATCGTACTGTACGGCCAGGTTTGAATGCGCGATCGAGACATTCGGCTTATTCGGAGTCTGAGAGTGCAATCTTTTGCGATTCCCAAACAATTTCCGGATTTTTCGGCGCACCTTGTCCAACAGCTTTTGTCCAAGATTTTTGGCGATATAATGCAGACATGGGCGTCGGTTTACCGTCGCCGTGTCAGCTATTGCGTGAACTGCACCATGGCTTATTGTCGATATGGGAATAACTGTAGCAGTATTCATTTCAAATCAAGGCTTACGAACAGCTGGAAAAGGGCAAAGGGGACTCGAAAAGCATCAAAAATGCCTATTTATTTAGGTGGCGGTGATAGGTCATTTCGAAAGCGTGTATGGAAGGAAAGTTCGTCCGTAAATTTTCCGCTATAAAACTGACCAGCAGAAACTGCCATGTAGGTTTCGTTACTGGTGTGAAATGGAGTCAGAAGACAGCTGAGTGATCGACAGCTGCAATATTATCAGACGTCTGGGCAAAATATGGGCTCCATTCAAAGATTTTGCAAGCTATGGAAAACCTGTAATGCGTATCAACAACCGCAACACTTTGCTGTATATTTCACTGAATTATGTAGGGATTAGGTTGTTCAGGGAAAAACAAGTGTGAGCACACCTGCTATGGTTCCAGTGTCAATTAACAGTGGAAACCTACCCGAGTAGCCACTATGTACAGTGCGCAATAAATTACGCACATTTACAGTAAGGATAATTGTGTAAACAAACGCAGATCGCGGATTCCACGACAAATTATGAGTATCATTGTCGAACTACTGGAAAAAAGTATCCCCATTGAGTGGTACTTCACAAACATCGTGTTTGGCTTTTTGCATATACATCACCAATATTTTATGAACGGGTGGCCGTGGAACTGTTGCGCAAAAACGGTTTACCAGAAAGTGTAATAGAACTTCATCGAACTAGGTGCACACTGGATGAGTTCAGTTCCGTAGGTGGTGACCGAACCTCATTCTGAGAACGCCGTACAAATTTCTATTGCAAAACCTGCTTGTTTTTTGGACTACTGCAGGTTGATTGCTACATGTATATTAATGTATTAATAAATGGTAATTATTATTTGTACGGCGTTACAGAGGCTTTACAGATGCGTCTTTCGATCGATTGAGTACGTTACCTAAACCTTTTCTCTTCAAAAATCAAAACTGTAATGTAAGACAAAGGTTGTATCTGTAGGTATTTGGCAGGAAAGTGATAAGTAAAGCAATTTACTGATTTCGCCTAGCACGAAGTTTTCCGCTTTGTAAATCTTCCTGCCGGAAACATCAAAACTCACGATGGACTCATTGAGACTTTTGTTGATTTAACAATAGTATAGATGTATTTATTGCAGCGCACTGTTAACCTGTTAACCTGTTAACCTTCACTCTTCCTGCCTGGTGTGTCGGATGATGCGTACAAGATAAGATACGTATCTACAGAATTTGCTGGATTAAACAGCCTATCTTATCCGACTGCATTGCTAAAAAATTAAATTTTACTGGACAACGGAAGTAACCAAAATATGACCACAGATTGAAGCACTGCGGCATACAGAATGCTTAGCTCCAACCTACCTTTTGGGTGGATGCATAGAATAACAACCAGCAACCAACCAACCTCCGTAGCAAGTGTAGAGCCGACTAGTGTGCGTCACGGAAAGTGTGCACCGAACTGTTAATAATCTAAGCAAACCATACCATCAACATCCACATCCTCGTGAAACACCATCAAATTATTAGGTCTTTCACTCGGCATTCAATAGCCATATTCTATCATGACGAAGATTTTCACTTATTGCTCTAACGTATTATTTTGCATGACTGCGCAGTTTTCTGGCCGTTTCGCTCGTTGTGGCTTTGTTATAGCTGCTGAACAACACTGGCCAGTCTCTCCAGAACACACTACATTCAGTGCATTACGTAATATAAACGCTGGCTATCTGCTGTACCAACTGCAATATTTTATGTAGGCTTTTTTCATAATAGTTGTTCAACTGAAAGGAAGTACTGTATTCCAGTTACAGATAATCCAGTCAGTGTTGCAGAGTTTATATAAAGCTGTCATTTTGTTGTAGAAAACTGATAATGGGTATATTGCATTTTAAGTATCATTGTCTCGTAATATTACCGTAACAGAATAAGATTCGTGGACGTTAAAACCCGTTTGAGAGCCACAAAATGGTTTCAACACTGCTAATTATGAGTGCTGCCTTCTTCGGTTGGGAATTGTCGAGATGTAGTTGTAACATGACAGAACTTCCTGCTACTGGATTGCAAACCTTTAATATTATCAAATCAGTGAATCCATTAGAAGTTGTGCTTCTGATTTATGGTATCTGGCCGGCATACATCCAAACGTCTATACCATTTATTGGACCAGGCTACGACGTCGGACTGGATCAAGTCAATCAGATTTATGCCGTTCAAGGAATTCGTTTTCGCTTGGTCTATGTGGCCAGTAAAAATGTTAAATCTTGTCCAGATCAACCAGCTTACGTTGACGATGTTTCCCGTTTCTTTTACCGCAATCTGACTCCGACGGCTTGGTACTCTGCCAAAACCCAAAACTACAGCTTCCAAAACAGTGCTGCATTAATGATGAACCAGACCCGATCAAGCCAGCAGCTGGTCCAGCTGCTTCCAGTGCTGATTTATTCAGCGTGTGCGGATTTCGATACCCTATCACAGCTTGGAAAAGGTTTGTAACAGCGACAGGCGCGGTCCTGAATGCACAGACAAATTTGCTAATTCTAAGATTTTCTGTTTTCTTTTAGAGTGGAATATGCTGACGATCCTCACGTAAGTTTTGTGGTCGCCTTCGTAAATCAGATTTATGTAATCACTCTAATTATTATCGACAGCAAGCTCGTTAGATTTTTCAGCCTTGCATTTATTGATACAAAAAAATTATCTCAGTGCAGCGAGTTAGCGGCTGCCTTTGCTTGAAACGGAAATATCACTTCTTCGTTTGCAGTGGCTTAACAATAAAAGGATTTCGAGATCGTGATCGCTACCCTACCAGTATATCCCTAGGATACTTTAACTTCCATGGTTATTTATCCATTGTGGCAGCGCTGTTGCGGCGCTACAGCTGGCAGACCGTGTGCTTGGCTTATGACGTGTCCCAGCAAATTCCCTTTAGCTACAATATCTACAGACGACTAGATTCATACTTGAAAAAGCTCATAATAACCATGAAGACAGATGATAGCTTGGAAAATGGACACTGTTCGAAAGGTCACCGGCACAATAGTCGGACATCGGACAGCGGTTGCCCAGAACGGCGACGCCTTCAATTATTTGCCTATGCCCACAACGCTTCGGACACCATCGACTATGGGCGCATTGTTGCTGATATTGCTCTTAACTGTCGCGGTAAGTCTGCAATCAAATGTCGCACTACGGTCTGTGTTTTCTTGTTTATTGTACTCGTATTAAATTTTGTTATGCGAGTATTGTGCTGACTTTTGAAATTTATACATTTGTTTCTCTGTTTACCAGCAAAAAAAATTTAATTATGAGTGTTTCGCTTGTTGGATGCACCTTCTTAATCATGTTTTCGATGTTAGCTGTCTGCTGCGAATGCATAAAAGAACTGCTGAATTGACTCAAAAATGATCCCTAAATGACATGTAGGAGCCTCTTTTCATAGCTTTTGTTACCACGCTTTGCGCTTGCGTTAGCCAAACAAGCTGTTTACGTTTCATCTTTATGAAGTTACGTAACTTTGATTGCAGTGGTAATTATCTCCAGCACGCCTCTGGTCACCCGGGAAATCTTGGTACGTGATGTTGACAAATCACCACATAAATCTGCCAGTCATGTTGCGCTGGCGTCGCCGTCAGCGTGTTCGCATTCCGAGAAAGATCTGCATTAACGACTCGTGAATATGAGCGCATTGTAACAAAATTACATAGTTATTAGCTTATGTACAAGAACGATTTAATAGAAGAAGCCTGGATTTTGAAAAAGGCTTTTTGCAGATCCAAGCATTTAGACGACAGCAAGGCAACTTTCATGAATATGTAAGTGACACTATGTCAGTGTCAATACTTTCTTTATAAATACTAAATCTTATGTTCGAAATATGTTTTTCCTTAAATTTTAACCACAAGAAGGTCTGTATATGCAGGTCTGGATCAGTTTAGAACTGCCGGAAAATCCTCTGGGATTAACGCGATGGCACAGCAGTGGTGGAATTCCGAACGCTAATGTTACCAGGACATTTTGCAGTACCACGACGAAGCAGAATTGTAATTCCATAGAAAACGAAGAGAATTCCGACGAGGTAAAACAAAAGCGACCATAAGAACTATAGAAAATCTAATCGTTGTTGCATGCGCTCAAGGCAGATAAGTTAATATCCAGATACTACGTATATAAAAACTCAGTTTTTATATACGTGGTATCTGGATATTAACTTATCTGCCATTAAGTAGCATAGCTAACTAATGATTGTACCGTTCTAGTACGAATAAGATTACGGAAGTGTCTGCACTGTAGGTGGCACTGGCTGCTTTTTCGAAGGCCTCTATATTGCAAGTGGTCAACTGTATTGAACACGATGAGCAGCTGGCCGGTTCGTTGCGCTCGCAGTTTATGAACTTAACTATTGAGAAATACAACGCCTCATACAAACCGGGAAGCAAGGTAAGCTCGGGATGAAAAGACTTCCAGCTTAAGTCGGTAACAGAAATTTGCTGCTTAATTTTTAGCCAACTGAATCAACCATGTCAGCGTACAGCGCAGTTCACGTAATGGCCAGCGTGATTAATGAAAGCTTCTCGGATTTCAACTTAGCTGCTGGCCCTTATAATTACGAAAACAAGAAACAGTGGCCATTTGGAAGCATGTTGGCGGAAAAGTTTTTGAATCGAGAGTTTGCTGACGGAGAGAATGGCGGTGTATTTGTTGATGACTTTGGTGAACGACAAGTGCCGGTTTGTGTATCCATATTTGACCGACAAACCAAACTCTTTCAGGTCAGTTGCAAACCTTTCCATTTGAGGCAAAAAAACGTACTTTACAGTAAGAAAGTTTGTGTTATGCAATCTTTCAGAGAGTTCAGATTCTGGATCATACAAACCAAGATTTGCAAGAGATAAGGAATACATCATTTAAACTTGTGTGGAAGACACCCGATGGAAAACCACCGCAAAATGAACCTGTATGCGGATTTCGAAATCAAAAGTGCTCGTCTAATACAGGTGAATCTCGTTCAATCCAGTATACACTGGGTGCGTTTTATAGCATGGACTAATCTTCTAAAGCAACCTTTCTGCGTTAGAAAATGATCTGATGCTCGCTCTTGTGGTGACATGCGGAAGTTTGTCCTTTGGATTAATCGTCGTTGCACTTTTCATGAGGTACTACCACCTTATGCATTTATAACAGGAATTATAAACATACATATGAAGATATACTTACAACTATAGTGATTTAGGAACAGTAATATCAGCAGACCGTCGGTCTCTATCAAACGACTGTGTCTGCTCCTAGCTATAAAACTATTACTGTACTTATAAAGGACAAATAAAACCTTTCATTTGTAGACGTTTACTGAGAAATGGGGCAGACGCAAGGTGGCAATTGGATGTCAGCCAATTAAAGGTGCAGCTCCAGCAGCGCTCGACTGGGGTGAGGTACCACAAAGCATCAACTCTAATCTCCGATTCAGTCGAGCCTGCTAAGCCATTCAAAGCCGACAGCACTGACTTTGTCGGTTGCTCGTCTGATCCCAGTGCAATAGCCCTACTACAAATGCATGGCGGCGGACGGCATGTGACTGTATTTTATCAAGGCGTTATGGTTTTTGCCAAAATGTTTTTCTTACGAGTGGCCAGTGAGCAGCTGGTTACAAGGAGAAAAAGCATTAGCCGGCAAAAAAGCGTTAGCGAGGCCGAAAGTACACTCTTGTTCACTTTCAGCAAAGCTATTCGTTTGATACAACAGGTTTGTCTTATAAAAAAAGTTCCTGCTCTTTTTACAGTTTAGCGAGAAAGGTTATTCACTTTTTCTTACTTTGGCGTTTAAGGTCTGGCAACTGTCTCATCATCACATGAACATCAGCACCGTGATTGGTTTCCACTTGTGTCCAATATCCATACCCCCCGGCGATGAACCGGGCGTCTGTGCCATCGTTTTGAGTGAATATTGCCACCGAGGGAACATTGCGGATCTAATAAGGAGCAATGTTCGTTTGGACTGGGATATGCTGACGTCGTTGTTTATGGACCTCACACAGGTTTATCGACGCTGATCAGTAAACCATTATTTATTAAGAAGTCAGATCTTATTCTCTTTACTAGGCTATCTTTCTGGTCCACACATCTCCGCTACATCGTCACGGTCACCTGCGACCTGAAGTGTGTTTAGTGGACAAAAGGTTGTCGCTTAAGCTGGCTTGCGTTGGAATATACGACATCTTTGGTACCGATCGCCGCTTCTGCTTAAGTAGTAGTCCGTCAGCAAACAACCTACCCGATCTGGTATCTCGGCCTTGTACAGAAGCTACCAAAGCGTTTAACAAAGATTATCTAGCGAAGTGGTGCACTCCGGAGCTGCAAGGATTCCTATACAGTTCGCAGTGTAACGATATGGTTGCACTGGTCATTCATGCCCTGAACACGCAGTCTGCAGATATGTACTCGTTAAGTAAGATCTTTCAGTATTTTCTCGATTACTACATGGAACAAGAAACACCCGCGGGAAAGCACGCTACCGGTACAAGTCAACCAGAAGACCGGGTTCGAACGTCAACAATGTCGGGGAAAAGGATCAGAGTGACCATTAATACTGCCGACCGTAGATACACAACAGTGCGCCACGAAATACCGAAGCATCGCAACAGCAAACGGAGTCAAGCGCGTATGCGGTTACACATGACCATTTCGGCCTGCTTAAACGGCGATCCGAGTAAGCGCCCAACGATTCAGCGTATTCGAGCGGTTATGAAGGAGCTGAATACTGGAGATGACACAGGTCACAGCGTTGTAGAGGTTTTTATGAAGCGCATCGAAAAATACACAGGCCAACTAGAACAAGCCGTGGCCGAGCGCTCACAAGAGCTGCTAAACGAACGTCGACTATGCGACGAGCTGCTTCAGGAAATGCTACCAATGTAAAACAGAACTCGTTTACAAGTCTTAATTACTGTACCGTCTCGGGCAAGGTTATGTTGCTCGTTGTAGAGAAATAATCCGGAGACTAAAGTCGGGCGAAGAGATCCAGCCGGAAAATTTTGCGAGTGTCAGCATCATGTTCAGTTATCTGCCGGGCTTTTCCGAGTTTTCAGCATATCAGAAGGAATCCCCTGTTGTGGTGACAATATTCCTGAACGAGTTATTTGGACAATTCGACAAAGCACTGAGCGCCTTTCGGGTGTACAAGGTGGAAACCGTCGGCGACAGTTACATGGTACTACGTCATTTTCTTTTATTTGCTGCTTCTGGATGGCTTTGAATTTTGCTGCCTTGTGATAGGTAGCCAGTGGATTGCCGGTTGTGTACGATAAGCACGCATGGGAATTATGCCGAGGAAGTTGTGCTCTTCGACAAGCCTTTGCGAAGGTCCTCACCCGGCATACAGCACTTGATAACAGTAATCGGCAACGGATCAAGATGGATGACACTTTACAAATTCAAATCGGCATAAACACCGGTTCGAAAAGCTCTGAAACGCGACATAGTCTTATTTGTAAGCGCTTTCTTATTAGGTGCATGCGTTGCTGGCGTTGTGGGACTGAAAATGCCTCGCTATTGCTTGTAAGTAGCAACTGCCAGTCACAATAACTATGACTATTGTACCGCATAACTGAATTCTAAACATTTTAAAAGAACGGGAAGAAAATAAGCAGGTTTGTTTGTTAGATTTGGCGATGCAATCAACACGGCCTCGCGACTAGCGTCTCACAGTGAGCCAGGACGCATACAAATATCCTCGCGTACTTACGACCATTTTATCACCGTATGCAAGTCGGACCAGCCCCAACTTTTAACCGTCACTCAACGAGGTTCTGTTCTTTTAAAGGTAAAGTCTCTGTTTTGAACCTTGCATGGCGTGGCAGATGTAACGGTCGTCAAATTTTTTTTAACAGGGAAAAGGAAGCGAATTAACCTATTGGTTAGATGAATTGCCAGCCTAACATGCAACAGAAGATACGCGATGGCTCCCGCTTTTTAGTTACATTAGCGTGACTGTAATAAATTGCCGTTGTATGTAGTATATACCCTTGCTTATGGTCGACTTGTAAGACTTTTATCGGATGATAACAGCCCGCTAAAAGTTTTCGTCGAGTCAGTATTATTACATGCGATAAAGAGGCAGCAATAATTACTGCTCACATTGACCATATTATGTTCCAAGGGCAACAAAACTTGCGTGCAGAAATGGGACAAATGAATGAATGTTAATAATGTACTCGTACACGATGTCTGCACGCCGGGCAATGCGCTTATTCTTGCAAAAACAGCTGCAGTTATTTATACACGACGCACCAGAATTCCAAGATCAAGTCTTGAGACCGTTGTCAACAAAAACTGCAGTACAGAGCAAGTGTTACGAAACTAAAACAGCGCCATTACAAATTTAACAACTAACATTCGACTACGTACCATTCCGTCCACACAGACCAATGCCATGTACAAACAAAGATACAGAAGAATTAAATGCGCTAATCAATTCCGAGTCTGGTTGATGTCAAAGACCATTTATAAAAATGTGAGCGAATAACCATGTTCCAAACGAAACTAATGAACGGCAATTTTCCAACTCCAGCCCAAATGGATGCATCATCCTCTCAATCAAATTTCGGCACGACAGCCGAACTGGTGAGCAGTGTTCAGCCTTTGTAGCACTGAGTTAGCGTGGCGCAGTGAGAAATGGCTCCAAACAGGTTTTGTTCCGTATCAAAGAAGCGATCCCACTGATTCTTTTCGGCATCGTATCTCTCCATGGTGGTACTTTGCGTCCCGTACCATACACTTCCTCCACAGACGTACAGCCGGCCATTAACAACAAACATAGCATGGTTGTATCGGGCCTCCTCTAAATCCGCTATGCGTTCCCATTCCGCCTCCGGATTGTCCAGCTGCAGTCGTTCACACGTGTGCATGATACCTTGGTGGAAGGTTTCCCCGGAATTACACGCGCCTCCCGTCGCGTACAGGTATCCATTGAAGACCTTGACTGCGAAACAGCGGCGTGCGAAACGCATACTGGGTAAAGAGGTCCAATACTGGTTGTCGGGCTCGGCATCGTACATTTCTACCATCGATACAGCTGAATGACGACGCTGTCCGAATATGGGCATCCCGCCGCAGTAATACAACTTATCGTCGAAGCAGTCGAATGCCGCCTCTTTCCTGTTGAATCGAAGATAGCACTGTATTTTTAAACATCAATCAGACGAGGAAAGCAACAGCTGCATTTTTCCATAGACCAACTGGTACAATAGTTTTTTCAGCACGCTTGACAATAGCCAATCAATTAAAGATGGTGAGTCTGAGAATTTGGGTTTGAAATCATTAATTTTGGAGCGAGTTTGAGAACTAAAGTTACTTCGACCCTTTCGCATTCCGAACACTTTCAGAAGAATTATCGCAACTACTCGCCTTTACAAGTTATAAGCAGTTTTTTCTGCAACTACAGTATTTAGGTATGTATGTACGTTACCTCAGCTCATAAGGAGGTTGGAGATCTTCCACAGTTTCTTTGGAAACCGGATCGTAGGTAGAATTGTTATCATAATCCTCGTTCTTAAAATCCCAGCGGTGCAGTAGTCCGTTTAAATACGCTGTCGGGCCGACTCTACCCGTTGCCAGTGGTTCATCGTACAAAAGGCGAACTTTCTTCGAAACCGGACAATACTGAAAGGTCTGCAATTTGGCACCGCGCTGCACCCGGAAAGACAATTTATTGTCGACCACCGGACCGAATTCCTTCCACGTCGATGATGCGGGAACACCTTTCAGCGAAATGGTGGCGGACAGGGTGTTGTTCCGCCAGTCGAAGCGACGTAGGCTAACCTGATGTCGGTCAGCGTGGAATGTGTACACAGTTTCAGTGAAATGGCGTTGTCGTGGTTCAGCCGTGATCCGGCGCCATGTCGGCTTAACAACTTTCTTTATATCAGACAGTATCTTGAGTGTCGGATCTTTTGCCGTTGAAATTTTCTGCTCCAGAGTATCAATTAACAGATCCCAGCGAATCTCGGCTAATAATGGTGCCAGAATGCGTTCCTTACAGCGCGATTTGCGCTGGTAATTGCACCACTTCATCACTGCCTAAAATGATAAATAACGTCAGAGATGCAAAAGAGATCAGGAATATTTAAAGAAGACGGAACATCTAAAGAACCGTGCAGACCACACTACTATAATTGCTAAGAAGTAATAATTATAGTCTCGCGGTACAATCAACTCAGGCCGCCGAAGGCGGGTAATTAGTTTCTAGCGTAGAGGTAAACGCGATGCCGGCGCTTAGAATCACCCAGTGAATTATTACGTTAAGTGAATTCGATAAGTAAAATCGATAAGTAAAAATGTTTTAGTCTAAACGATATCTATTAGACGTGCATCTGCGTTGCCTAATGCATGTAACGCGCAAAGAGTACTCGTACTCTTTACGCGTTACATGCATTAGGCCCGCTACATGTGTAGCGTGGCGGGTCGCAGTATGGAGCTTAGGCAGCTCGTGAATCTGCAGTTCTCGCTGTACCTTCACGCAAAACGCTAATCACCGGGCTTGTACAGCAACCTTCAGGCTGCAAGATGTGAAATCGCAAAATTATCATCATTATTAAATATTCCTCCTTGTTTTTTGCAAATGTGTGGTATCCACCAGTGATTGAACGCCATACGGCCCCTACGTACAGTACCTGATAGACATCCTTTTCGGACCGCACTGCCAAGAAACCTTTCCCAATCAGCGTTAACAGCTGTTTGAAAGGCAGGTTCAAAAATTCGGGCGTGTTGGAATAGGACCGGAATGTATCCTGCATCTCCTCATACGATTTTGTAGGGACGCCATTCGGATCCGGAGGATCTGCATCACCATCTTCGGACTCCGAGCAACCTGACCAATCTTCGTCTGCTGAGTCCGAATCCGAATCAACAGAAGAATCTTCGTCTTCGAAGATCTCGACGTCGTCCTGGTTATCTATGGCTCTAGCACTGCCAGCCTGTCCGGACGGAGCGCTCGACGGTCCCGGTGCAGGGTTTATGTTAGCGCGTTGCCCACTACTGCTGGGCTTAGGCGGTGGTAGCCCTGCAAAATCTTACCGTAAATTTGATACCAACACAAACCTGCAGTCTAAACTAAAACAGTTACAAATAAAATGAGCAATAATTTTTACTTGTACACTACAAATTAACAGATGAAATAAAAGGCCTTCTACTGCTAAACAATTTATTAAAGTGAGTAAAATAACTATATTTTTAAACGTTAGAAGGTCTCGAAGATCAGCAGAGTACAAGTAGAGTACAGTACAGCAGAGTAGAGTACAAGTACAGAATGTAGTGTGATTTTGGTTTATAACACCCAACGAAACTGCCTACAAATTCGAAGCTTAAATATTTTAGCGTTCTGTAAGAAATGCTTAACTCGTATGTCGACAGCATCTACAGATACACATTATTTTTAAAGGCAAGCATCAGGCGGCAGAGCGACAAGGCAAAATTACTGCTTGTTAACACTTTATCGCCATTTATCCTCTGCAGTCTGCAGTCTCCATCGAACTTTTCAAAAACACATAAACAAACAAGGAATTTCATCTGTCCTTTCTCTTGCGATTTGGACTACTTGCTCGTATTTGTTAGCCTTACCCAGCTTTTCGACGCTGATATTGAAGTGCGCCGCCGCTTTCCGCAGCTGCTCCACCGTCAAGCCCTTGGCCGTTGCCTTCCAGTTGAGGGGTACTCCGGGAGTAAGCGCGGTCAGCAGGACGGAATGAGCCGCCAGCGGGTCCACACCGTCCGGCACCACCACCGTATATTCGTTGCCCACCGGAGTCAGTCCATGCTGGAAATAAGCAGCATCCGGCAGCAGATCCTGAACGGCTCCACGCGCCGCATACTGCACATGCTTCCCCACCACGACGCGTACCAGCAGCTTGCGGATGATCTCCTCCGGCTCCCTCTTAATGTACACAATGGCGACATCGTCCTCGTCCTTATTATAGGGAATACGAGGTTTAATCCTCGTATCCCGGATGACGAATGAATATGAGACAACACACGTGAATAAAATGGGAATTTTATTCATAAGTGAATGCAATACATTGCGGAGGAAAGGGCACAAAAGGGAAGAGAAAAATATATGCCAGTCAAGACTGTGCATATCAACACACTAAAAGAACACAACACCACGCTGGCCACATATCCACCTGGCTGGCTCTGCACACCTGTGGTGACGTAGTACAGAGTTGTATCGTACAACTCGTACCGTCATCCCTGCATGCCACCGGAAAGGGACTCGAGCTCCTGCGAGACAATGCTGTTCGTCAGCCTTCATATCCATCCGTATCGTCTCTGGCCAGCGTGTCAATAAAAAATTAACACAAATTTCATGAAATAAAGAGATTTCATTCCGTACAAAATGAGCATCATTAGAATGAGCAAATTTATCAAGATCATTTCCATCACAATTATTTAGGAAATAATAAACTGTCAATTTCTTTGGTTAGATCAACATTTGAAAAAAATTAACACAAATTTATTAACACAAAATTCCAATTATTCCCATTTCAGCAGTGCCACTCGTCAGTTTAGCGCTTCGGGTCGTATCGTCCAATTTGGCGGTTGCGGCGTCGCTGCTGATTTTCGTAATCATCTTCATCATAATAATCGTGTTCGTCACGATCATCCCGATCCGCAGCGCGACTGCCTCGTCCCGAGTGGCTTTCGTAGCCATATCCAAGCGTTCCAGAATTTGGCTGCTGATCGTCAGCAGCTTCTCCTTCGTACTGGCGGGATCGATTAGGATCGCGACTATTATCAATGATAATACGGGCGTCGTTAGCCTGAAGGTTTCGTACCTCTGGCTGAACTGGCTGCACAATCCGGGGAGTTTTCACATGGTCCATTAACGCATATTCCGCACTGAAGTCTCGTGCTTCAGGATTAATATCCATGCCTTTGAATCCATGATTTCGTAGATTGTCGTTTTCAATCATCGCCCGGATGCGTCTCTGAGCCGTAGCGCGGTCCTCTGGTTTACCGAGTGCATCCACCATAGTTCGTCCGTATTCACGCCAGTTCTTCTTCTCATCCGCGAGTTCGCAGTGGGAATTAAAATGTCCCAATCGTGCGGCAAATACCAGACGGAAGAAACGTTTCAGTGGGTCGTCCACTGGTCGATCTTTCCACTGCGTATCGCTGTACTTGTTAACTTCGCAGATGGCTTGCGTAATATCCATGGAAGCGCGACAGGCTAAAAAGAACAACGCCGGATTCGTCTCCGGTAGGATAAACTGTAGCACATACGCCTCCATTTTCGCGTGTCCACGTATTTGGAATTGACTCAGCCATTCTGCATCTGGAGTTAACAGAGGAACTCCGATTCGGTCGCGGCTCAGCTGTGTTTGCATATTGTGACGGCGTCGTTCCGTGTAGTACACATACTCCGCTTCTTTCCGGGAAAATTTCAAGCCTGGAGTATTCTGTTCCTGCACGACTTTGTCCAATTCCGATTTCTGATAAAAGGAATGGAAACTCAACACCATCCTTTTCAGGGCCGTCTCTGTTACATCGTCAGCATTCCGCAGATTCAAAGCTTTCTGCAACCGTTCCGCTTGAGTCGTAATAGTGCCGTATCCGAAGTGAATACCCATCATAGTTGGATGTTGTAAAATGCGCGGGTTCATGTGTTCGTCACATGAATCGTCCTTCTCCTTCGTAGGAGGTTGCAGTTTCGGGTCCAAGAAGACGTTCGGTACCGATGAGAACTTCTTCAAGATCGGTTTGTTGGCGATCTGCTCGTTATAGATGACGGGTTCTCGGGTTCGTCCCCATCCACGGAATGTAGCTGTGACATCCTGGATGACTGGCTCCGTTTCGGTGATGCGTTTCATCAGCGCCGGCATGTTCTCCACTCGTTTATCGAGTGATGGGTGTCGTGGGGCTGAAGGTTCCTGCGTAGATTTCGTGAACTGAGCCAGATTAACAACTGGCAGCGTACCTGCGTTCGGCTTTTCAGCTGGCTGTGATGGTGGGCGTTCGATATCCCTCCAGCGTTCCTCCTTCCGTCGAATGCGCATATGCGTTTCCACGATGACTCGTTCGCGGAAATTCTCGTTGTTGTGCGGACTCTCCCAGTACTCCGGGCGGATAAACTCCAGGTACGCGGCTACATTACCCAGAATGGCTTCGTAGAAGAGTTCTGCTACCTTCTGCGGTTCCGTCAATCCGGACAACAAATGACGTACGCATGGACGTTCGGCGTTCTTCTGACATCGCTCACAGTTTTCGTGGAACTTTTCAATTTTATACTCCATTTTACCGGTACGTGAAAAAAAAATTCAAAAATATTCACTGTCAGCCGGCTATGCAGATGAAGGACTGGTTTGCATGCGGTTTTTGCCGTTCAGCTAGCACGTGCGTCTCATCTCGTTCACTCATGAAATTCGGAGGCGTGGTAGAGAACTGCAGGCTGTTCGTCAGCCAATCATAGCGTTTTCTTCGTATAATTCTTTCAAGTGGGCGTAATAGACAGATCAGACTGTTCGTCAGACAATCATAGCGTTTCCTCTGTCTACTTCCTTCCGACTGTCTTATATCGGCCGTCGTCCTCTGCGTAATTCAGCTCATCTGCTAATGTATTTTTGATTTCTTGTTCAGCGTTATTTGGCATTCCATTGATCATGTAAATTCGTAAATAATTATAAATTTCCCGGATTGTTGATCCGTTAGGATGCCGAATGTCTCTGATGATGCGATTGATAGCCCCCGACCAAATGAATGAATTTTCAAAGTCAGCATTTTGTCGATTCGTAATGCTGCATGGCTGCTGATAAACTGCTTCCCAGCTGCCGTAATATCGTTCTACGAGACGTGCGTTTCTGGCATGCGGTTTTTCTTGAACTCTTTCTCGCGTAATTCCAGTCATTCCCGGCTGTGCACGTATTACCACCCAAATTCTAATAACCGTAGGTCAACTTTGAATATTTTCGACGATTCGTATTGCCTGCGTATTACTATCGATAGAGATGAATACTGGTGCATCCACTGAAAGTGCTGCACTACGTGAACTTGCGGGAGACAAGGGATCGTGCGGGTTTGTTCGACGGTTTGCTTTCCTCGCGACTGGTGGTCTGGATGTTCCCGAAGTGGTTCCGGTGCTGTCTGTGTCAGCCGGGCCGAGCGTTGCGTACGCTGGGCTAATTCTTTCACTTCGTCGCGGTTCAGACTGTGGTTCATCCAATAAATTACAGATGTATTCCCTCGCCAGATGACGTCGTATCGTAACGGCGTTTTGGTTCCATCACTACGTTAGAATATCGCCCATGCGTCGTCGGTGCTGGACGTACATCTGGTCCTTATGGCGTTTTTGGAATTTTACGCCCCAGTTTTGCAGTCAGGCCAGACAATCGTTGTCTGCGTGATGCCATGAAAGCATAACGTGGCTCTGGTATCATTTCTCTGGCAAAAAACTTCTGTCATATATTGTTCAGCCAGGGCATCTACCGCTCGACGACCGTTCTGCTAGTGTCGAATCCAGTCTACTGTGGGTGCTGGAAAAACGGCCTTTAAATGTCGTAAAATTTCGTCGTAGGTGGATCCCTTTGGGTTTCGAATTTCCTTTAAGGCCTTTATAATTGCCTCTTCAATTCTGTGCGGCGTGTCCATCGTGTAGTCTTCGTGACCACGTTGCAGTGACTCTGGATTCACATAGGCTGCATCAGTCTGCCAGTCGTTATATGTTTCCAAAATCGTTCCACGCTGCACTCCTTGTTCCAGTGCGTACTTGAATAATTTCATATCCGCTTTACGATTATGAATATCTTTTTCCCATTGGCGATACTGCTCTTTCCAGATAAGCCATAGAAGGCTTACGCTTTCGTTTCTTGACTGTCTCAATGCACTCCTTAATGGCAACAATCGCCTGGCTAATTTGTGGAATGTCGTACTGCCGTTCGTCGGCATGTCGGCTGCGGGATTCAGATCGTGCTGGTGTCGATGCGCGTGAAACAGGGACTGAAGACAGTTCCGAAGGAATTTCTGACTGTCGAGACTGCATCACTTCATCCAATTTCTGAATTTTAGTCTGCGTAGACTTTTCCTCTGTCACTTTTCGACGGCGATTCATTCCTTTCGTAGGAATACGGAGTGTAATTGATTCGTTCATTGGATCGTCTGATTGTTCGATAAACGCTTCTATCTGTCCTGGCTGTCGCATCTGGGCGTTTAATTCCGCGCGTAATTCTTCCATGATTTGCCGGCGATACTGTTCGTCAGTATTAAGTGGGCCGGTAATTCGTATACGGTCTCGTGGATTCTCTGCGCGTAAATCAGCCATAATCTGGACAGTTTCTCCACTTGATTGACGTGACACTGACGCTGGACGCGTAGCCATAGATGTAGAAGTAGCCGTAGTTGTTGTGGTCGTATTCGTTGCAGATGTGACGGCAATCGTATAAATCGGCCTTGGTACGCTTCGTTGCGAAGTAATCCACTGTCGTTGCGTTCGTTGCGCGTGTGTCACTGGAGGTGTTTCCTGCAGCACAATAACTGGTGTTAAAGGAACTGTCACCGTGCCGCCTCCCTGCTGATATGGGTTTTGCTGGTGCGTCAGCGAAACATTCGGGAGTCGTATCGGCACTTGAATTTCCTGTGCTGCGTTTCGGGGATCGTAGATATAGGGACCACGTAGTGGTGGATTAAAATATCCTCCACGATTCATCGAGGTCGTCCCCGTCTTGATCCGCGTCCTCGTGATGGAATCGGGACAGGTCGTTGATCCTGATTCTGGTCTCGATCCATATTATTCTGGACGACAAAAATAACATAAAATAATCCCAACTAGTCCGCGTAATTATTTCTCCGGTAATTATCGATAGAAAATATTCATAAAATTAACTCGTGCCGTTCTGCCCGTTTTATGTAATTTTGAATAATTAATCATTTTTTTAGGGCGTAAAATTCTGCGTTTCAGCTGATTTTCATGCTCATCCTCTAAATTCGTATTCAGAGGCGCTGTCAACATTTCGTTGGGGCTTTTGCGTTTAGGCCCATTAACTTCAGCTGATTTATCCGGCACGTTGTCGATGGCGTTCATCACTTCGTGTGATTTATCGCTACTATGCCCAGGCGTGGATTCCTGTATTTTATCCGTTGCCTGCGGTATGGGAATGCCTTGCTGTTGCGGTGTTATCGTAACACTTGGAGTTTCGTCTTCGACATTTTCCCACTCGTGTTCGTCACGAGTATCTGATTCCGCTGGTTTAATTGGCAACTTGATTCGTAATTTGGGAATTTTCCGCAGTTCAATGTCCGGTGATATATACGGCTTAAATCGGTCAACTGCCACGTCCATTATTTTTCCGTCTTTTTGGCATTTTACTGTGACCGTATTTCCGTATGGAAATTTTAAAATTTCGTATGGTCCAAGATACTGCTTTCGTAGCGTATCTACTTCATCTTTCTTCTTTTGATTTTGCTTTATCCATACGAGATCACAGATATTGAACGTAGGCGTAGACTTTCGTCGGTTATATAATTCCGCTTTCTTTTGGAATTCTTCTTCAATAAATATTTCCCGCTATTTCGTGTGCACGTGCGAGGTGATCTGCTGTCGCTTTACGTAATCATCTACTGACTCGTAGTCGACGGGAAGATTCGTTTGCGTAACGATATCTTCTGGAATTACTTGTTCCCTGGCGTACAGCATCCGAAACGGGAGGACATCTTCGTCGTTTTATGCGGTACTCGGTTTCGTGCCGAGACTACAAATGGAAGAAACTGGTCCCAATTTCGTACATGTCCTCTCCGCACGTACATCGCGAGTGAATCTGCTATACTACGCATCTGCCGCTCAACCAAACCGCGTCCTTCCGGGTGGTATGCGCATCGAAGGTGTCGTTCGATTTTTAAGATTTTCGTAATCTTTTCGAAAAGTTTACTCGTAAATTGTCTTCCTCTGTCCGTATCGACTATCCTTGGTGCTCCATATGGCAGTACCACTCGTTTCATGAAGAAATCAGCGACTGTTGAGGCTTTAATGTTTGGCAGCGCGTCTGCTATCACGAACTTCGTTAGGTGATCGATGGCCACGGCGATATATCGATTTTGATTCTTCCGCGTAATCGGCAACGGGCCTTTTAGGTCCATTTGAATTTTGAAGAATGGTTCACCGACTTTCACTTCTTGTAGTTTTCCTGGCGGTAATTTCCCGAGAATTTTCCGCATCTGGCATCGTTTGCAGCTGTCACAGTAGTCGATGATGTCCTGCGTCATGCCGTTCCAGAAGTATCGTACTTCTATCGCCTTATACGTTTTCTTTCTTCCAAGATGTCCGCTTGAAGGGGAATCATGCATGGCACGTAAAATATCTCCTCTCATGTGACGTGGGACAATGAATCGACGGTATTTTTGTGCATCTCGTTCCGATATTTTATACAGTACTTTATGCCACATTTCGTATGTGTCATAATCTTTCGGCAACGGTTTTGTCGCATCGCGGTGCTCCAACTTTAGAATTTTCTTTAGAATCACAGGATCCTTTTCCTGTTCTTTTCGTAAGAACATAAAGTTTTCTTCGGTGTACGGATCGTGATCAGCTGGATCGTCCAGCGTAATCACATTTATTCGTGCTGTTGACCGCTCATAATCATTTAATTTCATCCCTTCGTCTTTATACGCGTCAAATGTTGGCAGTTCATCCAGATTTTCGTCTGGTGATGGCTGTCCAATGGGATTTCGGCTTAAATCATTCGCGTTATCATTCGCTTTTCCAGGGCGATATGCAATTTTTATCTGGTATCGTCCCAGAGCAATTGCCCAGCGTGTAAGTCGCGGATTAATTCCATCCCGTTTCGACGTTGATCGTAAGAGGTTTGCCAATGCTTGATGGTCCGTTTTGACCGTAAATTCACTGTAATCAACATAATGTCTGAATTTATTTACAGCGAATACAACGGCTAGACACTCCAGCTCCGTAGGTGCGTATTTCTTCTCAGCGTCTTTTAACACGCGGCTTGCGTAAGCCACCGCTTTTCCATCCTGGCTGAGTATCGTTCCAATTCCTACGTAGCTAGCGTCACATTCTGTAACCACGGGTTTTTCCGGATCGAATTTTATCAAAATTGGCGCGTTGGTGAGAAGATGTTTGAGTCGTTCAAACTCTTCGTCATGTTTCTCGTTCCAATCGGCCTTGACGTCTTTTCCGCCTTTCAGTAAATCGTATAAATTACGCGTTTTATTCGCGTAATGGTGGATGAATTTCCGGTAATAATTCGCGAATCCTAGGAAAGAACGTAGCGACTTTTCGTCAGTCGGCTTTTTCCTTGCGTTAATCGCGTTAATCTTCTCCGGATCCACTTTAATTCCTTCCTCGATACGATATGACCGAGGAAATGAAGTTCCTCCTTGGCGATATGGCATTTCGATGGCTTTAGCGTAAAGCCAGATTTACGTAAACATTCAAATAGTGCTCGTAGTTTCATTATGCCATCTATCAAGTCTTTGCAGGCGCATATTAGATCGTCTAAAATGCGAAAATTCCTTCTAATCCCATCGCCTTTAATGGTTGTATCGTAGTATCCATTGCAGCTTGGAAGGTCGCAGGACCATTACAGACGCCGAAAGGCATTCTCGTAAATTCGTAAAGTCCATCCTGCGTTATAAAGCTGTCTTTTGTATCGATTCTCGTCCATAGGAATTTGCCAAAATCCTTGGTGACAGTCAAAGGTGAAGAAAAGAGCGTTGCCGGCCACGGCTCCCAGTAATTCATCTGGATTTGGAAGGGGATAGTTGTTTTGCGCGTGACATTATTAAGGCGAATATAATTGACGCAGAATCTCGTATTCTGCCAACCGGCCAGACGATGTCCATCGGCGTTATGTTTAATCGCCAGTACCACTGGAAAACTCCATGCAGACTTTGATGGTCGTATGACGCCTTTCGCTAACATGTCCTTCACGTGCTCCGAAATATATTCTTTTCCCTTCCAGCTCGTACGGTGTGGCGGGCACTTCACAGGTTTAGCGTCACCTGTATCGATATGATGCTTTGCTACTGTCACTGTCCCGTATGGACGGCTTTTTGATGGAAAGACATCCCGAAATTCGTAGAATAATTCTACAAGTGACTTTTTTTCTTCAGCACTTAATTGTGGACCGAAATGCATCGCGGCAATGTTTTCGTCCATCTCTTTCTTTTCCTCGGCAGTCATTGGCGTTACTTTCACAGTGGAAACTACAGGTTCGTCCTGTACTTCTTCATACGTTTCCAAAATTCCAAGCCAAGTGCCTTTCCGTACAATCTGCCGTTTATCTTTAAAATTGGCCATAAAAATATCGATTATCCGGTTTTCCGGCTTCACCAGTCCTTGTACTGGTGTCATCTGCGTTGCAGAGAATATCGCGGGATTCGGCGAGAAAATATACGGTTCGTTTCGTACGATATCGTATTTCTTTGGCATTGCCGATATCCACGTGTATCCGGGGTCCACGTTGAAGTCGTCAGTCGCGTAGACTTTTAATAATTTAACGCGTGACTTAGGCTCGTTTGCCCCTTTATTCACTGTTGCAGCTTTCGTAAGCTCTGTTTCCACCGAGTCCACATCATTTTCTTCCTGCATTTCTTTCAGCTCTTCTGGTGACATCTCGATCACACTATTATTGCTGTCCGGTTCGCTAAACACGATTATCCGGTAGTTTTTATCTTTGACGGGTGAAGTACGGTTTCTTTGTTGTGGGCTGTATGGTTGTGTCCATGCAATCACATGCCGGTTCGTCCGACATTTGTTCGCGTAGCCATTCTCGAGCTCTTCGCGTTAATTCTTCAAGATCCTCTTTATCGGGATTTTTTCTTTCTGATCCTTATTGTTGTGAGATAGTGGCATCTCGACCGGTGCCACCGGTATAGGGAGAGATGACACTATCTCTGCTGCCGTATTATTTTGCGTTTCGTACGCATCCACATTTGCACTCGTGGCAGCGTTTCTTCACTGGCCCTCTTTCGTTAGGTGGAATCCATTCCGTCGCCACAATGCGACTTCCACTTATCACAATTTTTATCTTCCGCAGAAAATCCTGTCCAAGGAGGACTTTAACGGCATCCTGCGTTGGCTTCACGTAGAAGCAATGGCCAGTCATTATTTCGTCCATGGAGACGGGCACTGTGCAAGCGTATTGCACGGGGAAATTATGTATACCGCCTATTCCGCGTATGGAAAGTGGCGTCTTTAATTTATACGTCTCCAATTTATTTAATTCGCAAAATTGTTGCGAAATTAAGGACGTCTCCGCTCCAGTGTCAATCATCGCGTCCACTGGAATTCCTCCAACTTGAATGCTGTGCGTCAGCACCGGTGCAATCTCCGGTTGATTTAATGCCGTTAATAAATTTACTTCGGCGTATTTCTGTGGAGGGCGGTTCACGGTGAATCCGTGAATATTTATTCCTTTGGCGTTCGTCGCCTTATTATCCGTACTCGTAATTTTATCCGGCGGTTTTGGAGGTACGGGAACAGCGTAGCCGGGATTTACTGGCCGTTCCCTTGCGGGTTTAAATTACCAGCTGCGGCTCCTTGCGGTACAGGATTCCCGTTTAAATCAGTGAAGGTTCGTCCTCCTGATTATTATTATATCTGCCGTTCCCACGGTTTCCTCCGCGGTATCCGCCGCCGCGAAATCCACTCCGTCCTCTGCCACCACGGAAATTCCCCCGGTTTCCGCCGTTCGAGTCCGCATTATCGGCTCCGGCTGCGTGGCGCGCAATTACTGCTGCTGCTCGCTGGTGTTCCGGATGAGTTTTCATGTAGAATAACTCCATTTCGGGATGGTTATTGCAGAACGTAGGGTTGTCGATTTTCGCGACTCCAGCAAATCGGCAACGCCGGGTTTCGTGACCCTTTATCTCACAATTATCGCAATAGAAGGAGTTGCGAGCGTAGTTGCCGTTATTATTGTTATTTCCACCGCCGTTATTAAATTTTCGATTTCCGTTCCAAGGACGATTAAATTTCCCTTTCGGCGGTGAGGATGATGGCGTGGGGGATTTACGGCTGTCGTCACCGTTTGGGCTTCCTCCGTTGCCATTCTTCCACTTTTTTCTCGTAACCGTTTTCCACGGTTCCTCTTTGTCGTCAGCTGTTGCTGCGTTAATTACGGCGTAGCTTTCTCCGTCGACGGTTACCAAACTAACTGTTGCAGTCTTTTTGTCAGTTCCGTTTACATATTTCGGATCGTCCGAAATAATACTTCTGACATACGAAAGCCATTCCGTTGGCGTTTTCGGATCTTTAATTTTCAAGGCCATGTGTAGTTGCGGATAATCCCTTATTCCTTTCGTAAGGAATGTGCAGAGTTGTTTATCCGATCCGATCATACCGGCCATATCGCGTAAAGATACCATTTTCTGATAATAGGTGTCAATGTCTTCTTTTCCGGCTTGCCAGACACGTGTTGTCAGCTCATTCAAGGCTGTCGTAGCCCGATTCTTATCAGTAAAGCGCTCAGTCAAGAGCGTTAACCAGGCTTCAATATTATCCAGGTGTGGCTGCGATCTGATCGTCAGATTATACCACTGCTGTGCCTCGCCGGTCAATGCCGCTCCTAGCTGCGTTACAGCTGTGGCTTCATCCCAGGCATTTGCACTACAGCACGGCGAAACTTTATAATAAAACTGTCAATCTCCTCCCGGTTTCCATTATATTTCGTAATTGGAATCGGGGCGCGCCGCTTTAATTAATTCCGTAACGTCCTTAACGGGCATCGTTCCCGGTGGTAAAGGAACTGTAACTGGTGCTGTGTTGACAGGTGGTGGGCGTCTTGGGGGAGGTGGAGGTGCTGTGGAACGGGCTTGCAACGATCTGTTCGTCAGATCTCGAATTGTTGCATTTAAGCGGAAATTTTCTTCCTGCATTTGTTCCACTGCCTCCTGATATCCTTGCTCGTAAGCGGTATACTGCGCGTTCTCCACTGTCTGATCCACTTGATCTCTGGTGTACAAAACCTCTCGCGTTTCACGTGGCTTCTCGAAAGGTGATTTTCTGCCAACCGCGTCACGGCGCTCCATTTTAAAATATCCAAATTTTTCCGTTGTTTTGACCTGTTTGGCCGGTGCCTTCGCGTCTTCGTGACGTTTTTCCTTCAACGATTTAGCGAATTCTTTGCGTAATTTTTCCATTTCGGCTACGTGTTTGCTTTTATCCAGCTTTCGTAGCTGGTCCATTTTGAAAATGACTTTCTTATAACGTTCATTTTCAGCAGTTAATGTTTTATTCTTTTGTTCGTTATTCGCGTTCTCCTTATGTTTTTCGTCAAACTCTGTTTCCATGGCTTCGCGATTTTTCTCCAGTTCTTCAAGGCGTTCCAACGTCTCTTCGTAATGTTCATTTAATTGGGACAGTTCTCCTCGGAGGTGCGTATTTCGTTGGACGACTTGGTAAAATGCGTCTCGTAATTCCGCTTCAGTCATATCGGCGGCTTCTTTGTCCATGGCTTCCTCTTCGTGAGTATCGGTGGTTGTATTTTGTGAATCTTCCATCGCTGATTTTTCCGTTGCTGGTTCGTCCAGCTCTTTTTCCGGTTTTTTTGTTTTATGGTTTTCTTCGCCGATTATCGGTATTTCGTTTTCAACATTTTCAATGATGTCTTTCAGATTGTCTTCATTCGCCTCGATCATAGTCGTGTCGAGTTGATCTCCATTCCAGGGAGAATCTCCTCGTTCGTTATCGCTGCCGTCTCCCAGCGGGAATTCCGGTGGAATTTCCATGTTGTCTGCTGGGTGCTTTCGTCCTAGGAAAATTCTCCTCGCAGTCGTCTGCGATGATGTGTCGTCATCACTGGACGATTCCTCAGTCTTATCGTCGTTTTTCGACTTTTTAGCAGCTCCCAATTTCTTTGTCTGCTGGCGCGTCGTAGCGCCAGTAGCAGTTGACGGTTGACGAGGGTTTGGTCGATCAGCGTACATAAACATAGTTTCCTCCATGTTATCACGTGTTCCGAACGGGAAAATGCTTTTCAGTCCGTTAAGAATTCCGTATCTCCCAGACATCGTATTTCGTATTACAGTATACAAGTATATTTAATTCTACAGGTCAATGAGCAGGCAGAAAGGCACGGCTTTATTGCAGTAGCAATATTTTTTTGTATGCGGATATATCCGCTTCTTTTGTTATCGTGCTAGGCTGATAATAATCTAGCTACTGTGCACTTACCACAGACAGACAGTTAACAGCTACCAAAATTCCAGGTACGTAACCAGGAAATTCTATCGTAGAATTTATCTGAAAAGGTCAGGAATTTTTCGTATTTATTCGTAAAGATTTCTGTTCGTCAGAAGTAATTCTAGAAACAATTCTTTGATCGTTTGGCAACTGCTGGATTCGTTTCCTTAAAAGATACGGCGCGCATACACGGTTCACTGTTGTCCCTGTGACACAGCGTGTTTCGTACACAGAAATGTCGGACGTTCAGCAGCGTTATTCCGTGAACTGTTCGCGTCGTGAGGTTGATTTTCTTCTGGAGTTGATTCCTCCCTTTCCACTGTTCGTCAGTGAAGAATTGATGGTGCCCAAATATCCGCAGGAATATGGATCCGTCCGATCAAGGATGGGATCCAAAGATATGATTCTAGTCTGCGCTGTAAACAGCACAGATCGAGGCTCTTCTAGAGACGAGATCTTTCACAGATCTGCTACCATATAGGGAATACGAGGTTAATCCTCGTATCCCGGATGACGAATGAATATGAGACAACACACGTGAATAAAATGGGAATTTTATTCATCAGTGAATGCAATACATGGCGGAGGAAAGGGCGCAAAAAGGGAAGAGAAAAATATGCCAGTCGAGACTGTGCATATTCACACACTAAAAGAACACAACACCACGCTGGCCACATATCCACCTGGCTGGCTCTGCACACCTGTGGTGACGTAGTACAGAGTTGTATCGTACAACTCGTACCGTCATCCCTGCATTATCGTCAACAACCAATTCGGGCGGCGCTTCACCCCTGTCCCGGGCATTTATTTTGGCACTTTTGGAAAGTGGACGCGTCTTCGAGTTGCTGACAGTGGCCGCGTCCTGTCTGACTTTCTTAGCAGGAGGCTCCATAAAGTTCCTTAGGAAACTGCAAGACTAATACTTAATCAAATAATCCCCTTGCGCACAACTGTCTATAAACGGTCTATGTTAAGTTAAGTACGTTGATATCTATTATCATAATTAAAAACGCGTCAAAATAAAATGTTCAATGCCACAGCTCATAATCGCAATTTTTAATAAGTACAGGGAGCATGCTGGTGGCTGGTTGCGGTGCATAATGAAAACAGAGCGAGATAGGAAACCGCTGTGTTCACCCGGGTTGATCAACACAGCGCCGGCGCGGTGTCGAAAACTTGGAGTACGACTGCGGTACGACCGTACGAGTACCTCACGCGAGTACTGTACGGTGCAGAGTAAAAATTAATAATAATAGAGATATTATGGATAAAAAATGGATTAATTGGATGGATATATGGATATATTATGGATTAATTGTACAATATTATGGAAGCTGACACAACACGGTACAGTGCAGCACTGTACTGCCGCTCTCTGTGCTGTGTACTCTGTATGTACTGTTCATACAATAATACAGTAATTATTTTTTATTGTTAATTAAATACCGCAGTGAGTAATTTCACTAATTGTAAGTAATTACGACATCGGGTATCAGGTAACTGCTAAATCGTAGTGTCGCAGAATTGATCAAATCATGATCTATGATTATAATTGATTCGATGATCTAGCAGCTACCTGATACCCGATGTCGTAATTAGTGTAAATTGTAATACACTAATTACGACATCAGGTATCAGGTACTTTACTAGTATCTGCAAGATCGCAGTACCGCAGAATTAATTTTTATGATAACTGAGCTGTTGTGTCTTGGCAACAAAGATCAATAATATATTATAACACAACTTGCGCTGATAACCATACTGTCCATACAGATACAATACAAACTCACTGAGACCGCCAACTGTGTTAAAATTTTACAACGATCTCTCTGCCGTGTGGACGAAACAGGCTATTAAACAGCTGCTTTCGTACAACACTCTTTGCCATGCTATTCATCGATGTCAATGAACTCCAGTCTATCCTCGGAAATTTTACAGCGAAGTAAGTACTTTCAATACTCTTATGAGTCGCATCCGCTTTAAAGAGCCTTAGTTAGATACTCACTAGTCACTACTGTACGAAAACGTGCCATTGAAGTTGACTCAACAACACAGTACAGTACAGTAAATATTCGCATTGCAGAATTGCAGACTACAGCAAGAGACCAGCACGAACTTGTTAATTTTTGTGGCCCGTGTAAATCGTGGGACGATACTAGCATTATAAATTATAACTAATGTACGGTATTGTTTATTGATTTATGTAAGGTAGTTCTGGTACTGTATCCGACCAAATAGCCGATAACAATCGGGAAGCGGCAGTCTCCAGACAACTGTACGATTATTGTGCGTGCTGGCCGTGAGCTGCGCTTCGTAATGGCAACTCCTACGATAAAGCTAGAGTCCCCCGGGCCAGCTCGAATCAAGCAAGAAAAACCTGAGGAAAACGCAGTTCGGGTGCCTCTCAAGAACCCAGGTGGTGCGTCTGAGGCACAGACACCACGGCTGCCGACTGGATGCCAACAAGAGCAAGTCAAGCAAGAACCGTTGGACCACCAGCTCTTCTTGCCACATCCTGTTCAGCCAGGAAACCCGAACACAGCGGTCGATGCATCTCCTGGCACGGTTAACACAGCCATACGAATCAAACGAGAAAATTGTGGAGATGAGCTTCCGACGTCTGTTACAGTTGTTGAAAAGGAAAATGCTGGCACGGCACCGCTCCCTCCGATCGAACCAGTGGAGCAAGAAGACAACACTTCCCAGCCACCTGCCAAGAAAGCCAAGATGGATACGGATCATCCCATTGCGGAGAATCTGGAGCAGGTTGTTGCAGACCCTCAACCGATGACTGAGGAGAGCGCTAGCCAGCGTCAAGTTCCGGATGGGGACGACGTCCTGATTGACTTCGTTAAAAAGGAGCCGGAGGACATCATCCGTGATCAGCCGGTCCGCATTGTCAGTGGCAATCACGAACTAGTCACGACGCGGAGGGACATCCAGGCGCTGTTACCGGACACGGGATACTTTTGCAGTGGATCGAATGACGGCAGTTCGTATCAGATTAAACTACCGGAGAATGTTAAGCCGTTGGCTTCCCACAGGCTCCTCTTGATAGCTCTCAATCCAGATGTCCCGTTCGACTGCACGTCCACAGACAGCGTGACGGGTGTGACACTGGAAGAGCTGCGGAAAGCAGCAGAATACTTCAAGATCGATGCCGAAAAGATCGGTAAGAAAATGAACACAGCAAAAATTTTATGGGCAGTTTTATGTACGACTGTACAGCCGGATTAACAGACGAACTTCTATTTTTTTAATGTTATTTAACTTTTCCAGTAAAGAAAAATAAGAGTGTATTTATCTGTATAAATAGAAGGTATTTAATGTGCGTATTGAAACATGGTCTTTTACGCAGAAAATCTTGATTCGAAAATGAATGTTTTTTTGGGACAGCAGCCTGGAAGGGTTAATATTGTGTGATTAATATTTACTATTTTTCTGCCAGTGCAGTTTTATTTTCCAGCAGTTTGTCTTACAGGATTGTTTACTTGGATTGATATATGCTCATTAATTAAAACGTTATGAACTGAAACAGTGTTTTGACTGCGTTGAACCGTGCCTGTTGGTCTGGTTACCGAAGCTTTCATTTTGTGCCTTTTGTTGGTTAGGGTTTCACCCAGCGCCGTTCAGCGATGAAGGTGTCCACGCCAGCTCAGTACCGGAGCCTGATATTTCGCAGCCTACGGCTTCTGTTGGCGACTTGCCCAATCCACCGGAATCAGCAGCTCCGGAAGCAGCGGCGGCCGATGTGGTGTCAAACACCGCACCCATCGTATCGCTCGATGGAATTCCGGATAAGTTTTTCTCCTACCAGAACACGCCCGAGTTTCTGGAGCTTTCTTTGGAGCAGATTTTAACGCTGCTTAAATCAGATTTCCTGCGCGTCCCATCCGAAATGGATTTGTATCAGGTAATTGACTGATAGTCCTTAATGTTCATGTACTATTTGAAAAAAAATTTTTCTTAGCAAACACGTCTGTCCGGTTCGAGAGTGCAGTAAAATTATTGTTACGAGGTATTATCGCAGATTGTAAAATTGTGGTATGTACTAACCCGTTAAAGGTAGAATTTAAAGTACTCGTATAAAACACTCTGCAGAGACATGGTGTGCATTTTGATGGGCAGGCACAGTAATTCAGAACTTGCTTGTAGGCTGTGATGAAGTGGTGTCGCCACCGGTCTCCCGAGCGTTGCACGGAAGAGGTCCTGACGGCTTTATTAGCCGAGATTCGTTGGGATCTGCTGCTAGATGCCCTGCCGATGGCTATCTCGATGGCGGAGGGAGCGCTGCACACCGTATTGACCAATTTACAGACGTTCCTTCTTCCCAAACCACGCGTCCTTACCGCCATGCCGCGTCAGCGCCATATTTCCGACACCGTTTATCTGTTCTTTGCCGACCGCAACCAAGTAGCTCTGCACCGGTACGACTGGCGAGCAAATAATCTGCATGACGTCGCCCTCCCAGTGGATGTTACACCGTGGTCTACGTATAAAGAATTCGGACCGCTGATCGGCAGTTCGCTGTGGTTTCGCGTGGAGCGTAAGGATAGGCTCGTGACCTATCTGTTCAGCCCCACCACAAGGGAAGTCCAGAGGATCCTGGATGAACCGCTGACCATGACTGAACTGTGTCCGACGGTACACTTGAATGGAATGCTGTATCGATGGGATTTCCAGAATCCCCGTGAGAAAAATAATTCCTGCATCTATGACATGGAGTTTGAATCGTTAGACAAAGAAGTAGCCTTACCGAAGAAAGTCAGGTTAGTTTGAAAAAATTTTGCAACGTTAAGTTTTTAGCTTATAAAACATCTACTACCAAATGCACGTTGACGTATACAGATACGGTATTGGCAGACCGGAGCGTAAAGTGTGTTATTTATTAGACGAAATACTTGTACTGTTGTTCGAGATCAGACGTAAGTAAGCGCTAGAGTTATTGAAAAACAGATTTATGGTAACTCCCTCAAACTGTTTCTCATATATACATCTCGTATATTACATCGTTGAAAATACAAACCAGTGCAACCCCGAAGCAAATGCACTGAGCCCAATGTAGACACTGGCTTAATCGTAGATAGTGCCGGTGCGGTACGTGATGGCAGCCACCAGTAACTTCATGCACGGCGGCTGCAGTGACATCATAGGTGTTAGTTCCGCAACGGACTTCCGTACCGAACACGTATCCATTTCTGTGTCGGTCCTGAATTTATAGGTCTTTGGCTACGCTTCGGTCGAATAATTTTCACTTTGGTACTGTACTTTGGATTAATTACAGTTCAGTTATTCAGAATTTATTAACAGGAAGGATGCAGCCTTTGACTGTCATGAAGGAAAATTCTACTACTGCGGCGGAGTATCGGTTAACGGGAAGAACCTTCGTCCCGTCGCCACTGTGGAGGTGTTTGACGCTAAAAGCGGCAAATGGCGTTCGCTGCCGGACATGCGGCACGCTCGCAAGTGCTTTGCCGTCAAGGTCTACAACGGCTACCTGTACGCCACGGGCGGCGTACAAATACACGATGCGGATACCGAAATCTTGCATAGTTGCGAACGACTGCAGCTGGGTGTTAAAGGCGCCACATGGGAGAGGATGTCCCCTTTAAGAGACCGCCGGTACCAACACGCGATGTTTGTGGCCAACAGTCAGCTGTATGTGTGCGGTGGCTACCTGTACGATGGAGACCAGGCTTGTGATATGGAGCGCTACGATATGGCAACGGGCAGATGGAAGGCCTTCGACAAACAGGATAAGTTCATTTTCGAAGCCTTCTCGCACTGCGCCGTAATGGTGGAAAGTTACGCGGATTGATTATACGGGTGTGTGTTGCATCTCATGACTCTGCGCTGACAGTTTGCAGGTGTTCTTTTTCAGTACTGTACATTTTGTTGTTCGTGTTAAGAGTAGAAAGTAAGGATACCTATCATTAGGTAGTTTTTTTTGTTGTCACAAAAATTCTCGTAGTGGGATCTACAGCATCACATGAAATAGTTTGTTCATTGGATTTGTGTGGTTAATTATTACGTTTGTACCTTCTTTCCGTTGTGTAGCATCGTGATTAGTACGTTTCAAGGGGAGACTTTGTAGTGTGCGGATCTGGTCTTAAATCATGGTTTTACGAACGATGGGTTCATCTGGGATACCATCAAGCTCTGAAAGGTCATGGCCATGTTTTGCACTGAATGTCATCAAAATTCCTCAGTACAGTAACATCGTACGTTTTGCAGTCCGCATACATACCTGCATTTTTTGTTCGTTGTTTTTAAGTTTCTCCTGATAAAATCTTCGAGCCTGAAACGTACGATCTAGGTATTCACTGCTTTCATAGTACAAAATCTGCGTGGCTTCGTTCAAAAGTTTTGGCTTTCGGGTGAGCAGTGAGCACTTCATGATGACGGAGAACGGAAACAAGACGCTGCCGTAATGTCGGTTTACAATTCAGGCACGTCAACAAAATTACAACTGCTACAATAGTGTTTAAACAAGGTTAGTCCATTTCGCGTATGGAAAAAAATGTCAGCGTACATGTATATAACAACTTCATCTAACTGGCAATTGCAATACTATGCACATAATGCACTGTACTGACTGTACGAGGAGGGGGTAAATGAGCTCGATGCACCCGAGCAAGGGGTAACAGAGCTCGTTATCTGTGACCGTGCCTGTGCAACACGGCCAGCCACCAAGAGACGGCAGCCCGTGCTATCACGCAGAACACCTGAAGCAGTCACTGAGCCCGATAGATTTTTGTTTCCATAGACTTGTATGCTAAACTGAATCACTTCTGTTTTGCACATTCGGGAACGAAACCAAGCAAATAACATTCCAAAAGAATCAGAAAAAATTCACAAGATTTTTGATACTAAACTAGTAATGATCCATGGTGCAGGACACAAGTTATAGCCATTTGCGTTTCTCGTAGACATAGCATAGAATTCGAATCAACGGTTGGGTTCCACGCACAAACTCTATGCTGTGTCTACGAGAAACATAAATGGCCATAACTTGTGTGCACCATGAATCATAACTTAGTATACAAAATCTCGTGAATTTTTTCTGATTCTTTTGGAATGTTATTTGCTTGGTTTCGTTCCGAATGTGCAAAACAGAAGTGATTCAGTTTAACAGTCTATGAAACAAAAAATCTGTCGGGCTCAGTGACTGCTTCAGGTGTTCTGCGTGATAGCTGCCGCTTGGTCCTGTTTGCAACACAGATAACAGCTCTGTTATTGCTCGGTGCATATCATTACCCTCCTCAGTATCTTAAAAACAAATACACGCAAGGAATTTCTGTGTCTGTTGAATTCTTTAACCATTCTAGCACAATGACGAAGTCTTTTAACAATATGTTTAAACCTAAGCTGCTCCCGATGCTTAACCTTTGAAGCACTGAGTAATCGTAACGCACTGAGAAATGGCTCCAAACAGATACCGATCCGCCTTAAGCAACTTATCCCATTTATTTCCCTCCACGTCGTATCTTTCCATTGCGAAACCCTGCTCGCTCCGCAACCTTCCTCCGCAGACGTACAATCGGTCATCAACAACAAACATGGCATGCTGGTACCGCCAATACTGCAGATCCGCCACTCGCTGCCATTTTGCGTTGGGACTGTTTAGTTTTAGGCGTTCGCACGTGTGTAGGATAGCATAAGGGAAGGTTTTGTTGGAATTACACGCTCCACCCGTCGCGTACAGGTACCCATTGAAGACCTTCACTGCAAAACAGCGACGCGCGAATAGCATGCTGGGCAGTGCTGTCCACTGGCCGGTTGTGGCGTCGTACATGTCCACTGTCGATACAGCTTCCGGGTGAGCTTTTTCGCTGATAGGCATTCCACCGCAGTAATACAATTTGTCATCGTAACAATCGAATGCTGCTTCTTTCCTAGTAAGGAAATGTAAGTAATTTAATCATTAAGGAAAAAACAACACTACAATTTAAAGCCACATCTGCATTACCGAGTACTGCTGTTGCCAGCTGCGCAAAGGGCGCTAAATAATGGTATTTTAACGTTTTTCACATTGAACAGTGCATTTGTAGTTTTATGCCTCACAAATAAATTGAAATACCTACAATGTCAAACTCCACAAATCTGGAAAAGTTTTTAGCTACAGCAAACTTAAAGTAAAAGTAAACTAACTTGAAATGCAGATGGAATCAATCTTTCAAACTTTTATTAACGATGACAATGTGTAGACAAATTCACCTTAAGTAGGTATTACTGAGTATTTAATATCTGTTTTTCAAGTAAGTAACGAGGGAGCCATTTTTCAATTACATGCATACTGCATAATGTTCCTTACCTCAAGACTTTCGGCAGTCGGAGACCTTTCACAGTTGCTTTAGATACCAAATCGAAAGTACACGAATTGTTCTTCTTTTGGCCATTCTCAAAATCCCAACGGTACAGCAGCCCGTTTAAATAGACTGTTGGCCCTAATCCCAACATGTCCAATGGCTCGTCATATAAAATGCGCACTTTCTTCGTGATGGGACAGTACTGAAAGGTCTGCAGTTTATCACCGCGTTGAACCCGGAAACACAGCTTATTTCCGATTGCCGGGCCCAGTTCTTTGCACGTGGATGATGCGGTAAGACCTTTTAGCGTTATGTCGTCGGATAGCGTGTTATTGCGCCAGTCGAATCGACGCAGGCTAACCTGGTTCCGGTCGGCATGGAAGACGTAAACGGTTTCGGCAAAATGGCGTTGTCGTGGAGCAGCTGTGACCTGACGACGCGATTTCAGCATTACTGCCTCTTTTAGTTCAGACAACACTTTACGTAATGGATTATCTGACGCTGAAATTCCCTGCTGCAGGGTATCCGTTATCAAATCCCAACGAATCTCGGCCAACAACGGTGCCAGTATGCGCTCTTTCCAGCGCGCCGGGTACCGATGATTACACCACTCCATTACTGCCTAAAAAATAACGAATAGCCATGTACATATGTGGCTGTTGAACCGCGAACAAGCACTTAAAAAAACTTGAGAAAAATGTATACTTTGAAGTATGGTACGAGTATTACCAGCTGCATAATTAGTATGAACTACGATTCTTCGCACTGGCTGACTAGAGATGTCTATTTTTATATACGGTATGTACCTGATACACTTCCTTCTCCGATTGCACTGCCAAAAATCCCTTCCTCAGTAGCGTCAAAATCTGCCCGAAAGGAAGGTCCAAAAAATCTGCTGTTTGAGAATAGGAGTGGAATTGATCCTGTATTTCATTGTACGGTTTCGTTGGAGCATCACCAGACAGCTGAGCATTATTATCTTCTCCATCAGATTCAGATTCACTAACACTGTACAGTGGACGACAAAATTGTCTTACACTTATGTAATCACAAAACGCGCGCAACCAAGCCCTTTTCTGTGGCTACCGATCACTTCGGCCGTTTTCATTTCGGCCGCGTTCATTTCGGCCAAAGTTTTTCGGCCGCCATTCACTTCGGCCGCCAATCACTTCGGCCGTCACTCAGTTCGGCCGCCGATCACTTCGGCCACAATACATTTCGGCCGTAGCCAATTTTGGATAGATTTAAGAGAAAACGTTACTTTCGATATAAAATTTGTCGGAAACTTAAATCCTAAAAAGGGTTAAAAAATGGCCTTGCATTAAAAATTTGCCATCCCATCGTGCAACTTTTAAAAATTAAACAAAATTGAGAAATCTTTATCGCCAGCATTAATACACAACCCAATATAGCAGACACAAGGCGAAACCTTCCAAAAAAGCTTAAAACGACAAATGATCCGCATTACCTTAAGAAGACGGAGAAAACATGGACGAATGCCTGAAGGCAACCGTCACGAGGGCGAAGGCTAGGAAACCCAAGAAAACCCACACAAACAAATCCAAGAAACCTAAGAAAAAATAGGAATGACCTACGAAACCTAGATATGTCTAAAAATAACTCAGAAACCTAAAAAGAAAGAATACCCAAGAATACCTAAGGAAACCTAAAATACCTAAATAACCTAACAAACCTAGAAATCTGAGAATACCTAAGAAACCTAAGAAGATCTAAAAATAACAAATAACCAAAGCCTAAGAAAACCTAAAATACCTAAAATAACCAAACCTAACCAGAACCCTAAGAAACCTAAGAACCTAAGTAAGAAACCTAAGAAGTGTAAAAAGGTAGTGCCGAAGAAGTGAGAAACTAAGTGAATGTGCGGCCGAAATGTAACCGAAGTGAACTTTGGCTTTTCTGTACCAAACAGCCAAGTTTTTGACTGGCCGTCGGCCTGCTCATTTACACTTTCACCTTGCGCATTTCCCAACGAAAACCATCGACCGATATCTCAAACGAACGAGAAAACAATTTCAAAAATTTTTATACCAAAGAAGTTGTTCTTTACAAGATCTAAGAGATAATCGAGGCATCTAAAGTTTCTCGTAGACATAGCATAGGATTTGCATCCGCGGTTTGTGTTTCAGTTTTCACACAGAAATCGTGTGCTTTGTCTACGACAAACCAAAATGGCTCGATTTTCTCTTAGATCTCATAAAGGATGACCATTTTGGTATCGAAATTCTTGAGAAATTTTTTTGTCTTTCGTTTGAGATATCGCTTGATGGTTTTCGTTGGGAAATGCGCCAGGAACAAGTGTTCGTATTCTTGCGCGTTTTCTGTTTATTGGTCATTTGGTCCTGGCCATTTATTTTTATTGGTCATTCGGTCCCAGACCGAATGTAAGACAATTTTGACTTCCATTGTAATTATCGCCAGGGTCATTAGTGTCATCGTTGTCGTCGGGGTGTTTGTCTTCAGAGTTTCCAATATCGTCACTGGAGTCAAACTGCGCGTTGTCAACTGGTTTTTTCGATGGACTGGAAGGCTCAGCTGCTTTGTCCATATGGGTGCCTTCACAATTAATGTCATTCTTGGACTTTGGCGGTGGTAGTCCTGTTGAGTTCAAGAGCAGTCATAAAGTTGTTATGTAAAACGTGGCAGCGCATTAGCCAGCTTAGAGTTTAGCGAGTTAGCGAGGGCTTACTACAGAGTACTTAATCAAATGAAAGATCCGTATAAAAAAATACAGCACAGCGGCAATACTACCCTAGCGATACAGTGGTACTACAGCATTAGCCACTATCTAACAAGGTAAGATCTGTATAAAAAATGCAGCACAGCAGCAATATTAGTGAGACAGTAGTACTATTGCCACGATCAAATCGTTTTTAATTTTTTTTCGTAATCCGTGTTATCATTACATTTACACTAACAAATACCCTTGTGCACGTTCGAGTGTACGTAATACATTGCACTATATAATATGTAGCATAAGTACGAACACCCAAATGGCTCTTGCTAATATTCAGAGAGAACGATGAACTGGAAATACATATATCCCCTCGTCGCATTAAGTTTTTACAATTTTGCCAGAGTAGGGTCCATATTTTTCGCATCAGTTCGCACCGGTAATAATGCTTATATCATACCAGAGCTTCGCTATCAGGTGATACGAAAGGTGTCTGTTGTACCGAGCCAAGGCCTTACCAAGTTTGTCGGCACTGATGTTGAAATACGACGCCGCCATATGCAGCTGATCCACCGTCATGCTCTTGGCCGTTGATTTCCAGTTCAATGGTACTCCGGGATTAAGCGCTGTCAGCAGGACGGAATGAGCAGCCAACGTCTCGATGCCGTCCGGCACTACTATGGTATATTCATTAATCACTGGAATCAGTCCATTTTGGAAATAAGCAGCATCGGGCAGCAGGTCCTGAACGGCTCCGCGCAGCGCACACTGCACATAGTTCCCAATGACAACACGTACCAACATATTGCGGATGACGGCTTCGGGGTCGCGCTTGACAAATACGATGGCGACATCCTCATCGTCGTTATCAAGATGTTTTAGGAGATTTTCATTTCCTAACTGAGATTTAGGCCTAGGGTCAACAATACTGGGACCTAACTTGCACTCCTTGCTTCCCGCGTTTTGGTTGTCGACATCTGCCGTCTCCAGTCTGGGTTTTTTAGTGATAGGTTCCATATTATGCCGAGAGTACAATAATAACTGTATCGGTCTGTATGTAAAAGCATAAAGTTTAGTATAACTAAAATTATTAGTCCTTCAAGGCCACTGAAAATGGTTGGTACACTGTACAGTCGTTTGATACGAAGGTACGAACGTTTTTCAGCGTAATCGTTAGACAGCTCAACTGAGTTTCGTTGACCTTCCCAAAAATTTTAAACAACTACACTGCTAAACCGCCATGAAAACTCTGTCGGCTTTGTAGAATCTCGTTCAAATATCTAGTCAGTATTCTCTCCGCGTAGGTATGTTGATAAATTTCTGTCTACAGATAGATACTGCCACTCTAGTAAATAGATACAGCCTGAAGAAACAGAACGCGATCCGGATGCAATGGCGGACATTATGTGCAGGTACAAAAACTTAAGAAAACGTGAAGAAGCGTGGTGGTGCAAACTTTGTTAAGTATGTTCAGAGCAAAGTCTTCAGAGTAAACTGGCACAGCAAGAGGCATATCAGAGACTTAAAGTGGATCAGTTTGTGTCCTTTCCTTGCAGACAAGGCAAAACCTGACCTCTAGTTTCTCAGCAAAGTCCTGAATTAGGTACAGCGATACGAATTAGTCCTGAATTAGATACAGCGGTTATCAGCGATACGTATAGGTATTACAATGTTTAAGATTAATTGGGGGTATCTAATTCGTGGCCGTTGTATGCTTGATTTGCGCAATTTACGTCCCGGAAACGCTAAGCGAGTATATTGTGGGAATTTACAAACTAAATTCGGGACTAAAGTGTATTCCCATTACCTCTTCGTTATGCCGACTCCTCACACGGAATCATTAGCACCGCGGTATGTTTTGGTTTATAAGCAAGAAAACCCCAAAGAATTTCGGTTCCGGGGAGCTTTTCTTCAGCCAGGAAACCCGACCGGATCAGCGCATGCTGGGAGCCCGTTGCCGGCAAGTATCCATTGTTATTCAGCAAGAAAAGACCGACGATGAGCACTTTCCAGTCCCTGTTGTTCAGCCTGCAAATTCCGCAGCAGTGAGTATTGGTACTAGTACTTTGTTGCCGGCAAATGCATCCACAGATATTAAGCAAGAGAAATCCGACAACGAGCGCTTCCAGGCGCCTTTTGCCCAACTGGACAATGTAACCACGCCTGCCAAGATGCCGTTACTGGCAAATGATCCCGCCAAAATCAAGCAGGAAAAGGGCGAAAACGATCGGTCCCAGGCGCCTGCGCTTCAAGAAAAAAACGCAGCCATGCCACCGTCTCCGCAGATAAAACAGGAGCCTTCTGATCAGGAGGGCACCGGTATAGTGTCTGAGCCACCTTCGAAAAAAATCAAATTGGAGCCGCTTGATGACAACATGGGGATCTTGGAGCATACATCTGAAGACTCTGTACCGCAGACCAACGAAACCAATGACCAACAGCAAGTTTCCGAAGGAGATGATGTCCTTGTCCTCTCTGTTAAGAAGGAGCCTGAAGAGATTTTCCGTGATCAGCTCATCCGCATTGTAAATGGCGAGCATACGCTAATCGCTACCCGGCGTGCTACGCAAGCGTTGTTGACAGATCCTAAATATTTTTATAACCCGATCCACAAGGAGGGCGATCTCTATCATATCAGACGGCCAGACGATATCAAACCGTTGGCTATCCATACCATCTTGTTAGTGGCTCTTAATCCGGATGTGGCATTCGATTGTACATCTTTAATGACAGATGTGAGCCTAGAAGAACTGTACAAGGCGGCAACGTATTTGCAGATCGATCCAGAAATACCGTAAGCAATTTCTAGTAGAGCTTAAGGATGAATTTCATATTTTTGTTTTTCCCGTCAATACGGTTCTTATTAATTTTACTGCTTGCTGGATAATTATTATTTATATATTTTACCAACGGTTTTACAGTACAGATACAATACGGTGTTTGTATGTATCAGTTATCTTGTACGTGCGACACTTTGTTCATCCAACGAACGCCCAGTTTTAGTTAATTGTACAGGGTTGCCGCCACCGTCCAACGATAAAGAGGAGCATGCCAATCCAGTTCCAAAACCTGATGGTCCCGCAAATTCAACTACCAGTAACGATGTGCCCACACCATCGGAACCACCACCTCCGGTGGTTCCCCCGGTAGACGTTGAGCCCAGCAAAGAACCCAGCAAACCGTTGGAAGAAATTCAGATTACGTTTTCTTCCTATCATAACACCCCAGAATTTTTGGACATTTCACTGGAACATGTTTTGAAGATAATTAAATGTGAATTCCTGTGTGTCCCATCGGAAATAGATGTCTATCAGGTATACTGATTCCCTGCATTTCGTAATAAGTAATAACTAAAATACTATGTTGGGCTAACAGGACTTAATGTTGATGACGATTAATGAATTTAATCTTAATATCTTTCCATAACCAGTCTGCTGTCCGGTCATTGGTTTTCTGCGCAGTCTTTTATCAAATACCGAATGCACTTGGAGATCGTAGATCGAGTTTTATTAGTTGTAGACGAGCGACTAAGAAAGTAGAGATTAAGAAATTTCAATTAAGAAATTTTCTACATGGGATGCGCATGATGCGGGCTTTCATGTACCTACTTAACTGCTGTATTGCAGTGGTGTAATATTATATGAAGTAATCTACCGTTTCTGCGATAGAATTAGAAATAATTTTATTTGCTTCCTGCGCATCGTTTAATGCATACTGTTTACTTCACTGGTTGTGTAGTTGTCATCGTGCAAATTGCGCTGGTGTTGTCACCTTATAGTCAGCGTGCAAAGTTGTCACCTTATAGTTATCGTACTGCATGAAATAGTTTGTGTTCTTCCCAGGCAGTGATGAAATGGTGTCGTCACCAGTACCCGGCGCGTTGGACCGAAGAAGCCTTGGCACCTTTGTTGGCGGAGATTCGCTGGGATTTGTTGCCGGATGCCCTATCAATGGCTGCCGCTTCGGCGATGGGAGCGTTGCAAACCGTATTGGCTGATTTGGAGCAGTTCCTTCTACCCAAATCACCCGTCCTTACCGTCAGGCCACGGGAGCGCCATTTTACCGAATCCGTTTACCTGTTCTTTGCGGACCGAAATCAAGCCACTCTGCGGCAGTTCGACTGGCGAACAAATACCACTCACATCATCCCACTACCGGTGGATATTGCGCCGTGGTCTACGCATAAAGATTTCGGGCCGGTTGTCGATAACTCGCTGTGGTTTCGCGGTGAACGCAAGGGTCAGCTGCTTACCTATCTGTTTTCGCCGGTCAAAAGGACCGTAGAGGAGATTTTGAAAGAGCCGTTAGCCATGATGGACCTGTCTCCGACGGTCTCCTTGAACGGAATCATTTATCGGTGGGATTTTCAAAATAGCGGCGAGGCAAATAAATCGTGCACGTATAATGTGACAACACGGTTATACCGAAAAGAGCCGCGTTTGCCAAAAAAGTTTAGGTAAGCGCTGGATGAAATTTGAAAAAGATCTACATTAGTATGTGCTTGCGATAAGCTGATGATAGTCCGTAGCTGATAATAGGCTGATAATGATAATAAGACGATTTCTTTTTACTTTTTCGATCTGACTGTGGTGTGTAAGGTCTATGGAACAGCTACGCGAATAAAACGTTTGCATTATGGCAATAAAACTTTCTTTTTAACAGTTACTGTATATCACAAAGTTACATGTAATGAAGTCGTTTGTAATAATATTTTCTGAAGCTTCTGTACTCGTATGTAGGAAGGACGCAGCCTACGAGTGCCACGATGGCCAATTCTACTACTGCGGTGGAACGGTAGTCAGCGGAAAAAAGCGCAAAACAGTCGCCACCGTAGAAGTATACGACGCTACCAGCGACAAATGGCGTTACCTCCCTGATATGAACCACGCGCGTCGCTGTTTCGCTGTCAAGGTTTACAACGGGTACCTGTACGCCACGGGAGGAGCATGGGATGACGACTCCGCCATCAATGGCACCTGCGAGCGATTACGACTCGATGTGCAAGACGCCGAATGGGAGCAGATTGCCGGGTTACGAAGCAGCCGTTATCAGCATGCGATGTTTGTCGCCAACAGTCAGCTGTATGTCTGCGGAGGATATTGGACATACGGAACGGAAGCGTATGATATGGAGAAATACGATCAAGCAAAAAACCGCTGGGATAACTTCAACAAAACGGGTAATTTTATTTTTGGATCCATTTCGCATTGTGCAACGATGACGCAAAATCTGCAAGGATGATTCTTCGGTCTTTTATTTGGCCGTATTATTACGCAGTAATACTAGGTAACTGGCAGCTTTGAGCCGTTATTTTGGATAACCCGAAGTTGGCGCATTTTATCTTTAATTAGAATACTCTGTACACATAAATATTTAGTGTTTAGTCTCGCAGGTGTGTTTTTGAATGATACTGTATGCCATGCGCGAAAAAGCTAAAAATGGGTAATATTGCAAACGATTTGTCAGCGACTTTTGTTTGGAGAGAATCACTGAAGCGAAAGATAATTGTTTCGCAAAGTACTGTATAAAATATTCTGGTTGAATTTTTTATTTAGTTTGGAGATTTTGCTGCAGCTATGCATTAGATCGTGGGTACTTTTATTTGTTATTAGATCGTTGTTTGTTATTAATACTGTATGCAGTACATAATTTGAAATAAAAGACTTGTGTCCATGGTGGTAGAGTCAGCCCAGCCAGGCAATAGTATTTTTTGTGAGAACCATTTCCTCACATAATTACTCGTACACTTTCATCTGATCACTAGAACTATGGATTTTATGAGAAGGCTTACTTAATTTTGTCAGGTTAATGTGTCCGACGGTAGGATCGGAGACAACAAATTTTTGCTGACGGGCGATTTAACTTTTTTCTTGCTGCCTGTGCACTTTTAATATGTAGCTGAGGAATAACAGATTGCCTCAGATGGGAATTGTGCGAATTACGATAGCTGAAAAACGGTATATCAAACGAGATGCCGTGTGCTTCAAGATCAGTTACATTACAATTTTCCTTGGAATTACATGCACTTAACACCATCCTTGGCGATGAACGACTCTGCCATCATTCATAATGTTACGTCACATATTTCACATTCTCCACCAGACGGATGGTATTTTGTCGTTGTTCATGTCATTACCATTTTTGCCGTATTTGTAACCAACACTCCGGTGCTACTAATTTTGTTGGTAAAACGAAATCTGCAGACGCCTTTCACTGCATATATCATAGCGCTGCTCATTACCAACATGCTGCTACACTGCGCTGTTTATCCTCCGCTCAACGCCATGGCCAAAGCTTCCTACTGGTGGATGGGATCAGTGTTGTGTACGATCAGCAACTACACCGTGCACATTAGTTCGGCTTTCTGTCTCCTACTCCATACTCTCATCACCGCCAATCGACTGTGGGCTGTCGTATATCCGATCAGCTACAGAAACCAGCATACGAAACGCACCGCGGTGTGGACAATCTTCACAGCTTGTTTATTTGTCCATGTAATGAGTGTTCCATATATTGTCCTCGATAGATTATATTATGCAAAAAAAGAAGAGATCTTTGGTTGTGGCCTGAGCACCAGCGCCCAACCCATATATTCGCTAATCCTGACGAACGTATTGATCCACCTACCTCTAGCGCTGATCATTGTCTTCTATGTTTACTTGTTATTTTTTTATATGAGTCGACAGCAAAATTTGCGGAAAATCCAAAGCCGACAGCGTGATTCATCGAATGGTAATCGAAAGAGCGTTCGCGGCGCCTTTGCAGTTTTAATGTTGACCAGCATTAGCACATTGCTGTGTTGGTCGCCCGTTCAAGCAATTTGGCTCGTCGAAATAACCAACCGCTCGAAGGTCGTTATCTGCAAAGAGTTGCTGGAAAAATTTCTGGTCGTCCTGTACCCTCTACAGGCAGTGCTGGATCCAGTTCTTTTTGCTGTTACATTGAAGCCACTGCGAGAAGAGGTCATTTGGTCGGTGCAACGTTGCCTCGTTCTTCGTCGATGTGAGAGACATTGACAATGTGGTATACTTCAGTACTGATTGCATTAGATTATAATCAGTAAAGATAAATTTGATGTATTGCTGGAAACACCATACGCATGCTTCATAAGGCATGCAGCACTACGGAAATCACGGTAAAAAATTTCAGTAAAAAAGTTTGGTAAGCATACGGCATTTCTTTGTCGTGTGGCCTTGGTGTCTGCTTCTGTGTGTGCCCCGAACAGAGACTATTATTTTTTGAGCTACATAATACTCGTATAAGCAGTAGAACTATGCTTACTCGTATACTTAATACACCGCATTTATGGCGTCTTCACAAATATGAATAGAAAACCAGATAAAAATTTACGATGCCCTAATAATTCATCCACGGTCGACAATCGATTCGCACGTGTTTCTGTGCTCGAAGTTGTTACTAACAATTGTAGGTAATATAATCCGCATTACTATCAGGGTAATGATTTTGAAAAACGATTTACGGATGTCGTTTACCAGTGATACAGAGAGATCTAAAGATGAAACGTGAATCGATTGATGCCTTTATTAGCCACTGCCGACATATCCTTATATGTTTTTATTAATCATATTAAATTTCCTGCCACACGCTGAGCACCGCACGACGGCTTATTTCTTCTTGTCCCGCATATTCTGCCAAAGTATTCCATCATTAGTGACCGGCAAACGGCAAAAGGTTATCGTTGCTGAAGTAAGTGGTACTGTGGTAGTGGTTGTCCGCCAAGGCTTATTTATTGTACATGCCGCCGGTCTCCCACGATCCGGTGCGGGAATAGCATACGCAAGGGAATACGCTAAACTAATTAGGCTAGGTTTCAACAAATACAAAGAGCCTAATTGCGGAAAGGAGGGATTTTGCGACCCGTACATGTACACTATCATTTCCTGCGCTGCTGCGGAAACAGCGATCACGCAGTCGACAAAATGCGCATCAGCCAACGAAACCTCAAAGGGAATACCAGAAGCGTATACCTGTTTTACATTTTCCTGCGTTTTATAAATGTCACAGTAAGATGTGAAGTCAATGCCCGGGAAAAGGAAACTTCGCTAGATGTTGTGTTTTTGAGTTATGGCATTTGGCCAGCTTATCTCATGACATCCATTCCGTTTATTGGGCCAGGATACGATGTGGCGCTTACCCAAGTGAATCAGATCTACGCTGACGAGAAAATCCGTTTCCGGTTGATCCATGTGGCGAGCGGCAATGTTAAGGCGTGTCCCGATCAGCCAGCTTTTGTTGACGATGTTTCACGTTACGTCTACAATAATATTTCCACTGTTAAAGATGTATACGGAAACACCTCAAGACATACCAAAATTCTTCCGATCCTTTTATATGCCGGTTGCTTCGAATTCGACACATTGCCACAGCTGGCAAGAGGTAAAATTTATGAAAGATGTTCATGCAATCTCATAATATTTACATATTACATTTACTGTTATCTTTGCAGTATTTTATGGTATATTAAGGCTATTTACAATGAAAATGTGATTTAAGAGCGATTATTTTGTTGCAGAATGGAATATGCTATCAGTCCTAACGTAAGCTCGACATTTGTAAATTATAAACTTTATTAAAAAAACTCATGAATCGTATTAATAATTTTGTTTTAGCTAAGTTTTTGACAACGATAGCATTTTAGCTCGTTCTTAATGGACTACTACGCATGACCCTAATAGTACGAGCAGGAGTAAATATCCGGGTACTTGTTTATGCAGCGGCTTGACTTTCGAAGGATTCAGGAACCGGGATCGTTATCCAACCAGTATTGCGCTTGGCCACTTTAACTATCAAAACTATGTGTCCGCTGTGAACGCCTTACTTCAGCTTTACGGATGGTATACCGTATGTCTGCTGTACGATGTCTCCCAACAGATACCATTCAGCTATAATGTGTACAAAAAGCTGGATTCGTCGCTGCGCAATTTGACTATATTAGCGTTGGAATCGGATGATGCGTCATGCAACCGTTATCAACCAACGTCGCCCGGATCTACGAGCGGATGTTTTCGAACACGACGAGTGCAGTTATTTACGTACGCTCACAACGCTTCGATGACTGTCGACTATGGGAGTATACTGGCGGATATCGCTTTGAACTGCCGCAGTACGTATTTAATTAAACGAACGTGCATATGATTAAAAAGCGGAAGATTTCTGCGCAGTAAATGCTATTCATTTTATGGACTTTGTGCTAAACCGTTGCAGCATTCTTTGTATCAAGAAAAATAGAAAGCATTGATCTTTTTAATTAACTTCGCAGCTACTACAGCATCCTGTAAACGCCGATTTTCAAACGTAACCGGTACTTCTACAGATAATTTAACAGTTCACGTGCCAAGGATTATTAGTTTATTACGATTACCAGCGATTTACAATTGATAGTTAAATTTTGTTTGACAGTTGTAATCATCTCCAGCACACCTTCGGTCACTCGGGAAATCTTGGTATGTAGAGCACCAGATGCATCGCTTAAATAGCATTTCCCGTATAACGATGTTACTGTACGAGTACTGCAAAATTAACACGTGGCTTCGCGCAGTGAATGGTTAATTTACATCAAGTTGTCGCCCACAGATTCAAGCGCACTGGCATCAGCAGACGAATCAGGAATATGTAAGTGCACTGTATGCATGTTACGGAGTTAAACAAAACTAAAGAGATCTGCCTGGAAAGGTCTGGATCAGCGTCGAACTGCCGGAAAACCCTCTTGGTTTAACGCGATGGCAGAGTCTTAAGTCATCCGCTGCAAATGTATCCATCGCAGGTTGCGAGAACAAGACAGCAGTGTGCAGTTCAACCGGCTCCATCGACAACAATAATTCAAACAAGGTAGAAACCGTTTGTTTAAATTCTGCCTTGAAAAAACAATAGCGTCTGCTGCAGTACTCGTAATAAATTTATACCAGGATGCACTGGCCGCGTTCTCCACAGCATCGCTGTTGCAAGTAATCAACTGCATTGAACACGACAGAAATATGACGAACACTCTACGCTCTCGCTTTATGAACCTAACAAAAGAGCGCTACAACGTCACATACAAGCCCGACACGAGGGTAGGTATGAATTTCTAATTACTGCAACGATAGAGAAAATTACAAATACATGTATTTGTATTTAACTATTCGGTCTCAGCCGACAGAGTCGACAATGACGGCATTCAGCGCAGTGCACATGATAGCCGCTGTTATCAACGCAACCATGTCCAACTTGCAACCAAGCACGGAACCACCAAATGACGACACCAATAGGACTTCGTACGAACATCAACAACAGTGGCCTTTGGGACGCCTAATGGCTGACAAGTTTCTTGGACATGAATTTGCGGACGGAGCAAAGGGACAGTTATTTGTGGATAACTACGGTGAACGACAGGTGCCGATTTGTGTGGCCATATTCGATCCACTAACCAAGGACTTCACGGTGAATCTGAATAAAATCGCACGCGTTTTCAAAGAACAAAAGTGAAGAAAATTACTAATCTTACAGAAAGTGCAAGTGCTGGATCATCATAGCCCGTTTCTACGGAACATTGTTAACGTCACAACACAACTTACATGGAAGACATCGGACGGAAATGCGCCTCCCAACGAACCCGTGTGCGGATTCCGGGGGCAAAAGTGCACAACAACTCAGCGTAAGGCGGGCGGTACTGAAAGACCACAGGAATTCCGCTGCGCGTTTCAAATAACATGCTCTTCCATATTACAGAAACCGATCTGATAATAGCACTTGTAACCGTTTCCGGTATCTTCTGCGTGGGATTATTAGCTGCCGCTTGTATTATACGGTAAGATGCGACACGCAACAGTAATTACAATTATAATCATAGTATTTCATATGACGTCCATATCTTGCAAAGGCAAGTGAAGAAAAACGGATGGTCGGCACTAATTCTTGCGGAAGCCAGATGGCGCGTGGATCTTTCGCAGCTGACAATTGGTCAGGAACGCCTGACACATCCCCAACTGCTCACCCAGTCTCGAAAGGCGGTTCCTAACCCTCTGGTCCCTGCGTCTTCTATGCGGTTTTCGAATGCTCGCGAAAAGCACCAAAGCAACCCGTTGGAGACGATGCACGACATTGATCCTGTGCTGTATCTGCAAAAGCACAGCAATAATCTGCACAAATTGTCCGTGTTTTACAAAGGCGTGAGGGTTTGGGCCAGGGTATATTTTCTCCAAGTTGCGGATCATAAGTCAGCGGCAAAACGACGGGTGGCATTTCCTTTGGCTAAAACTAGCAGGTTGCTCAATCAGGTACACCGCAAAAGTTTTGCTTTCGCTTGTACTCTGTAAACTATGATTTTGAACTATCACTGACAATCTAATTTTTACAATTACAGTATATAACTCAGAGAAATTTTCCCGTGGTGGCGTTCAGGGCGATGCTTACCGCTACATTTTAGAAGAAACTACAGTAATGGTAATAACTTTTTTAGGTATGGCAAATAACACACCAACATCTAAATCTCAACACATTGAATGGAGTGTATTGGTCACCCTTACCGTCTGGCATGACCGTCATCGTCTTAACTGACTTTTGTCAGCGAGGAAGCGTACAAGATTTGCTGAGCAGCAGCGTACGATTAGACTGGGAAATGCTGACTTCTCTCCTTACGGATCTTACACAGGTACGCTGTAGCGCTGTGCCTATAGGCTATACTCACAGGTCAAGACTTACTGGTAGTAGTGGTTATATTCCCTGTAATAGAGGTATGCGCCGATTTAAAACTTCAGAACATCTCTTATTACCTACATTTGCAGGCTGTGTGGATTGTTCATTCTTCGCCGTTACTTCGGCATGGTCATTTGCGACCGGAAGTATGCTTGATCGACAAGAGATTGTCGCTGAAGCTGGACACAGTGGGAATTTACGACATCCTTAGTGCCGATCGGCGCTTCGCTCAAACGATGGATCACCGTACGATGCATAATATACCGGATCTGGTTATACGACCAAGGGGAGAAGCCGTTGTATTACTGAACAAGGAATCACTGGAGAAATGGACAGCTCCCGAGTTGCACGGCTTTCTACATAGCACACATTGCTCCAGTATGACAGAGTTGGTTTCAAACCCGTTATCCACAGCCGCCGCGGATATGTACGCATTGGGCAGAATTTTTGATTATCTGCTTAAAAGCGTAATGGGACACGAGTCTTTGGCCAAGCAGGACTCCAATCAGACCGATCCGACGGAGCCTAATTCACCCGCACAGAGAGTCCCAGGAACCAATGATTTCAGAACACGCACTTTTACAGTAGATCGTCAGGGAATGCGAAATCATTTCCGGAGTAAAAGAATTAAAGGTCGAATGCAACTATACACGGCAGTGTCCGAGTGTTTGAACGTAGATCCAAGTAAACGGCCGACCATACAAAGAATAAGAAACGTCATGCAGAATCTGCGTGCTGGGCACAGCACAGGTCAGAATGTCCTGGAGGTGCTGATGAAGCGTATTGGGAACTATACAACACAACTGGAAGAAGCAGTGGCTGAGCGTTCGCATGAACTACTCAACGAACGGCGACTGTGCGACGAACTACTCAGAGAGATGCTGCCAGTGTATGGCAGAAACATATTATGAGCGTCTTTTATCTTTGATCGCTATTTTTGAATGTATTTAGGGAAATAATCCGCAAACTAAGGCTAGGAGAAGAAATCAACCCGGAAAGCTACTCCAGCGTCAGTGTGATGTTTAGCTATTTATCCGGCTTCTCCGAATTTTCCACCTTCCACCTGGCATCTCCCTTTACTGTAATTGCTTTTCTGAACGAGCTTTTTGGACAGTACGACGAAGCGTTAAGCGTCTTGCGGGTGTACAAGGTGGAGACTGTTGGTGATAGCTACATGGTGCGTCATTGATAAGCTATTAAGCGCATGGTATACTGAAACTACAGAATACAAATATTGTTATTATAGGTGGCTAGTGGCCTACCAGAAACTGATCAACAGCATGCGTGGAATCTATGTCAAGCTGGCTGCGCATTGCGCCGAGTCTTTCAAAGTGTACTCCATCGGCACTTGGCGGTGGATCTGCGATGCGGACCAGAAGCGTATACTCTCGAAGCTCTAATTGGGATAAATAGTGGTCAGTTTATCAGTCGGTTAATTTTATAATTATGGTACAGAGGCCATCAAAACTTGCAGCACTATTGAACGATTTCAAATGTCAATGTCACTGACGTACTAGTACGGGTTCTAAATTTCGCAGGCGCCTGCGTCGCCGGCGTTGTGGGATTAAAAAGGCCACGCTACTGCTTGTAAGTGCAGCAAGTTATCGAAGCGTACTATTCATAACGTTATGATTGAGAAAACTGAAACAGACGAAGCATTGTACAGGTTTGGCGATACGGTTAACACGGCATCCAGAATAGCGGCATGTAGCGAGCCTGGACGTATTCAAATCTCATGCCGGACGTATCAATACCTTCTTGCCACTTCCGCCAGCAGTGCAATACAGCCGTTAGTTATCACTGAAAGAGGCTCGGTTTATCTCAAAGTAAGATTATACAAACATACGTCTGCTTTGCGAAAAAATACCTAGATGATTTTGTTTTAGGGCAAAGGAAATGAGATGACTTATTGGCTAGACGAGTGATGTGCAGTCCTACTGTCTGGAATTATAATATGTAAACTAGAAGAACCAGGAGGATCCAGTTCAGACTTACTTATGTTTTTGAATTGCTCTGTGGCACTCATAATGTATAGCTGTATTCCGATTTAGAGGACAAAAAAGTGCAAAAAAACATTTACGTTAATAAAAATATTTGCAATAATAGACAGAACAATACACATATGTATAAAAAAATGCAATAGAACACCTATAAATGTCTATAGAATAAGCCAAAACGTTCTTACCAGCTCCGGCGGTTTCGTTTGTGGTCGATTGAAAAGCAACGAAACGGCAAAAAAAATTGACAGCATACCGATTCATTCACTTAATGTGCGTGGCGTCTTCCTTCTATTGATGCTACTCCCCCCTGATTTCGGTTGGTTGATCTCGTCGAGAAATTGAGTAGTCATTAGTACGTGACCGCTTGCCCCAAGCAGCTTAGTCCTTTGGCAGTTCGCAACTGAATGTTTATAATCGACGGAAGTGTCACCAATTGGATGTTCGCAATTGAATGTCAAGAACTGACGGAAGTGTCATAATTGGCCGTTCCGTTTCTGTGAAGTCACTGAAGTGCATAGACGACCTTCGCTGTGCATAGACGACCTTCGTGCTTCGACCAAAAAGGCCAACACTTCTTTCCCAACTCAAAAGAAAAGTGGAACATGGAATATGAAGGATGAAACAACGAATCATGAAGCATGAAACATGAAAAATGTTTGTCCGTATGGAAACTATAAAACAGTGTAACCAGAAATAATGAAACAACGAAACAAATGCCAAACAAATGCCAGACAAATAATAGATTACAACTATGAAACAATTTCAAACAATCAACATAAAATTAATGACACAACTAAAATATAACGCAGGAAACACGAAACATGATTAATTTGCTGTGTGTCATAGTGTAGTAGCATATCAAGGTAATCAAATTCTGGAATAACTCGATTTTTCTCATTTCTGGTCGCTTTAAGATTGCGTTTTCTTATTTTGGTCAACTGATGTCTAAATTTTCTGACAACGAAGTTACCCCAGAAATGAATAGTTTCCATAGTAAAAACTTCGCTCATGCGTTTCAAAGCACAAACATACATAAATTTCCATAAAGAAGCAAAACGGAAAACAGGATTTGGATTGGGTCATTCCGGTTGTTTTACTTAAAACAACCGGTCTTCAGCTTTTACAAACTTCAGGAGTTTTAAATTAATTTGTTTTTGTTACTCAGGTACAGTGAAAAACAATTCAAAAGCATATGGTGCAAGCAGGAGCCAATCATGTAGCTCGCCGCATATGGTGGTGCCAGTAGCCGGTGAAAAAAATATGAAATGATATACAGAGAGAGTTAGAGTGACCAAAATATGGGAAAAAAGCCATTTGACGCTTACGCGTAAGGACTATGGGCGGTATAGTAATAGACTGTATCTACATTCCACACTGCTTATTTTACATTTGCTTATATTTTTAATTTGATCAGCAAGCAGCTGCATAGGTGTGCCAATCACTGTTGCTGTGGAAGCAGCAGACTTCCGGTTGGAAAATCAATAAATTAGGCAGAGTGATTGTGGCTGCGTAACTGTCACAGTTCCTGGTTGGTGTCGGCTATTAAAACTCGTTATCCGAACCCCTTATTACGTTGTACAAGAAGAGCTGTTATGGGCGCACGACAATTAGGGGAATTAATGGGATCCGCAACTTATACCCTTTTTTTGCGCTCTTGCTACGTGCCTCCGCATTCACCGTGAGAAGTCAACCATGCAGTCAGAAATGGTAACCGGATGAGCTTTTTCAACTTTACGGTGCTTAACGCGGATCGTTCGATAATTGCCCGTATTAAGCAAATCATTTGCTCTTTATCATAATATCCACGCACATCCCTGAAGCTCAAACGCCAAACGGTCTCGCCAAGCCACAAGATATTCTGAAAGTGCCGTAAAATATTGCTTCACTTGCTAACGCCAGCGTAACCTGACTTTCACCATATATCCGTAGTTATAGTACTGATCTCAAGGCAGGAAAGGCTGCTGCACATTTACCTTCACACACTTTCCAGCAAGGATGGACAACGCTACAGCCGCTAACAACGTTTCCACCGGTATGCCGGAATGGAATACCAAAGTCGCGATATCTCTCGTCCTTTGCATCACCGGCCTGGGTTTCAACGGGATACTGGTGTTGACCTTTCTTGTTAACCGTCACTTATGGAGACCCTTCAACATATACCTTTTTAACCTGCTTTTCTCTAACCTCTTGTTCTTCATCACGGAATCTGGTTTTGACATTGTGCAAAATCTGAACGGCATGTGGCTGTTAAATTCCGCTTGTTGTACCGTGTATCTGTTCGGCTGGTGGGTGGTAACATTGGTGCAACTGACCACGCATCCGCTGATCGCCACCAACCGCATCTGGGCCCTGTGGGCGCCCATCAGTTACCGGCGTCATCACGGCTACCAGACGGCCATTGGACTGTGTGTGGCCACGTGGATCTGTGGACATATCATCGGGTTATGGGGGTTGTTGAGTGATCATCTCTACTATCGGAATCTGGAGGATACTCATGTGTGTCAAATTGCGGATACGGAGGCCAGTCAAAGGGTGTGGATGCTGGTTGTGCAGTTTATCAGTATTGCGGCGGTGGTGACGATTGTTGTGGCTTTTCCGTTGATTGTGTATAAAGACCAAAAGCGGAAAAAGATTCGCGAAGGAATTACTGTGGTGACCACGGGGAACGACGGTAATGCAACAGGAATAACGCAACAGAAGCAGCAAGGTGAGACCGGCACAGCCGGGAGTGGTAAGTTAGCGCAAACTGCAGACTCCATTTGCTGTCGGAAACACGATGACAGAATTCGCCTTCACGATAACATGCGGATAAACATTCAAGTGACATCCATGAATTGTGCTTTCGTTAACCTCTTAAATTAACCATGCGATATTACTATAACCACGTTGATAATATTGGCAGAGTAATTAAATTTCTGGTAGTTGATAACAATACTACCTTTATGAATGTTGGCAAAGAGTTAGACACGCACGCAAAAGCTAAACGGTTACATTTAATTTGAAGGTCACTTCGTCAGCGCTGTAGTTATGTACGTAAGACTGTACGTGCACTGTGCAGTACGGTATATGGCTGACTAAAATACTATGCCCGACATGACGATGCAGCGAAGGAAATAATATTATTGTAATCAGTTTAATTATTTTTTGTGAAACCTTAATACTGTTTTTGTATTAGTTCTGTGGTCTGCTATTTATAGTTGCGCCGTCTGCGCCAGAGATCATGCAGCACCATTCCAATATGCCACCGACGCGGAGTACAACATTGACACGTAATCCCAAAGAGCGCTCAAACGCCCATACCCTTCTGCTCTTTGTACTGACCGTTAGTGTCTTCATTTTCTGGTCTCCATCCGTCTTCTACTATGCGGTTGTCCCGTTTACCGGCTATTCCAATCCGACGGTTGACAATGTCGTCATGATTATGTTTAGTGTACAATCGGTATTGGACCCGATTTTATTCACGTTCAACTTACGCAACTTACGCAACACCGTGGTCAGTACAATTTACTTCTGGAAACGCTGTTTGCGATGAAAAATGTTTATGTGTACTGTATCGATCTGTGAATATCGTAAAATTGTACAGTACAGGTTTCCTTTTAGCTTTTGTTGTTCCGTGGTTTGTATGATTCATGCGCTTCGCCTTGTCGGCTTTAAGTTTATAATACTAGTTTCAGTTTTGTGGTTCCGTTTGTATTTTCCGCTCGTACGTATGTTCGGAAGATTGCGCAACTTCTTCTTATGTACTTGTTAAGTCGTATGTAGAAAAAGCGTCGTTCGCACCGATTATAACAGTATGCAGACTCCACAGTGATACCTATATGAATAATTTTATTCAAGTATGAGTCATAATAGCCAGTAGCATCGTACCGTAGAAGTAATTTGCACAAAGGCTCATAAGGGATTTTTCGCTAATCATACGTACTGAAACTTAAATTGTTAATCTTACATAAAATACAGTATTTCGTGTAGGGATCGTAGGTATAGTGTAGTAGCACATTTTCTATTGCTTATTCTACATTTATGTATATCTTTAAGTTATATTATCTACATTTATTATCTACATAATATCTGTCTACATTTATTTATATCTTTAACTGAAGCAGTGAAGTGCCGGTTTGCAAATCAATAAATTTGATACAACGGTTGCACCGTGATGGCTGCGCGGCTATCACGATTCCTGATGGCGGAAGGTATTAAAAATTTGCTGTCTGAAGTCTCATATGCATTGAAGATAGCTATTATGGGCGCACGAAAATTAAGGGAATCAAAGGAATCAGCAGCTCGCACGCTTTTTTTATACGTTCCTGCTACGTGCTCGCGCGTTAACCGTGACATACAAACACGTAGTAAACAACTGCAACCTGATGAGCTTTTTCGACTGCAGGAGTGCTTTAACGAGTACCGCTCGATAATTGCCATTATTTACCGGCTCATCAAGCGGCGCTTCATTAAAACAATATCGACCCGCATCCTTGGTGTGCAGACCACAAACGGTCGCGCTAAGATAAGCCACAGGATATTCCGGAAGTATCGCAAAACATTCCTTTATCTGCTAACGATGGCGCAACATGCTTTTCTTAAATACGATACAGTACCTATATTAAGGCTGGAAAGATTTTGTATTTTCCATCATAAGTTTTCCGACGAAAATGGATGATGTTACAACAGCTAACAACGCCTCCGGGGCGCCGGTATGGAACATCAAAGCCGGCATATCCCTCATTCTCTGCATCACCGGTCTAGGTTTCAACGGAATACTGGTGCTGACCTTTCTCGTTAACCGTCACCTGTGGAGTCCCTTCAACATTTACCTCTTCAACCTGCTCTTCGCCAACCTAGTGTACTTCAGTACGGAGTCTGGTTTTGACATTGTGGCAAATCTGTATGAGGTGTGGTGGCTAAATTCCGCTTGCTGTACCGTGTATATGTACGGTTGGTGGGTGGTGTCCTTAGTTCAGTTGACCACACATCCGCTGATCGCCACCAACCGTATCTGGGCATTGTGGGCGCCCATTAATTACCGGCGTCACCACGGCTACCAGGCGGCCATCGGCCTATGTGTGGTTACGTGGATTTGTGGGCACATCATCGGGTTGTGGGGATTGCTGGCTGATCATCTCTACTATCGGAAGCTGGAGAACCCTAAGTGTGAGATTGATACGGAAACGGAGGTCACTCAGAGAGTGTGGATGTTGATTGTGCAGCTTATCAGTATTGCGGCGGTGGTGACGATTGTCACGGCTTTTCCGCTAATCGTCTATAAAGATCATCAGCGAAAGAGAATTCGCGGAGTGGTTTCGGGGCTAAATGGGATTGGGAATGAAACAACTAATGGAAAGGGAATAACGCAACAAAAACCAGAAGATGCCGGTCAGATAGGAAATAGTACGTTCATCAGAAATTAATACTATCTCCTCAAGAACCATCGTTTTCACAAAACGGTTCGTTTTCACAAAAATTTCAAGGATGTTAAATTGCATAAAGTTCTTTTTCTTATGTAATTTCTAATGGTAAATCTTGCATAGTGCCATAATTATTTAACAACTGTAATAATATCAAAACGGAATTCCTGTTGGCCGATTCTAATAATCCCAGGTTGCTGTAATTGGTAATTATCAGAGAAATTGCTAAGTACAGTTGGTGATCCTGACCTTGGCCATTATTAGCGTCTTTATAAGCGCAGAAAATAATTAATGAACGAGACACTGAAGTAGAGCAATCAATGTACACAATCGTATCACAATCGTATGTACACAATCGATTGTACAAGATTATTAATCGTATTTACGTTTAGTCCGTGAGCGCATTAACACGAGGTGATCATACTGTTGTGCCGTGAAATCTGATGCCGGACTACGGCACGGCACGATACGTACGTAGTAGTCCGGCGCTAAATCAATTCAGTCTAATACTTTTTCTTAAAATGAAAATTTCTTTCTTTGAAATGAATTTCTTTGAATTGATTGTATTCAGTGCTGATTTGTGTAGCGGGGGAAGAGCAACACCGTTCCCATGCGCAGCCAACAGTAACACTTGGAACAACACTGCCGCGCAATCCTAAAGAGCGCTCCAATGCCCACACCCTTCTCCTTTTCGTGTTGACTGTCAGTGTCTTTATTTTCTGGTCTCCATCCGTATTCTACTACACGGTTGTCGCGTTTATCGGCTATGCCAATCCGACGGTGGATAGTGTCGTCATGATTATGTTCAATGTCCAGTCAGTACTGGATCCGATTTTATTTACGCTGACCTTACGCAGTTTACGTAATACTGCAATCAATACAATCTGCTTCTGGAAACGCTAACCGCGGTAAAGAACGTGGACTCTGTGTATATTATATTGGCCTCTATGAACATTAACAATTGTAACGTTTTCCTTTGTTGTTCTGTATTTGTGTGTTACGCTCCATGCGTTGCAGCCCATGCGCTTTGTCTTGCTGGGTTCTGTGTTTCACGTTGCATGTTTGTGGTTGCGTATTATGCACTGAAATCCTGGTTAATAAAAAACGTGTGGTTAAAGCGATGCCGTATGTAGTATCCAGGTGCATTATGTAGGTGCATTATGTAGTGAAATGTAGTTGTATGTAGTGAAAATTTTAACTCATGACGAAAATTTTAACATGGAACAATAAAACCATGAAACAACGAATCCTGAAGCATAATAGATGGAATATCAAGCTGCTCGTATGAAATAAGGAAAACAAAAATGCCAATCACAAAAGCAAAAAACATGTAACGGAATATAAACCATGAAACAATGAAACATGGAATATAAAACTACAGCTTGATCTATGAAGCACGGCAAGTGAATATGTTAGTATCATGTACCTCCAGACGATCTTTACCGTTTTCAAAAACGATTATAGACTGCCTGTACTGCACCTGAAAACCACAGGTCTACAAAATTCTATTTCTACACTAAATTCGGCATAGAAACACCTAGGAAAACAGGCATGAAACTACTCCATCAAGGCAATGTTTCAGGATTTGGATTGCTTGCATTAAGACCTTTCTAAAGTAAAATACTTGGTGTAAGCGACGCGGCGCAGTGCTTCTTGCCGCTTATGCCTTACCTATCTATCTACTCGTAATTCCTCACTGAATCGGCAAGCAGTGGTGTATACAAGTACTTACAATCAAGTCGCTAATCGTACAGCTATTGAAGTAACAAAGTTGCGGTTTAAAAATCAATTGAATTAGGTGAAAAATGGTTGTGGCTGCGTAGCTGTCACAGTTCTTGGATGGCGACGGCTATAAAAAATTCGTTATCTAAAGCCCCATTAATATTATACCTTAAGAGCTGTTACGGGAGCACGATCATTAGGGGAATTTTAGATATCAGCAACTTGTACGCTTTTTTTGCGCTTCTGCTACGTACGCTTGCGCATTCAACGTGAGAATGCAAACACGCGGTCAACAACGCCAGCCGGATGAGCTTTTTCGACTGCAGGAGTGCTTTAACGAGGATCACTCGATAATTGCCGGTATTAAGCGAATCATCTGCTCCTTTTCATAACACCATCGACCCACATCCTTGAAGCTCAAATGACAAACGGCTTCGCTAAGCCACAAGACATTTTGGAAGTGCCGTTACACATTGCTCCAAGTGCTAACCCCAGCATAACCTCACCTTCTTAGATACGACGATACGTACCTATATATCAGGGCAGGGAAGACTGCACATTCACCACTTACACATTTTCCAGCGAGGATGAATAACACTACAGCCTCTAACAACGTCTCCGCCGCGATGCCGGTATGGAATACCGATGTCGGCATATTCGTCTTCCTCTCCATCACCGGTCTGAGTTTCAACGGAATACTGGTGGTAACCTTTCTCGTTAACCGTCACCTATGGAGGCCCTTCAACATCTACCTCTTTAACCTGCTCTTCGCCAACCTGTTGTTTTTCATCACGGTATCTGGTTTCAACATTGTGCAAAATTTGTACGGCACGTGGCTGTTAAATTCCGCTTGTTGTACCGTGTATCTGTATGGTGGGTGGGTGGTGACACTGGTGCAATCAATCATACATCCGCTGATCGCCAGCAACCGCATTTGGGCCCTGTGGGCGCCCATCAGTTACCGACATTACCATGGCTACCAGGCGGCCATTGGTCTGTGTATGGTCACGTGGATCTGTGCCCATATCATCGGGTTGTGGGGCGTGTTGACTGATCATCTCTACTATCGGAAATTCGAGGAGACCCATGCATGTCAAATCGATACGGATACGAACGCCAGTCAAAGAGTCTGGATGCTGATTATGCAGTTTATCAGTTTGGCGGCGGTTGTGACGATTGTCGTTGCCTTTCCGTTGATTGTATATAAAGATCATCAACGGAAGAAGATTCGCGAAGGAATTACGGCGGTGACGACGGGAAATGGAGGTAATACAACGGAACAGAAGCCGCAGGGGGAAACCGGTCGAGCCCAGAGCGGTAAGTTGATGGAAATGCAATATGTACTTCGATTACGGTCGCAAACACGATGGAATAAAATTAAATAAAATAAATTATTCTACTTGTGTCAGTTGATCACAATGTTCCAATTTCTTCTATAAATTTTGCCTGTACAGATTGATAAAGTGAAGAAATATCAGTTTAATTATTTTCTTCTAAACAACTTGGTATTTTTTACTTATGCACGCTGTGCTTTGATTTCCATGCAGTTGCGACAGTGCAAAACCATTTCAACACGCAGTCGACTCCGGGAACAGCATTGCCACGTAATCCCAAAGAGCGCCCCAACGCCCACACCCTTCTCCTCTTTGTACTGACCGTTAGTGTTTTCATTTTCTGGTCTCCATCCGTCTTCTACTATGCGATTATCCCATTTACCGGCTATCGGAATCCGACGGTGGAAAATGTCGTCATGATTATGTTCAATGTACAGTCGATACTGGACCCGATTTTGTTCACGCTCACCTTACATAATTTACGTAACACCGTGATCAGTACAATCTGCTTCTGGAAACGCTGTTTGCGATAAAAATCGCTGCTGTGTGCTGTATCAACCTATTATTACCGTACAATTGTGCGGTTTTACTTTTGATTTTCATTGTTTCGTGCTTTGGGTGTTTTATGCGTTTTAACTCGAGCGTGTCGTTTTGTGGGGCTCTACATGTCTAGTTTTATTTTTATAGTTCCATTTCTACTTGGTTTCATTTTGTACGTACTTAGTGCGTACGATTGTTCAACCTCCTGCGAAGTTGTTTATAGAAAAGAAAATCGTTTGCCAGGAATCCTGGTAAACATATTACTCGGATAGCGTTATAATCCTGGGCCATGATTATAATGCTATCCATGGTAATATTATGTAGATAAATTTCTTCCAGTATATTTTATTATAGTCAGTAGCATCGTACAATACTTTGTACAGTTTCCAAAAGGCTAAAGAAGAACACAAACGCGGTCATGTGCAGAATACTCGCAAACAGTTTTTTAATAACTGAACAGAGTTATCTGTATTTGTGATATGCATATGTAAAAACACCTGCGCACAGGCTGAAGCAGCATGGTTAAGCAGTTACGGAATCTAAAGATTCGTTTTATACAGATCTAACATTTATCAAGTGGTCTTACAAAAACCCAGGTAAAGAGGTTTTTAGCGGGTTATTTAAACCCATGGTTCGTTGCTGATGGTCTCCGGAACAGTACAAGATTTTTATCAGCAAGTTGGTGACTATCGACACTTCTGACAGCTCGTTGGGTCCGCTCATCAGTCGGCATACACAAGCAGTTCAAAGCCCTTCGAGGCGGGAATGTATCGCTAACTTGCCTTTCTGGCTGAGGAACGGTGAGCACTTGCGAGGCGTGCCGATGATGACCGCTTGCGGAGACATCAACGGGATGAGCCGGTTGTACTGTAAGCGTTTCCTTGGAACAGAGACGGTTCGTCCAAAGGTGCTTTAAGGTTTTCCTGTACTCCCGGTTAGTAGCAAAGAAGAATATCTAAAAATAAATTAATTATTTCCTGGTGTTGTAGGGTTGGGCATGTAATTGCGCATTCTTATACTGAGCGTTTTCGTATCTGTGCCATGAAAGATAGGTACTAGTAATCAAATGCCGCTAAACGGGAAAAATTGCGATCGCTTATCTACAGTATAACGACCGCAAAAATATAGCTAAATGGATGGTGCCGGTCGATCCCGCTGATAATCTAATTAAGTGTACAAACTGCCAGAAAAGCGTTCTGAAAAGGTGGGTTGCAAAATCGATGCAAAATTAGTATTCAGTTTCGCTTGGCGACATACGACGTCTCATCTGCTCGGTGTAGAATTTAAAAAGATGCACAAGCACTAAAGAAGCGTTATCATTTGCTCCTAATTTAGAAACCTGAAACAAAAGAAGTTTTAATGAAGCAATTTGTCTTTTTATTGATTTACGAATTGTACAGAAAGACTCGATTCACTGGAAATTACCCAAAATAAATTAATGTTTTCCTAATGTGTATTGACATTAATGTACACTTGTATGTAACACGAGTACATTCATAAATTGTGTCATATATAAACTTGCTTACTGGACTTGCACCGTATCCCACCACTTGAACAGCTCTGGTATACAAAATGAATCTCAGCTCTTTGCTCCACGCTCCACCAGCATTGGTGACAATGGCCGGTGGTAAAATGCAGATGCAGTACCATATAAACGACAGCACCAGCGCTTTGGCCACAGACAGCCGTCTTTGCATGGTTCTTGAGCGCAACCGCTGAACGGTATTGCTTTCACCCGGTATCTCGGATCGTCGCAGAATCCGCGAAAAAATAAATAGACTGCAGTACGTAAGGCCCATTAAAGCAGCTGGAAAGTACAAGCCTAATATCAGGAGAATAGTCAGCGCATAGCCGTTACTTAATCCACATATTCCGGATGCTGTTCTGCTGCGCTTTAAATCTGGAGTGAAGAAGAATACCGGTACATCAAGACCGAGAGCAATGCCCCACACCACACCCACTGCGAGCAGGGAAAGCCGTTTTGACGCGATATTATGGTAGGCATGCGGTAGGATAATGGCCACAAAGCGATTAAAAGCGACGGCCACCGATGACCAGTTGCCGGCATTCATGAACAGTACTAGGAAAAATCCAGCATCCATGCCACAACTGTAGGAGAAAGGGATGCGCATCTGGGTGAGATAGATGGGAATACAAATGGCCGGACTGATCACAAGACCCAGTACCAAATCTATGACGAGGGAAGGGGCGATCAGCAGTCCCGAGCCGCTATTTAACGCCTGCATACGTTGCATGACGATTAGCAGCAAAATTATCAAGATGGCCGCCACCGCGCTCAGTCCTAGCTGAATCACAATCCAGATAGATATCTCTGTAGTCGAAATAGTTGTGGACTTCGTGGTGTTGGTGTTAAAGGAAAAATTTGAATTGTTCGCCATTGAAATTAGCATCCCAGAATGGAAACTCTTTCGCGCAAAAGAGAGGTTGAGAACTTGTACCAGGCTGGATTGATAACCAAAAGCAACAGAGACAGTCCAGAACAGTTAACATGCGGAACCAGTTGTGGATGTCTGCAAACGGAAACTGCGCGATGCCGACGACGATACAGCCGTTGAGGTTGCGCGGGCTTGGCATCAGCCGTGAAACTGAAAAATCACCCTTTAGTCTTACTATCATACTTGTGCGCGCGGTTAACATTGACGCTGTCCATACACCTATTGAAACATTATCCACCTGGAATTGATTAAGCGGATGTTAATCATTCCGTGTTCCTGCTAGAGACAGTTTAAATCCGGCGTTCCGGCATCCTCCGCAATGCCCCGCATGAATTAATTACAATTTAAAAAGCCGCACGCTTTTGAACTCTTTTCTTGTTATCCTGTTTACGATTTTATGATGAAACTCGGTGTTTAATTATCAGACAATTTTTAAACGGTCCCCCGCATCGCAGGGTATATTATTCGTAATGCTAAAAACGTCCGGTTTGTGCAAAAACTCCCGATGACTTGCCGCTTTATTTTAGTGCTCCTTGCAATCGTAATGAAAGCAGTACGAGATTTCATTGTTGGCTGCACCAGTTAATCTATTCTTGTAAATGGAAAGTGGATGTCTGAAGTCGCGCATCCTTCGTTAACTGGAACATACCTGTAATGCGTTTTGTTTCCTCAGGCTTTTGTCGCTCTTCCTAGAGATACAGAAGAGTTGAAGTTACATGTAATTAAAAATCACCGTGTGGCCAAGTATTGCCAAGAATGGTAACGGCCTTAGAAAGATCCCTTATGCTAAGGAAGTATGTACAGTTTTTCACAAGAAGGCATCATTATTTGTGTACGACACTGACAGCAGTTATATGACTGCTGTACTGAGAATGATGACCCAATCCTCAGTACACAGAGTATCGGAATATGAGTTTGATATAGTAATAGATGCAAGCTGCTTTGAGTTACTGTAGCAGTTTACTTCGAATTTTCAACTTTTACGTTACTGCTGTTTTATACGCGTAATTATCCGTATAATTGTCAACCATGTAATGAACTGAAACAAGGGCTTGGGAAACACGCTTTAAAGCGCCGAGCACGCGCGTTCTAAAATCTCATAAGAAAGAATACCATAGTTCCGTGATGTGTATAGCGTGACCTTTACGAAATCAGAAGTACTTCTAAAAGACTAACTGTTCAAATATATCTTGCTTTATCCGGATTTTTATTTTCAAATCGTAAAATATGTGTTCCAATGTGTAATTTACTTTGACGTTGAACGGTGCAAGCTGTGATCGGCGCAGCCGCAATTTTCTTATTATTTTTTTTTACAAAGGACTTGTGACCCGTTTGATGGCTCACCTGTTTTCCTCTTTTTGATCATAACAAATTAATTCAGCTGCATAAACAAATAATTTTAGGTTGCACTGATCTTTTAACCGGAAGTATATGGGTTTCATACACATTCGGTTTTGAGGGATTCCGCACGGATGTCAGAAATAGCTGTACATAAGTGCGGCATAACAACGTAACCGATACAATTCTCTGCAAAGAAAACTATCCATCCATTCACAGAAACATAATCCATTAACTGGTGCTCTTATTATTTCACAATCAGCACAGCAGTAATGATCAGCGTTAACCATTTACGGAGCCTATATCACACCACACTAGATGATCCCGAGGTAGGATTGTACAGTACTGTAATAGCAGGTACTAGGAAGAATTTGTTTTGTTTATACATGTCATTTTCTAATATTTGCTTTCTTTTCCGCCTGCGCAAAGCGCTAATACAAATCTAAAATATATTACCGCGTGAAAATTCAGAAACTTAAAGAGAAATTTTGTATGAATGAATTACAGCACCCATTCGGTTGTGTAGCTTTAGCCATCCCGCAAAATGTACTGAAAAGGTTAGCCTTATTGTTAGTTTCGCCATATTGATACCATCATCGTCGAAAGCTGAATCAGCAGTTCCACAAAATTCGACATCATTTTCCACGAAGAAAGACAGTTTTTACGTTTACTGAATCCCACTTCCCAAACCGATGTTTGCACTGAATTGTATCACGGAACAAAGATTCTACTCCAAATCCGAAACGTTGGTTTTTTCAGGCTTCCATAATTCCAATAACCTGCTCATCTGTGCTGCTTGGAGTTCCTCCGAAGAAATGTCACCGTGATAACTGTAACACCTTTTTTGTTGATCCCACCCAATGTGCGCAGTATGCCTAAAAAATACATATGACCCTGTTATTTGATATTTTTAAGTATCTCGTTTCCTTGCGCGGATCCGTCGTTATTTGGCAAAACCTCGAACAGCGCAAGAGCGGCCAGTCCAATGGTCTGCTACCAGTATTTAACGCGTAAAGGTCACGTTAGTCTAGGAAACACGAGTGCTGCAGTATGAATGCTTGGTTTGTGCATACGAATACACAAACACAGATTTTACATAAAAAACGAGGTTACAAGCAACAATGTGCCAGCATGTTTTGCATGTCAAGCAAACCAAACACCAGTGATCCGGCAAATGCAAGTATTATAGGTTAGAAGTTCGTACTGGAATGATCCCTTTTGCGGCAAGCTGATTTTATCGGCTGTCAACGGTGAGGTTTCCCGTCTAGCCCGCTCAACTCCTAACGGCTTGGCAATCTTAGATAACCATGTCGTTTCTGGAAGAAAATTCTTGGTGTCAGTATCATTGGCTTAAAAGTGTCGTTAGCAGTTTAGACAACTTACTGCGCTCAGATGTTCTGCGCTTGGATGACTGAGAGGTTGCGCTCCTTTTCTGGGGTACGTTGAATGTAGCGCTTCTCTTGTCAACTTTGCGATCAGCGTGAGTGGGAGGAGATTTCTTTATCATGGTCTGGCTCTGTTAGCGTTCGGGAGAAGGCGCGAATCCTGTATGTATTTCGTCGTTTGCTGTACCTGGGTCTAGGAACAAGTAATAGCACAAACGATAATGATAATCTGGGAAAAACAAAGTAAATATAAGTGAAAGACAGCAGCGTCTTCTTAAGAACACAGTTCTTTTATTTTAATAACATTTTTTTTTGATTTGACTTTATTTTTACCATTAGCCATCGCAGTCTTGCTTACAACACCGGATGTACGCGCATTCGGGTGTGGAGGAGGTGGTATCCGTTGATTTGATGGTCTCTCTGAATATGTCAAGGTGTAATGTTAATATAATGGTTGTACCCAACGAATATTTATGTTCTGACTTATTTGTGAACGCTGAACAGTTTCGTTGTGCGTCATCATTTGTCTTGGCCATGAGTGTGTTGCAGTTTCTCGTGACGTCGGTGACGGAACTGTCAGCAGTGATGACGAGCGATGTTGACCAACAGGTGGCGGTGGTGCCGGTCTGCTGATTATAAGCTGGCTTGGCAAAAAATTCCCAAAAGCCCTTCCGGTTTGCGGCATCGTGACCATGCTTTGTGCACTGTGGGACTTGCTTTTAACCCGCTTGAGATTTTCGGCTCGGTAATGCGGTAATGGGGCTGTGGATTTTCGAGCAACTACCACCGTTCCGCTCGAAATAATTGAAGGCAAACTAATCTGCGATTTGAGCAGCGGTGGTGGCGGTGCAGGCCTATGAAACTGGAGTTGGCTTGACGAATTAGGAGCTAGTTTTGCGGTACTCACTCTATCCGGTACCGTAACGACGGTTTGCGCACTGTACGACCGGTTCAAATAACCGGTACGTTCGGGCGGTAAGCGTAATGCAGCATGTACATCTTCCGCCGGTGGCAGATTCTCCGTAAGCTGCGGTAAAGAACGGTGTAAAGTATTCGGTGGTGGCGGTGCTGCTCTATAAGGTCGGGTGCTGGACCCAACCGGCACATCCGGCGAAGTGAAACCGTGACCGCTATTGTCGACACTGGCCGGCGATAAGGAACTCATTATGTGAGTCTTGCTGTGTGTTTGTCCCTCTGTAATAAGCAGCTGCTCTTGTTGCTCTTCCAGATGAGTTCTGAAAAAAGGCACAGGAGAAGCCGGACGACGTGGTGAGATTACTCCATTATTTTCCGCCGGCAACCTGGAGGCGGGAGCTTGGCCTGATTCCTCTCTAATTCCATTAAGCCTTCCATCTAAAAGGAGTTTTCATTATAACATTGTACATCTCGTACGATATTATATTTATATATATAATATGTATATATAATATAAAGCGAAAATATATATATATATATATAATATAAGGCGAATATATATATAATATAAAGCGAAAACTGCTTTCTGCGAAAACTGCGAATTTTTAAAAGAAATCTTTCCGCGGCGCTTGAAACAAAGTACTACAATTTCGCTAGGAAGTTTAAAATCCAAAAATATCGTCATATTTTGCTTCTTACTATCGGATGGTTTGGTGGTAGCATCTTGACAACCCAGGCGGAAAAATTCATGAATATTCGAACCATTTCCGCAAATACATCGCGAGGTACGAGTGCCAAAATTACGAGGGCTTTTGTTGCTAATTGTTATTACCGGCATATTATCAAGCAGAAGGGTTTTTAAATTTTCTGCCGATGGCCTAGACTTGCTTTCCTTTCGTAAGCACAATTCAATGAGTTCCGTAAATATCGGGGAAACTATTTCGCTGATAAGTGGGACATATCCATCTATAATTTTCGTGGCAATCATTTCCTTCTTTGTACTATATCAATAATTATACCATCGTATATGGACAGCGAATTCATCTTATACATCACTCGTCTTTCGATTCCGAAACAACGATCGGCTAGATCATGAATGATGCAACCTAAACTCCAGATGTCCGTAGCCCGGCCTGGAGTATCATATGGTTCATGTACAAATTTCCTTAACATCTCAGGAGACATATAACGGATGCTCCCTCGCAAATGTGGAATATCGTTTGAGCTGGTCACTCCGTGACGCATTGGTACCACATCATCCAGATCTCCGATTACTAAAACTGGGTGCTGATCTTACGTTCGATTGACGAAAATGTTATCCGGCTTGATATCACCGTGAATGATGTTGTTTTTATGTAAAAACTCCAACCCATCAGCGATTTGAACCGCATAGCATATGGCTGCTGCTTGCTCCAATAACATTTGGTTTTTTCGCAGTTTGGCCATGATTAGCGCCAGATCTCCATCTTAAAAACATAGAGATTTAGGAATATGTACGATATTATGATCCTTAGCACTGTATGTACCACAGGTGTATGTATGCACTGTATGGTTGTATGTATGCACTGTATGTACCACAGGTGTATGTATGCACTGTATGGTTGTATGTATGCACTGTATGTACCACAGATTACAAAAAATACACCCTGGTCACGCCAAGTTGGCGGCCTGAAATTTTATTTTTCTGTCGAATCGTGTTGCGCATGAATATCCAATATTTTTACAGTTTCCAATGCAGTTTTTTCTTGCGCATTTTCTGAGTATAAATTGACTTGGCTTTTGTTGCAATGTCGCGAGAAACACCTAACGAAGCGAAAGCATCGATTGAACGAGTCAAGGCAGTGTTTGAAACGAATTTAATTGATCCAGAAAATCAGGAACAACTTCAGATGCTTGAAATTAAGAATAGTTTGGGGACAACTGAGACGCTGTTTCGTGAACAAAAGCTGAAATTCATCGGCTGGACCAAACACACAAAACGCCATGGGGAGCAAAATTCGGCTTGCTTAGTCTGCAATATCGCGCGCTTATTTTGCAAACGGTGATACCTAAGTTGAAGCCCAATTCCTTCTGGACTGTATTTTGCAAAGCATGGCCAAAAAGAACTTCCCACGGTTACACAGTAACCTCGCGAAGGAGACCGTCCTACCTTTTGACCACGCCCACAGCTATACCGCAGCCCTGATCCAGGAGTAACTTTAATTCAACGGTATGACGTGTATTACGAATTACCACTGGGTGGGTAACTTACCTAAGTTGAAGCCGGTGGGCTAAGGCATACGTGGGAATTTAAAAAGAATTTTGAATAATGGGAAGGCAGCCACGGTAGCTAGACTGCAGCGCATTGTCAACCCAGTTTTGATCTTCCTAAGATTCGTCACGCGCTCAAATCTTGGATCCCATGAGTCCAAACGATGTGGGATACATTGGGCCATACCATAAAAGTTGGAAGAAGGTTAAGTTTTTAACCAGTGGTTGGAGGGAAGTTCTTAAAGGGATGCCGCCAACTTGGCGTGACCAGGGTGTAGTTCTGCTGCTGTTCTGGTTTTCTCTAAGCTGCTTTCATTAAGTTCGTGTTTGTATAAAAGTACTGCAGTAGGTCTTACCTCGACAGTAGTCCATAACGAATTCGACGTACAGGCCCTTAAGCGCCCTGAATACGGAAACTTTATGGTACACCAATAAGTGATCATGCCTTAAACTTAGGAGTTTGCTCCATCTTTCGCGCAGCTTAACCCAGCTTGTATTAGTAATCACTAAGTCTACGTTCTTGTCCAAATGAGTAACCTGTACAGCAACCGTTTCATCACCATCAAAATTTCCACGTTCCTCAACAGTGGCCTTGTATACCGTTCCGAATGCGCCTCTTCCAATGTAATGACTGGTTTTGTATGAATACTGACAGTTAGAGCCCATCATTTCATTTTCTGTCAGGTCAGCGTGATTCTCCATGATTCAGTTGGACGCTACAGAGATTTCGGCAATTACCGATGCAGTGAGCAGATGGAGCTCATAAAATAATTATATACTGTACATGAGATTTAAGTTCCGCCTTCACAAAATGTATTTGCATAGAAATCAGATAACTTTACAAATAGGTGCGATTGTTTTTCGAAGTCTTACAATTTTCTACTAGCGATACTGCTCCCGGTTCCATAATAGCGCGACTCTGTACAAACTGTGCAGTACATAATGCATATTTCATGATGTGAAAGCACGAAATATGCATAAAGGAAACACTATTGTTTCCGATAATCCTACTCTGCATTCTATCTTATCTACGAGTAGTTGTTCAGCGCATGAAGATAATTCAATCAATTGTTAAGTACTTGTACCGAGACACGTTTTCGCCAGATACAGAGATAGCAACAGCGTAGGTGGATAACGACAAGGCCTAAAACTTTAAAACTACCGGTGCTTTGGCCTGCGTCCTTGTCGTTCCACGCCTGTGTATTAACGCCTATGTTCGAGAAACGCCGACAAATGGTTTGGGGCAAATGGCCAGCCTCAGCTCGGCCGCGGAGTCTCGTGGTATCGTCAGAACATGCACGGCCACCGGGAAGGAGTGTATGCGTATGCGTGTGCGCGTGTATGCCATCGCAGACACCTGATGCGTGGCCAGGTGTCCTCCCTGATTCGTGGCCAGGGAGGTTGGCGACACCTGATACGTGGCCAGGGGACTCCCACCCAGGGAGTTGGGACCACCACCTGATTCGTGGCCAGGGGGATGAGACTGCCTTCCGGTGCGGTTCTGCGCGTACCATAGCGAGAGAGCTGCGCGAGTGAGGTCAGACCTTTAATCAGAATTGTGTACAGTGCTGCAGATAGAGTTTGATACTTAAACAAAAAATACTTGGAGAACGTTAGAAGCCAGCGACAGGGCGGGAAGGCGGGTAAATAAATTAACACGGCAAATATACACTGAACAATCGTTGAACAGCTTCTAAATTCCAGTCCGCGTGCAAAAGACAAAATGCTAACACAGATCGTGCTACACAACCAGTAAGCCGTCTTCGCGAATGCAGTACACGTAACTAGGCCATCCTCCGCTGAGCGATAGGAAACAGGCAGGTAACTTTTCCAAGAATTGGCCAGGCTGGCTAACGCCAAGCCATCAACGGAAGGCGGTAGGTGCTGTTCCGAACAAAAGCTATTGTTCGTGAGCCGCAGAATGAGAGATCAGCCGTGCCGGCGTTTCTCTCACGTCGTTAAAACAAGTTAACGATTAAAACGTTAACTTCAATTGCTCTTCGCAAAACAGAGATCAGGTACACTCTTGCCCATTCGTAAAACAACGGCTTTAGCTATTGGGGCGTAGACTGTACAGTTCAACAACAAGACGATCGTGACAATTTGTCGATTTTGAATAAGCCAGATTTTGTGAATAAAACCTGAACCTTTGCCATAATAACAGATTTGATCGACTTTTGTTTGTAAAAACAGCAACCGACGTAAACAGTACATCAATAAAATGAGTGCGTTTCGCATAATAAGGCCGATAATGTCAATCTAATACGGCAGGCATCGCAGTTTTACGATGAATTCTTTAGCGGTTGCCAGTGTGCTATTCGACTGCTTTCCTCGTGGAGCTCCCTGTCCCGTAAACTGCGCAAGCATCAGCACGTATCCCAGTATCGCACAAAAGCACTACAAACACCGTTCCCAAGAAAGCCTTTTTTAAATGAATGCGACTATTTTTATAAGCTGAATCCTTACCGCAACGATTCCATTGCGGTTTACTAGAATGCCACCGAGAGTGATGCCGGGTTTCACTGCTTCGAAGTAAAGGTGATGCTTCCGCAGATGTTTCTTGCTTTTCTCCGACACCGTAGGGCGGAGTGACAAACTTTCCAAGCTGCGAACAAATTCCATTTCCTACGAAGCTGTAAATGGGATTTTGTTTGGTGCAATTTTAACTGTTCTCAGTACCTTTTCCGCCATATACGTCATGGATAATAATTGCAGAAATGTTGTTGCTACATCAACTGCCACGATTCCCACGCTCACCATAAGCAGCTGGTGTATCTGTGTGGTTTCACTGGATTGTACTGCCTCAAACGCTTCCTCAAATACTACCAGGGCGAAGATCACCGTATAAAGGAACATCATGGCGCTTGCTAGGCAGAAATGGTCGTTGAATAAGCTGGATAACTCTTGCAGTCTAACGTGATCCTGCAAGCACTTTACCGCTGCTTCGGAACCTGAATGTGAATGCCGATTTTTATCAAATGTTTCTTTTAAGTTGACGGTCAGCGCACTAAAGGCAGCGCCCATAGAAATGGACGTAGTAGTAATTAAACAATAGACACAAGAAAATCTACTACACCGAGCCAAGTGGAGAAATGGTTCAGGATCAAAGCGACCTTTTCTACAAGGTCGTTATTCTCTGGATCGTGCGTTAACAATGGGATCAGATGTACAACGCTTAGTGCACCAAGGAACCCGGGACAAGCGATAAACAAGAGTAATCCAGTAAGGACGCAAAAAATCGTTTCGGAATTCGCGCGGTAAATTTTTAGAATAACAGTTAACGACTTGAGCGCAGAAGGGAGTGTTTTCGGCATTTTCCACATTTTTAATGCGCAGGTCGCACGGATGAAAGGAAATAAACGTACTGGTGTGACTAGCAGTGCTGCAGGGGCACTGGTCGTTGATATTTTAAAGGTTCTTAGAGAGGCGACGCTAAAGACAGCATGGAATAAAATGTACAAGAGAACTGCCATCTTAAAAACCGGCCAGCACGACGGCCGAACAGGACAGCAGAAAAATCTACAAACTTGCATGCAGAAAAGCCAGACATTGTTGTGCACAACAAACATAATACAGTATTAGCAACTACGTTGCGACAGCTGTGCATTACTGCGGGCAGACAAAAGCTGTCGGTAACTTGTGTTCAACTTCAGACAATACTCAAGTAGATGGAAAAAGTAAATTTACGTTTGAACGTTAATCACCTACAGAATGCCAGTTTTAGCGAACTGTGCTGCTACGTTGTAAATAGTATTTTTAATACACAAAATTTTGAATATGTTCGTAGAACAAGGGACAGCCCTAAACCGATATCATAATGTGTCACCAACTGCAGCTGTCTATTAAGACACGAAGCGCCTAGGGATAACCGTTCCCGTTACCTTCCGATATTACAGCGGTTTCTCGTTACCTTCCGATATTTACCCAGCACAATTTTGATAGGTCGCCAAATAAGAGAATTTATCATGTACCGTTCGTTTATCAGCTTAATGTCTACAACAGCCAGGACAAGATCCCACGAGGTGGTAGACTGCCACAACAGATTGTGCTCTCACACAAATGAAAACACTAACCTACGTAAAACAAAGCAACCAATACGACAAAAACGAATAATGGTCAGCATGATAAGTCGAATTTTTTAAAGTCTGTATTAATTCCAATAATCGTATCGCCAAATTGAATTAATAAAACGGTAACTATCCAATTATCTATCGGTAACTTGCGTCATTATACCCGGGAAAACTGACAAGTAAGCGGTTGCCGTTCCATGCGAAATATAATCCTTAAGGGCTTAGCGAGAAAGAAGGCGTTGTAAATAAATAAATAATTACAAAATGTTGTATAACAGGAGCCTGATTGTTGAACGACGCGATAAAGTGGTTAAACCGAATAAGCTCAAATGCGCAAACCGTTAACTATGCCTAATACATTTGTACGGTTTTGATCGTGTAAATTTACAGTTACACCTTTTATGAGATCCAGTACGCCCTTCGTTCGCTGCTGGTCGGAGCTTTTCTTATCGACAAACTGAGCAGTCATCAGAATGTAACCAGATACTCCACAAATAACCTGAAAGTTAGTGCAAAAGTTTCATTTCAGAAACTGCAGAAATCTGACTAACATTGCTTACAACGTACTGTTAAGAAAACTTCTCGGGTCACCGTAATACCGCCGGCGCTGATGCCGAATCCGGCTGCTTTGAAAAAGCAGCTATAACTGTCATAATTCTTGCCCACGGGGATCTTGACTTGGTCAGTGATTTTTGAAGAGACCGAAAAGTTTTTTAAGGTGTTCACGAATTCCTATTCCTGTAAAATTTTTTTCAATTTGCAAGTAACACGTAATTAATCATAAGCAGCGCTACGGTAATACGTAATCAAGCAACAATAATGTGGAAAGGAATTTGCTGTTGCGTTGATACTTTTCGGCCATGTAAACCATGGATATGAAGTGCTAACAGGTAGTCGCAAAAGAAACAGCCATGCTGGTAACAGTAGGGCTCTACTAACATACTAAACTCAATGGCCCTGAAGAGATCTTGAAATGTTTCCAGTAAGAAAAACAGATTATTACAAAAATTCATGACGCTGGTCAAGCGAAACTGCTCGTCAAATAATCTTGACCACTTTTTGAGTGTGAAATGTTCTTTTAAGCATTCCAAAACCAATTCAAAATTGTCGACTCCGGATACGCTTTTCTTCAACTTATCCAGCACGGCTACGAAACCGATTCCCAGTGCAAGGGATGTTGGGATGAGCAAGAAATGAGCACACAGAAACCCGGTGAATTGTATAGCAATAGAAACATTTCTCAGGATATAGCCGAATTTTTTAGCAGTACTAAAGGTTGATAAGTTTGCACTGTAGTCGTAAGAAAGGTCATTCCATCATTGGGCATTAGACAGTTCCATAACGCAGCGGACAGTATTGGTTCCTGGATAGCTGATGAATAACAGCAATCCACTAAATATGCAAAAAGTTATTCCACAGTTTGATTGTGAGCCATACTTCTTTAAAATGGAGATTAAGGAATATAGCGCAGCTGTCAGCTGTTTTGGCATGTACCACATTTGGAAAGCCCCGACGAATCGCATCACAGGAAAGAATCGTAAGAAGGCTGCTGCGGAACTGTCTCGGGACCGGTGATAATAAGTTGCCGAATCTGACAAACCGCATGCTAACTGCTCCAAATGTACACGAGCGTTAACATCTTAACAGGCTTCCAAAGTGACTGCCAAACAGGACAGCAGAAAACGCCGCAAAGTTGCAATGACCACAGCCAAACGTGGTTCTGTAAGATCAAGATACGAAAAATCTTGCTGCACATTACTCCGCTTCTGATAAACGGTCATAAACTCTACCTACATATTCTTTTAATTTTAGCTGCAGCTGTTCTAAGGTAAGAATTACTGCTGCGTCCTGACGCCAACCATCAAGTTATTTAAGCGAGAAAACACAAACTAACAACAGGTTAGTTGTTTTTTTCTTTGCGCTTGTGAGCTGCACTTTAAATCAGACTGCTCAATAATCTGCTTAGGAAAGAAGACCGTCATGCATAGAACCTTTGCAAGGAGTGTTGGTTTGTTCAGCTGGTGACATGATTGACATTAGGCGACAGGCGGCTCCCGGCTCCGCAACTTGCCATATGTCGACTTGCCAATTTATGGCAATTGACAAGTCGACAGTTGACAACACTTTTACAAATGCACGCACCTAGATGCGTGCGCTATAACTACGCGGGTTCACTCGTATTTACAGCGTCGCGGTGACCATTACTTATATATATGCCGTGCCTTCTTATGATTGCAGTTTTAGTATGCCAATGCTTTTGCGTACCATAATTTGTGTCCGGTATCTGTACACTGTATGTATAACGTTGTATTCACGATAATGTATGTATAAATCCATCAGATTCAGGTAACATAGTACTTTGCATCCCTGAAAGCGGAAGACCTTAGGTTCAATACCACCTGATGCCGTTAATCATGCGGTAAAATAAAAGATAAATAAAGGACCACAAATTAAAGGACCGGTGAATGATTTTTATGATCGACTTTGCGGAATTAGCCCTCAACAGTTGTTTTAACAAAGTGGTTCTGACTTACTGAACAACGTATTTGCAGAATAGCGAGCGCGATTTATACGGTAGACACTAGACACGGTACGGGCGGCTTAGACACATTAAATCGTTGCGCTATTTTGGCATAATATAATCATTAATACGCATCTGATGCATCAGGCACCGTAGTTTCTCGAGCAATTGGTTAGCATTTGATACTGAAAAATTTGTCAGCTTTTCCTTTGGAACAGTCTGATCAGAAAATTGTGCAAGCATCAGGATGTATCCCAATAATGAGCAGAAACACTGCAAATATCCAACCCACAAAAAATGTCTTAAATGAATGACGCGAGAAAGTGAAATCTTACCGCAAAAATCCCGTTCCGAGTTACTACAATGCCACCCAGACTGATGCCGGGTTTCCAAGCTTCAAAATAACTATTATGCTTGCGCAGCAGCTTTTTATTTCTTTCCGACACCGTTGGACAGAGGGCCAGACGTTCCAGACTGCGAACAAATTCCACTTCCTATAACGCTGTAAAATGTGATTTTTATTAAAGGCATTCTATAATTATTATGAAGTACCTTTTCTGCCATATAAGTTGCGAATATTAACTGCAGGAATGTTGCTGACAGAGCAATACCAATGGTTACAAGTAATAGCTGGTGTGTTAACGTGGTCACCTCGCTTGGTTTCACCACAAACACTTCTTCAAGTGTTGACAGAACGTGAGTCACCGTATTTAAGAACATCATGACACTCACAAGGCAAAATTGCTCGTCGAATAATCTGGATAACCGTTTCAGGTTAATGTGATCCTGCAAGCACGTTGCCGCTGCTTCTGAACTCGACTGCAGATTCACATTTTCGTTAAGTGTTTCTGTGACTGCGTTAAAGGCAGCGCCCATTGCAATAGACGTTGTAGTCATTAGGCAATGGGCACTGAAGAATCCGATCATCCCCAAACAAACGAAAACAATATTCAAAACTCCACCGATTTTTTCCAAAATTTCGCCGTTAACCGACAATGTGAATAACACACTGACAATGCCAAACCCAATTTGAAAACAGGGAAAAAGGATAAAAAGGAGCAATCCAATGCAGACGAAAAAAATCATGCGAAAATGCGCGCAGTATGTCTTGAGGACGACAGTCAACAACTGGAGAGCAGCCGGGAGTGTTTTTGGCATTCTCCACATGTTTAGTGAACAGGCCAACCGCATTAAAGGATATAAACGTCCTGGTGTAACTAGCAATACTGCAGGAACACTAGTTGTTGATATTAATTCAAAACTTGTAGCAGAAGCCAGGGCAAAGGTTGTTTGTATTAAAATGTACAAGAGAATTGCCAGTTTAAAAACCATCCAGAACGACGGCCGAACCGGGCAGCAAAAGTACCCGCAAGCTTGCATACAGTGCAACCAGACATAGTTCTGAACTGCAAAAATATTTGCAACTTGTATACAGGGCATTACTGCGTCCCTTAAATTTTGATAACTTTGGTAATTCTGGAACTACTTACAGCTATCTAAAGACTCTAGCTAGATAGCATTCAAGGGGAGTGAAAAGTACTAAGTTGCTTTCAAATAAACTGCAAGAGCTACTGGGCAAACTGAACTCGTACCAAACTAATATTATAAAAAGTTCGAAGCTGCTCGCGGAATGAGGTATCGGGTAAACCTAGGTTAGCTGACGATGAATGCCATAAACTCCGTATAAATATTTTGCGCAACTGCTTGTGAGTGTTTAACATGCAGCCAGATGGAACTGTCCTGTTTCTGCGGTTTCGGGTTGCGATTCCGGATATTTATCTGACACATTTTATGTCAGCTCCCTCAATAACTAAAACATCATGATAACTTGAGTTCTGCTTTTGCATTAATAGAAGTATAAATGTCATTACTCCATCCGGCATTTGCGTCATACCATACAAAAAAAGTGACAATCTGGCGGATGCCGGTCTAGGCATAATAATTATGTGAAAATTTATCCATAAAAGCAGCGGAGGTTAAGGGAGAGCGCAGGTGCGGCATCATACTAGCAAGTCGAAGACAAAACGCAATAAACCCACCCAGTTTGAATGCGTAGACCGTTATTCACGTCACATGCGCATGATTGTGCAAATTAACAACGACCCCTTTAATAAGATCCAGCGTGCCATTCGTTAGTTGCCCTTCCGGACTGCTCTCATCGGCAAACTGAGCCGTCATTAGGATGTAACCAGATACTCCACAAATAACCTGAAAGTTAACAAGAAGGGCATAAGCAACAGCATCTTAACAACGTAACGCCGGAATGGAAACATACGGTCAAGAATCCTTCCCGAGTGACCGAAATACCGCCTGCGCTGATGCCGAATCTGACTGCTTTGAAATAGCTATAATGCTTGCGCAAGAGAATTTTGGTTCGGTGGTCAGTTTTTGGGCAAGCCGAAATGATTTTTAGATTTCCCACGAATTCCTTCTCCTACAAACATGATGTTCGAGTAATACGAGGTACTCATACAGATACTCGTAAGCTACGCTCTGTTGACATAGCGCAGTATCTGTGAAATGTGAAATGCTAATTGCTGTTAACTTAAAAATTCGTCTCATCACCTTTTCGGCCATATAAACCATGGACATGAACTGCAAACAAGTGGTCGCAAAATTAAAACCAGTGCTCCCAACAAGCAGACCACCTACAGGCATATTACGCTGCATAGCCTTAAAGATATCTTGAAACGTTTCCAGTAAGAAAAACATAACATTACAAAACTTCATAACGCTTATTAAGCGCAACTGTGCATCGAATAATCGCGACAGTTCTTTGAGTGTGACATAATCTTTCAAACATTGTGAGACTATTCCAAAGCTGTCAACTTTTGTCATGCATTTCTTCATCCTGTCTAACACAGCACCGAAGCCGATTCCCATGGCAAGGGATGTTGTGATTATCAAGGAATGAGCACACAGAAACCCTGCAAAGCAGAGACCAACGGAAAAATTCCTCAACAATAGGCCGCATTTTTTAAAAGTTTTTAAAAGTGTTGAGTTTTCATCGCTATCGTAAAGAAAGAGCTTTTTCCATCCTTCCACATCAAACAATTGCATAACGCACTGGACAATGTACGTTCCAGGATAAGCAGTAAAAAGAATCAGTCCAATAAAGGCGCAGAAAATTATTCCGCGCTTGTTTTGTGAGTAGTATGTCTTTAAAATGGTGATTAAGGAGTGCAGCGCAGTGGGAAGTTCTTTCGGCAAGGACCACATTCGGAAAGCTCCGACGAATCGCATCACCGGAAAAAAGCGTAAGGGCGCGATCAAGAGTGCTGCGGCAACTGTCGGGGCCGGTTGGTCGTACGTGACCGAATCCGTCACACCGCATATTAACTGCTCGAAAATATACACGAGCATTAACATCTTAACAGGCTTCCAAAGTGACTGTCGTACGGGACAGCAAAAAAAGCCGCCTAGCTGCAGTGACCAGAGCCAGACGTGGTTCTGTATGAACAGGATACGAATAACGTTGCTGCCCATTGCTTCCCGTTTGATAAAACTGCATAAAGCTACTGAGTACCTACAGTCTGAGGATATTTTGAGATAAAAATAAGTGCTGCTTCCTGAAGTTTACCAGTAAGTTTAACAATGAACACGTAATTTTTGTTCGATTGGTTTTAAAGCGGACTGTAAATTAGATTGCTAATCACGCAAGCTACGAGTAGGGAAGAGAACCGCCGGCCATGAATAATTTCCAAGTGGTAGTCGTTTGTTTAGCTGGTGCCAGGGCTGACATCAAGCGGCTTCAAAACCAATTGTATGCAGTGACACGATGGCTAATATTATTTATTGATATGACATGTCTGTTATGATTGCGGTTTTGGGATACCACTGTTTTTCCATAACACAATTTCTCTGTGCATACAGATGTGTGTCTAGCACTTACTGCTATAGACTCTGAATTCTTGAAAGCGGAAGATATTTCTGTAGGTTCAATAGCACCAATGTATGTAAACCATTTAGCTTTAGAATGCCACAAGGTATTGCAAAATAGTAATTCGGAGTGCGCGCAAGCGAAAGTTTTAGTGTATGTATCCCATTTTTGACGCTATGTACCGGGCCATTTTCCTTAAAGGAATTCTCACGGATGGCTAAAGGGGATGTTATGGATGACTTGAAATGCGATAAGTAGTTATAAAACTGATTTCTGATTGCTGAGTTACACCTTGCAATAACTTTCACTGACTCGGCACATTTTATTGCCAGCTCTTATTCGCATTAAAGGTCAGCAAATTTATTCATTTTATTACACCAATGATTGAATGTTTTATCTATCAGTAATAAGTAATTCAGATTAGCAAAACTTAATGAAAAGAGTGTCACTGTATAAGTCCAAAAATTAAATAATAAATGCACGTACTCACAGTTGCTTGAAAGCTACAATGTAGAATTTATTGTTTGAAGAAAGGACGACACACGAGCGAAATAACGACAGGCATAGAAAAGCCGTCAAGCTTGATTAAAGTATTAAACAATAAACGTAATATTGCAGCGAAATATCTGTACGTCACCTCGCTTTATTTTGCATTTATCACAGCTTTGGTATTTTGATACTTAACGAAACAATATGACTGGCAGCTAAGCCATGCGCGTCTTTGTGTTATGTCGGTTGTTCATTTCATGGGTTTGCTGCCAGTCCCATCTTTCTTATCCTTCTCCCGGCCGTTCAAACTTACTATCCTATAACGCGACAATGGATATTTCTGTCAATGTACCTGTCAATGTAGGATGTCTTTTAACTCCGGTAAGCTTTACTTGAGCTACAGCATAAATCAGTTTCAAATACATACTTCGCTTATAAACGAACAATAAATGCAGGACAATGTACCGCGACGTTAAAATTGAAAACTTGTGTGATGCATTTTTCGCAGATTACGGTTGGACTTATGAACAAGCAAGCCAACATCTTCTGAAGGAGGCCCTCCTTCGCCAACTGAATTCGACGAAAACCTAACCCAATGTTTTCCACTAGGACAGTGCGAGACGGTTCTGAATGAGGTGTGGCAAGTCCAAGCGAACCGACAATTGGAAGCCTAGTTTTCCAAGCATGTTACAAATAAGGAGACCGCCAAATTTGCCTTACTTCAGAAAAACCGTATGAATGCGAACAGGTAGCGCTGCGGAACGCGTGCCACAGAGTAATATAAATGCTCGAAAGCAAAATTTAACATGCTAATCTAAGTCGAAGTCTTATTATGTTCAGTTTCTAAAGATTATGGACGACTACACAGTCAAAGTAAACTGGAGAATATCTAAAATAGGAAATGCTGTTGTTGAGGTTACTAAAAAAATATAAGACAAACACAAACATGTAGTTTAAGTAAGAGTTTCCTAACTATTAACGAAAATAAAAAGAATGTTGCAAAAGGAACACATGCAGCAGGAGCAGTAATAAGTAAACTACCCTATATGGACACGCTACCACATGAAGTAAAAACACAAAATTCGTGTTTGCCAGCCCCAGCACTGATCCAATTTTCCTGACAGAATGGCTTTTGTGCACTGAAGGCTAAATTGCTTTTTTTCCAAACATTTGAATGAACAACGTGCTTGCCATGGTATCAGCACTACCAGTCGCTTTACTGCGAGAAACAGCGCGATGTAATTGCATTTTTTAGGCATACTGTAGCCGCTGAGATGCACTGGTACGATAAAACCCAAAATAATAATAAGAGCAAATACAGTGGATTGATAAAACATACTGCCTCTACTTACTTTTCCATAAAATGTCAGAACTTGACAGCCGTATATTTGCTCAAAGCCCAAGCAGTAAACAGTGTAACTTAACCCCGAACATTAATAAGGCAAAGGTTTACATTACACGTACCGCAACGGAAACGCCAACAACAAAGTTGTTGGCGCATGTACTCTGTCTTCCTGTAGAACAACCAGGTCCACAGCGATCCCCAGTAACTTACAGAAAAGGCTGTTGTAACAGTTAGACATAAATTCGAATAGTGCATTTTAAACACCTTTTGCTAAATGTAATTATCGGTAACCAGAACTCAGAAGTCTCCGTTTCAAAATTTTGGTCAATAGACACCCCCCATCCATCGAAATGAAGGATAAGGGTCCCTTATCATATCGCATCCTGCATTGGCACACTATCTTCTGGATGTACATTTTACAAATATTTGGATATTTCTGTTACCCGGCATCGGCAGCTACCAAATACACAGTCATTCGCCACGTTATGCGCACGCTAATGTCCGTATATATGGCAGCACTGATTGTTGTATCCGTCACGACCGTAATAAATCCGTTGCCGAAAGGCAGTATGTCACGATTGCTCCTGGAACTGCCGACTCGGTTGGCTCCGTTCCTGCGCTCCTACTACGCCCTTCGCATCTGGCGACTACATGGCGCTGTACCGCGTACCGCTAAGGCTTTAACAATTCTTCTACAAAAGTATCTCAGACCAGTTGATGTTGTTCTGATCTTAACGACATCCTTGGCTTTGTTTGGTTTGGGACCCATCGTAGAAGCTTCCACACTCGGACCGTTCCAGGAGGATTTTGGCAACATGACTAGGAATTTTCAGGCCAAACATAACACCTCGAGGTTCCTTGTGACGTACGCTGCAGAGGTCATCAACTGTCAGCGCGTATTTTCGTTTATGTATGGTGTGGGATCGAAAGTGGCCTACTGTTTCATGATTATGGTGCCGTACATGATTGGTCTACTGTTAACCAGAATGATCAAAGCCTTCACTGCGGAAAGGTCACGGGATAAAGCATCTTTTCGCAATCTACTTCGAGATCACTTGTACTTGGGCCAGTTAATCCGCGAATGCGATAGTCAGTTTGCATGGATAAACGTTGTGGCTTTCGTCGAACATATGGTGAGGATCATCGTGCGCTGTCAAAAACTTTTGGATGATATCAAACTTAACACAGCTACGTTTGGTGAAAACGAGATTTCTATGATTTCCCGGGTGATTTTGCTGGCTTGTCTTATTCTTACCCTTCTGTATCAAAGCGAAGAGGTAAAAATTCAAAGTTTCAAACATAAACTTCTTTTTGAGTCTCTACAAAGTTATAATAATTTTGTGATTTAGGAAACTCTGGTGCAGAAAAAACTGCATCACATGGTGGCTTTCGAAGAAACCCCCGAAGACATTGCGGTCGACATCAATGACCATCTGCGACAAATGCGAGTAATCAATCCCAATATTACCCTGGGAGGAATCGTGCTCATTCGGGAAGCGGCAATTGGGGTAAGCGACATGCGTTTTGCTGGTGAATTGAATGCTTATCTTGTTATAGCTTCCGCAGCGTACAACTTTGACTAAATCGTTTTCAAAAATCGTTGTAGTTCAAAGATCAAAGAGTCATAGTGATCGCTGCTCTTCATCTTGAAAAATGTGAAAATGACCTGTTAGCAAATTGAATCGATCGCTACATTTTTTCGCAGATGGTATGCACGATATTCGGCTACATTTTGATCCTGGCGGAGCTCACTGACGAAGCCCCAGTGAACCAAACCTCTATCACAGGGTAAACTCAGACCTGATAATAAATACCAAACGATTGTTATTTTTGAGCGCTATCTTGACGCCCGGGCACCCGCATCTCATTCGATTTGAATTTGCAGTGATCTTAAATTTATAGTGCCGCAAATTCACTTTAACTTGATAAGAACTTAGCCTAATCGACCGCTTATACCTAATCAAACTAGTTTATTAACAATTACGCAGTTTTATTATTATCACCTTCTTTTACCTATAATAAAATTGATTTTATTTCGGCAAACATACGCGCATTAAGAATATCTAAGCTGTACACTCTGCAGATACGGTAACGAGAATTTGCGCTTAAGCGCTTTCTATCAAACATTTCCTGATTAAGTAGTACGGCATCTTTATTCGATGGCCCGAAAAGGATTAAAAATGTATCTCTCTCTGCAACACCTTGTGTTCAGCCATTATCACATTTGCTCATGCTTAATCGTTATTGATCAGAACAAAATAACTACAGTAGAAAAAGGTCACCGGTTGTTTAGCCTGTCACAGGAGAGGAACATCTGCGTTTAAATAAATAACCTGGACGGTGATGATTAAAAACAGAAACATTAGATGCATCATTTAGTTAACCTATCAACTACTGCTCTTTACTCTGCACACTCTAATATTCTCTTCTATACACTATGACTCTCCTCTTGTAGCAGGTGAGCCTGGTAAAATTCTACCCGGGTGAGTGTGCTGGTTTCGTTAATGTTGTCTGGCAGTCAGTCTTCAGTATACAAGCTTCTGGGTGTTGTGCGATATATAAACCTTATTTCGTACATTTTCATTCGTTGTTTGACCTTTGCAAGTTCTGTGCACAACTCCTGTGCACAAAATCTGTGAGACCAGTCACCATTTGTCTCTTTACGCAGTTCTTGGTCTTAATAACCGTGAAACATGAAAGCAGAAACAATTCAAAAGGCACTGCACATCCATGCCATGGTTTGGCTGTACGCCTTCCAGCTGTTTGGTTACTTCTGCTATCCGGCATCGGCGGCAACCAAATCAGCGATTCTGCGCTGGGTTTTACGATGCGTCATGATGTTGTACATCCTGGCAATGTTCGCCGTGTCCTGTGTCCCGGTCTTGAACACTCCGCTGCCACAAGGCAGTACTTCGCGTTTGCTGCTGGAAGCTCCCACTAGGGCTGCTCCTTTCTTTCGTATCTTCTGCGCTGCATACATCTGGTATCTTAACGGCGCCGTTCCACAAACAGCAAAGTCCCTAATCAACAGCGCAAAACAATACTTGAAGCCCTTTGATGTAACTGTGATTTTGATCACATCGATTTTCCTCTGTGCAAACGGACCAGTAATGGAAGCCGCCATTCTAGGACCTCTACACGGAAAACTTGATGACCTTACCCAACATTTTGCAGCAGTGCACAACGAATCTCGGATCTTAGGATCATACGCCAAGGAAATCTTTTTATGCGACCATGTTCTGTACTTCGTTGCCGGCGTTGGATCGAAACTGATGCTATGCTACATAATCATCCAGCCTGTCATAATCGGATTGCAGTGGTCTCGAATGGCGGAACGGTTTGAAGACGCTGACAACCACAAGATCGGCTTTCAGAAACTGGTGCAAGACCATCTGGAAATCAGCCAGCTATCCCGGGAATACAACAGCCAATTTGCCTGGATCAATGTGGTGGTGTTTGTCGATCATGTGGTGCGAATAATTGTACGTTGTCAGAAGTTAATGGATGACATTCGGTTGGGTGCTGTGCATATTGGGGATAACGAGATATCTCTGTTGTCGCGGCTGATCTTTCTGCTGGGACTTATGCTGGCGCTTTTATATCAAAACGAAAAAGTAAGATGACTAAGATCCAAAATTAGACATTTTCTTAACGGAATATTAACATCGTGGCGCCTGTGCTTAAGCTGTACGACAAACAGTTATGTGTGTGAACTATGCCTTTTTGTTTAAGGGAAACCATCTGCAGAAAAGACTACAATACATGGTGACCTTTGGAAAGATGTCGGATTTTACGGTTACTGAACTGAAAATTCACTTGGAACAAATTGATGTGATAAAATCCGGAATTACCTTGGGCGGGATCATTCTAGTGCGGGAATCGGCGATTGAGGTGAGTAAACTGATCTATGACTAACTTGCAGAGCAGTTAATCTAGGAATACTCATAATCATGCTGATTCATGACCGGCATTTGGGTTTTTTGATAGGTTGTCTGCACAATGTTTGGGTATGTTTTGATTCTGGCAGAACTGAGCGACGAAGCACCGGCAAACCAAACCTCTAGTGCTGTAACTGGGGCAGCAATGTGATGGTATTCGTTGGGACTTAATCCAGTTATCCATTTTATTCAACAGTACAGTTACGTTTTTCGATGTTACAGAATAATAAAAAGGAAAACAGGTTTTGGTGACACGATGAACTTTGCAAAAATTATGGTTATGGCGGTGTAAACAGTTTTCGATTCCTAAAGCAGCAGCTTTCGATTAATGCTGTGCAGGTTGTTTGGGATAGTTCGTTACGCTTCGATGTGTCCTCCGAACACCAAGAAATTAAAGAATCGTATTCCACTTATTAGTCTGACGCACGATTAAGACTAGAAGATTCATGTCTTTGTGAAAGGAAATCGCAAATTCCTTTTTATTGCGGGATGTTTTCTACACGAAGAAGTATTTTTAGACAAGACAACGCTTTATTCTCAGATCAGTTTCAATTCTTGGTATACATGTTCCACTTTGTACAATCGTAATAACATCCAAATGTTAATTTTCATATATTAAAACAGATCCCTGTATGCTGAATCGATGATCGTTGCTAATGTACTGTACCTGTTGCTGCTGATGCACTCTACCTGTCGCTATTTAAATGCCAGCTTGTTTCAGTTATTAAATATTATCCATATATGGATAATCTGTTCAATTTTTGAAAAGTTTGCACCGCTTTCTGGTTGCATTTTATGCAACCAGAAAGCAACTTTTGAAAGCGGTGCAAACATTTGAACGGCGAAAAAGGTAATTACCTATGTCGCATACGCAGGTTCACATACCGTAGTTACGTCGTAATCAACAGGATCTTCCCGCGCTTGCTATCCCGGATTCTGCTGCTGGGATTAAACCGTTAAGTTTCGTGCTACCGGGTTGTAATAAATGATAAGTATAGATAGTTATGCGAGGGAGCATGCAGAGTGGCACTGAGGGAGAAAAAGCAGGACACTTGAACGGTCTTCATTTTCCGTCCGTATCTGATAGCGTCAGGATCTTCCGTACTCCTACACAATGCTAACACAGCAACACAATACCTTGAAGCGTCATTTATTGTGTGTTGTCAGCAACAAAATTAATTCCAACTTGAATTGAATGAGATACACAGGTCGTGGCATACTCGGTCAGATCTGACACAAAACTGTTCTTGTTATGTGAACTGGTGTACAATTTTCACATGTTTATGGACTTTCTTTGTGACGACCATTTTTACCGTATCACAATGATCAGATTAATATTGATTTCTGCAAAAAACCATCGTTTGGAATGGCCAACAATGAAATGCAATATCATAACCAACCTCGTCCTTTGGAATGGAATATAATGTGTACACATATCTGTAAGTTGTGCCGAGAAGGGATTCGATAATACCCGTTAAATCATTTTGATGCCGTACATGTAGTGCAGCTCAACTCAGGATATTGACTGTAATTTCATTACCAATCGATACTACATGTGCCATCTTTTACATCAACCTAAGGAATATAGACTAAAACTCGGGAGGAGCATTTGTCTCAACCTCTGGGAGTATCTGGATCTCATCTAGCAATCAGTATGTAATACCGGAAACTTGGAATAACGCCTAGAGTACTCGCACACTTCTCTTGGCACAATTGGAAGATCTCTTGCTGTTAATCTGCAGAAGCAGGTTCTCAAAAATGATGATGACAAGATGATCGAGTAAACAATACTATGCGTTAAAAAATACGTAGCTCATGACTGTCCGGAATGGTAGAAACTGTGTTATTTATGGTTTGGCTGTTGTGGATCTTTCAACCTCCTACCATACACAGCATGAACATAACCGTTGTAACCGTGGCATTCACCGACAGTCCGACGTACGGCTATAACGCCATGATGCCGACATACGACGCGATATTTTCCTTTATTGCGCGGAAGTATCCATTAGTGCACTCGAAGATAAAGCGTATGCCACCGTTGAATTTGGCACAATACATGCCGGCTGATGGATACTCGTATTCTTGTACATTTGCTTATGAAGTGGCTATGCAATATATTGGAGCGTATTATCAAAAGCATCCAGAAATTTTCCAGCCGAATTCTACGGAAGTCTTTCCATTTATATTGACCGCAGGTAATGTTCAGTGTAATTCTTTAAATGAAAGTGCGGTTGCAGTCTTTTATTTTCAGACTGGTGCGATGACGCTCAAACTGAACTAGCAAGATTTGCTACAGGTAAAACACCGATCCACCTTCGCAAACCAGAGCTCGACGCAGGTTTTCCAACAAAATTATATTTTTTGTCACAACAACAATGCTGAATTAGCATGTAAATACTCGTACGTGAATGGACCAAGGTTTTGCTACCCAAATCACACATTTTCTTACATGTTTTACAGCGGCAAATGTCTTTCTGTTGACCCTAAATCCAGCCAACGGAATTTTCTCCCAGTTTCCAAATTTTCCCGTCATGACGGAACTGGGTCCATTGCCCGGTGCCAAGATGGTGGCCGGGGTCACGGCGGTTTTACTGAAATACGGGTGGACCAAGAATCTGGGGTTTTGGTGTCCCACGAACGGCATGGCATGGCCCTTTATTTTCTGTGATATATTCATCAAAAGCGATTTATACAATAAGATCGGCGCCGAGCAGTTCTACATTGTCGATCCCGAGATTAAGGAATTTTCCCGTGCCCAATATCGAAAAATACTGAACGATATGCGATATCGAACACGAGGTACGGGACTTTTTTTCTGTGAGAGCTTCGACAGGCATCAGATGTTTATTGATGTATATTAATTTTTGCAGTCATTCTGGTGTTCCTCTTCCACCGACTGTTGCGTGAATTCATGGTACAGTAAATAAATTGATCAATATGTGCTGAACGTATGTCTGATGGCTTATGTTTTCTTCAGATTACCGCTCACGAGATGAATATGACCAACGGCGATTACGTAAAGAACAGTTCCTAATTTTCCAAAGGCACTTTTTAATGACAATTAATACTTTGAATCTTTTTCGCAGGTTTTTCTGACCTTAGCTTTCCAGTTGAGTCCAGATAGTCCGTATCCATTCACCTGGAAGGCCAACGATAAAGATGACGGGGTGAACACATTTTCCTATTTTTAACAGCAGTCGATCATTTATACATCAGAGGTGAATTACCAATGTGTAACAACCGCACGTACTCCACGTTGCAGAAAGCCTTTCAAGCCTATCAGTCCCTAATTGCCTCGTCAGATTCCCTGGTTAACTGGAATGCCATGAAAGACTTCGTCAGCGAAAGAGCAAGAATATCAGCTGATGTGTACAATATCACGTTGCCTCCGGAAAGAATGGTATAGTTCTGCTAATCAGCGTGATTTGTGTGGCGTGTTGACACTTACTGGTTGCGGTAATTTCTAGTACAACCAAGCTACGGCGCTCATGTATGACCTTCTCACTAGCTTTGCTGAGGTAAGATTATAATCTCACAAACTGACAGCTGAAAACGCATAGCTAATTCCAGCATTTAGCTGAACTAGGTACATTAGTTTTATTTTGTGTAATCCCCCTCCCTATAAATGTATGGTACAGTAAGATACAGTAATACTGCCTTCTGTTTATCAAACTTTACTGCTTTTTAAGGGTGTCAACAGATCCTTAGGAAATGACGATTACTTTCAACCTCGAACCTTTGCGAAACGCCTTAAGGAACAGATGTACAGTCGAGAAACAAGTTCCACAAAGTTGGACAAGAATGGTGGAGCAGCGTTCCGTGTGCCGATTCTTCGACTGAATACGGAAAGCGGAGAAATCGAAGTACAGTACTAATTATATAACATTAATTAATATTCGAATTCTAAACCAATGCGGTGTTTAACGGGTCCTCGTTATTTTATATAGCAAGCCGGGTTACTAGACACAGAAAGTGAGATCTTAATAATGCAGAATAATAAAGCATGGACATGGCACAACCAGACAGTTTTTCCTACTAATGAGCCGATTTGTGGATACGACGGTCAAAGTTGTCCGAATAATTCAGGTGGAACATTAGCCGCTCCGGACGTAAATTCGGCTAATTCTTACTAACGATTGAATGAATTTGTTTTTAAGGAAATTTCACCTTGATCGTACTGTGCATCGTATTGATCTGCATATTCGTCATCGCGATAGGTGCTGCATGGTTTTACCGGTACAAGTGTAAACATTGTACTATTTGCACAACGCTGCATAAGCTAACTCACAAATGTAAAATAATTTCCAGGCGAAAAGCCAATCATCTCGCAATTGCCCATATGTTTCTAAATTCATCTTCCTTTACCTTTGAATCACCTGACAACGGTATCAAGAAATGCCCCAGTGACGGGAAGCAAATCGTCTCCTGCTTGCATGCAACACTGCAACTGGAAAGTCAGCCAGTGTATCTTGTGCGTCTGCCCGGCAGCGCTTCCATGAAAATGTGGTCAATAAACAGCGCATTTACCAATAGTCTCTTGGCGGTGCGTACTGACACAGCGCTATCAAGTTTTTGCTTAATTGATTACCTGCAAAAGCGGTTTGTATAGATGCATCGATTGGCCAATGAAAATATCGGTCGATTCTATGGCATAATCCTGGATGATATAAGCGCGTCGTCTTACCTGATGTGCGAATTCACACAGCGTGGAAGTTTATATGATGTCGTGACGCAGAAAAATATCCTCAGTGATATGCCCATTCGTATATCGTTTCTGCACGACTTAATCAAAGTGAGTCGAATTTTTGCAGTGCAGTAGCTGCAGCAACCATTTTTTGTGTTTTTGCAGGGATTGAATTACATCCACAATTCCCCACTACATTGCCACGGCAGCCTTTCAGCACAAGTTTGTTTCATCAACAGTCGATTTACCCTGAAAGTCTCCCATGCCGGCTACCAAAAGATATTCAGTCTGATGTCCAATGATACAAATGTATCAGCGGGATCACGAGCCGTTGACATTGTCAGCTTTGGGAAGATTTGCAATGACGTTTTAAGTGATGCAGGTAATGTTGACCTTGTACTTCCTTAAACATTGTACAGAGTACGTTAATCTATAGACTCGGCAGCGATGGCCAAACAATCGAAGCTGAGTGCGCTTATTGATGACTGCCTGAGTCTGTATCCGGCACAACGACCCAACTGTCAGAAAATCCTGCGCATCTTCCGCACTCTCCCATCCGTCCCTCGCAATGTGGTTTCGCATACGTTGTCACTGCTGGATCGGCAGACTGTTGAGTTAGAGGAGTCAGTGCGCATTAAGACGGCTGATTTGCTGGAAGAGATGCGGAAAACGGATATTTTACTATCGGAAATACTTCCCAAGTATTATAACTCATAATACATTTTGCGGAACCATTCTGTGTTATCTGTAGCACGGGCTGTCGGTTTGTATCACCTGTTATTGTTTCTTGCAGAACGATTATACAACGTCTGCGCAATAAGGAGCAGATTGCTGCCGAGGCGTTCGATAGTGTATCCATCCTGTTTAGTGATATACCGGAATTTGCCGAGCTGCTGCGCCGGTGTACACCGATCGAACTAATTAATCTTTTGAACGATGCACACTCCAAGTTCGATGGGGTTCTTATGGAGTTCGATGCCTACAAAGTTGAGACCGTTGGCGATTGCTATATGGTAAAATCTAGTGTTGTGCTACTAAATAAAATTAAATAACGGCCATTTACTTAGTAAAAGTCCGCCTAATATTAAAAGTGTAGTAAATAGTAAGGTTTTGGAAACAAAGTAAGTAAAAGTAAGTAAATGTGCTGCCGGAATAGTAAAAAGTAAGTAAATATTAAGGTTCAGCGTTGAATAAATAAAAATCATTTACTAAATTATTTACTAATTTGTTTTATGAGCGTTACGTAAAACTGGCGTGGCAGGAGCCGCCACTCGCAGGTAAAGTGAGAGTGCGCAGTAGTCGGCTGTGCCGCCCTAAAAGCAGCAATATTTACTGTTCAGTATGCACCTGTATAGCTCGATTAATGCATAAGAAATTTATCTGCACTATTTTCAGTAGTCTGTTGCGCTCTGAAACTAGGGCATTTCGAAACTGTCAATGCTAAATTATATTTATTTAGTAAATTTACTTTAATTTAGTAAGTAAATGTCCTTGGAAAAATTGAAATAGTAAGTAAAAGTAAGTAAAAGTCCCGAAAAATTTTGAATACTAAGTAAAAATAAGTAAACTTCCAAAAGCAGATAGTAAAAATAAGTATATTGGCAAGGACTTTTACTACCCAACACTAGACTAAAATCGTCTTCCTCGCGCTTACGCCGTACAGTAATTCAAGTTTCAAACGCCTTTATGCAGTTCTATCCCAAATTTATTTTGTGTTTTTTCATCAGATTTCCAGCGGTGTTCCTATACGAAATGACAAGCATGCCGCCGAATTGTGTTTTCTTGCCCATACATTGCTCAAAACGTCCCACTCTTTCCATGTTGCATCGGCTCAAGATGTTACACTAACCGCACGAATTGGTATCAATTCAGGTAATTTAACACTTCAGAAACTACATGCCGTAAAATCCGATATTGACGCCCTGGGCGTTTAATTTTTCGAAAGCTTCGAGAGGGGGCGTTTAAAACCGCAGGGGGCGTTTATTCCGGGGGCGCGTTTATTGTTTCATTTGAATAACGCGCTCATGAAATTTCATCGTTAAAGCCTAACGCTCAATATTAACAGGCATTTACAAGCTTCAGTGAATGTAAGCTAGTATCAGCAAAAACATGAGTATGCTTAAATTAGACCAGATTAATCAGATTCAGAATCAACTCCATCCTGGGTCAGAGGATCGTCCACTATTTCCTCATCGCTACTTTCATATTCTTCGTCCACGAGTTTTAGTTCTTCGAATTTTGAATTTTTTCGAAGCGGCATGGACGCTGTTTGACCTTGCAAACTTGACAACATCAGCTTTTACAGCAAAATCATACGATACGCGAGGCATTTTTAGATATGAAAACTTCTCAAAACACAATCTATTTGACTGTTTTGTAAAAATTCAGCAAAAAGAACTCTGTTAGAAAATGATATAGCAAATGTGTATGAGTGGAAGTTACCTAGACTATAAGGATGTACTATCGAAACTGCACGCGCAACCAGTTAACAAAGCGGATGCGCCAAAACTTATTAAACGCCCCGGGGCGGTAATTTCGGGGGGGGGGGGAGGGGGGCGTCAATATCGGCTTTTACGGTGACTAGAATTTGCGATTATTTTTCTTTCGAAGACGAAGTTGGTGACGACAGATGCTTACTGTTGTTTTTTAGGTCCAGTTGTAGCAGGAGTTATTGGAACAAAATCTCCACGCTACTGCTTGTAAGCAAGATATTAGTGCGCCATTGTGATCATGTATTGTACAGATTATTATACAGTATAGTCAATACTTGATAGTTAATACCGTCTTTTACAATCTTAATAGCAGCGTGCCTGGATTCAGTAGCTGTTGTTTTGCAGGTTTGGTGATACAGTCAACACAGCCAGTAGAATGGAGTCAACGGGAAGCGGTACATAACCATTTAATTTTATGAACCGACCATTGAGTCTACACGCCTGTATTTCATACCTGTTTGCTGATTTTTACAGCTGGAAGAGTACACATCAGCCCGAGCACTCACGATGAAGCAGCCAAAAATCCCTTTCTTCAGTTTGTGGCTCGTGGAAAAATCACTGTCAAAGTACAGTACAGCCTCGAACGCTGTGCAGTTTTTCAGCAGTAAATTAATTCCGTTTGGCTAATAAGCTTTAATGAAAATTAGTCTTTCTTCTATCAGTCTAATGGTAAGATATCGTAGAACTGGTAGAAATACAGGCACTTATTTCTGGTAAGAGACCTAATTGCTGTTAGAATTAATCGAATACTTCTCTCTTTATGTGGTATTTAAAGAAGTACCAGCCGCACTGCAGTTTTTAAAAAGGTATTATGGTATTATGTTTTTTATCTAGGGAAAAGGAAACGTCCACACCTACTGGCTAGAGAACATCCTCTACAGCCTAAAACTTGACCAGTAACAGCTTACAATTGGTAGTGCCGGCTGCTGATGTCAATTGCTTAATAAAGCGGTTTTTGGGCCAAACTGAATTATTATGTATATATAAATGCTGCTCAAACATGTTCGAACGTGTATTCTATTGCACATGAGTCTTAAATTTCTTGTTTTCAGTACAGTATCTGCTTGAACTTCATTATTTTCTGTTTTTGAACGGTTTAGCATCTTTGGTTTAAAGATGTTATTTATCTGCTTTTGAATGTGCTAAAATTGTTCGACTTGACAATACCTTCCGAAGCTTTTGCCCATTCGAAATTCCAGATCATAATCTATACTTTTATCCACAGCGACTGCGCATAACATATTCGCTACCACTTACAAGTAAATATGTAACTCGCTAATTGTAAAGCGTAGCTGTAAATTCTTCGACCTGAGCGCGTTGTTTTTTATTGCAATTCTGCACAGAGGGCGACAAGAACCCCGTTCGTGCAAACACAAATACATTGTGCTTTGTACCGCAGTGACTTTGTGCTCTATTTTAGTTTCATATTTTTCCGCGCAGTTGTGACAACTTCGATAAATTTTAAATAATACGGCACACACATCCATAATTATAAACTCGTAAGCAAACTAAGTCGGACCATCGCCCTATTCACGCGCGGCCCAAAATTCTTCGTTCAAACATTCGGACCTCCTCATTGGTAAAGGCAATAATAACTAAAACCTAGGCGTTAATGCCAAAGGGAAATGTTTGAAAAACGACATTTCCCATTCCAGCTTACCGGTGTAGATAGATTATAGAGAGGCCAGATAGTGCGCAAACATGAGCTACTGAAAAGCAAGGGGATACCGCGCATGCGCGTCCGGAACAATGGTAAAAAATATTGAAGTGGCGAATCCAACAAAATGAATAACAGAAAGAGCGCAAAGCCTTTTAGCCGAATTTGCCCGACGCTCGTTTCGCTTAAAGCTGCCCGCGCTATTGGCGGTTGATTCCGCTGGCAACCCGGTACAGTTAAGCCACTATAACAAGATGGCTGTGCCGACATATTCTGGACACGGTTTTTTACGGAGGTTCCAACAAATAGTGCAAAGTAAATCGCGCAAGTCAGCGCCAGTGGCAAATTAATACCGACAACTACGTTGATTTTGAACTCCGTTCCGGTCTACACAGAGCAGCTTCTGGTTTTGGTAAAGAAAAAGTATCCTTGGTCCACAATAAGTTTTCGAAGAGAGATGCATGGCGATACCGATAAGCCACGGAATGACTAAGTGCACGGCAATCACAGGCCGGCGTGTTATCCATTGACGGTAGCTGAACGGTAACAACGGCGACAAAACGGGTGACCGCCAACATCAGCAAACCGTACCAGGATGCTTGCAAAGTGACTACATAACCAAAGAAAAATGGCCGACAAAACACTGGTAACCGTGATATAATTCGAGTGAATTAACGGAAGGCGAACAACGTTCACCGGCCAGTAAAATGAGGTAATTTACACCTCTACAATCAGCTGATGGATAATCAGGATGCGGGATCCCGTCAGCTTCTCCAGGTTCATAGCCATTATGGTAATCAGCGAAAGGGAAGCGACTAGTAAAAAGCCATTCAGTACTGCAACCGCAGTTCTGCACGATAAAAATGCCGGTGTGATAAAAAGTGTAGAAGAGTTCCCCGATGACGAGGCATTCCCCAGATAATCTTCCAAGCTAGAGTTGTTCATTTTCGCACGCCCAAATTGTTGAGAAACGCTAGATGCGTGATTATGGAATAAAAGAGGCAGCGCACGGTTCATTCCAGTTAGATTATAAGCTGCGCTGCTAAGGGCGGGCGTTATTTTTGTGCTGCATAATTGTCTCTGGCTTGAAGGCCTGCGCGGGGGCAAAGTGAAGTGACATCGGCGAGAGTTCCGATAATTTCGAACTAAAGGTAATCAGAACATTTCGAACTAAAGGTAATCAGAAGACTGCAATCGAGCATTACAGAGGATCAGAGCACGTTAGATCAGTATGGAGGATGAATTCCGATCCTCCAAAGAAAGAAGGCGCCCGAGAGCCTTCGCACAGAAATTCCAGATATGAAACGGGTTGGACAATAATCATTTGGACGAATTGCTGAGAAAGATAGGTAACCCACCCACACAGTCTACGTCCTAAATGTTAAGACGCTTACACAGCGCAGCGCAGTTCTGCGGAGAGGCACGCAGATTTGTGTACATAACGTGAAATCCATTTTCGCGCGCAACATCCGGTTGCGAAGTTCTGAGGGTAACAAAATTCCAAAAAGTTTAAATGCATTCAGGTGTACCAAAAGTCTCGTTATGGACCGATCCCTTTCAAATTTAGCACGTAAATGCACATAACCATGAAGATCGTTCTTAGATGGATCAAGACTTTTATGATTTTTTTCGAATTTTAAAATGTTTGAAATTCCTTTTAAAATTTGAAAAACATGCTAAAACAGTGGATCGGTGTCTGGAATGAATTGGGAGTGACAATTCATTCCAGGCTCTAGAAAACTGTTCTTTTAAAGAAGCCGGAATTAACAACACAAATTACATCACACAGACGTGGGTGTTAGCCAGAGATGCAGGTGGCTAGGGGATAATGTCGAACAGTCAAACAAAATTCTGCTAAAAGGAAATCGTGTTTAGTCGAAATGCCAAATGATATTGTCACGTGTGTTCTCAAAGCAGGAGTGTTTATGGTGTTATTTTTCGGTTATTGGTTACGCGGTTATGACCGGAATGTGTGTCGATTGGTACCCGTTACGCTATGGTATGGGAAAAACCGGCCATAATGACACATATTTTTAATTTTAGCGCTGCCAAACAAATTAATACGCGTGCCGTAATGGACGTGAATTCGTATCCAATTTGTAAGCGATCCACTGCACTTTTGAAAGAAATGAAATTTCTCTATTTACTGGTTAATATGCAGGAATTGTTTGGCCCGACAGTAACCGGTGTCTGTTTCTGCGCACGACTGTCATAAGTTTGACGAACTTTGACCAATCTTGTGGACCATATATTTTCAAGGTTAGGTTGGACCGGCCATCGCCACCTATGAAACCGAGGCCGAAAAAATTCAAAAGTACACATCACGTACACGGCGGAAATAAACGCGACACTAACCAAAAACAGCACAATTTACGGTAAACTCATTGTCCAGCTTTTCGGGCTTCGCCGTTGGTGAGGGCGATAACAACCTGAAAAACAGTAATAACGAAATACCAAAACGTTCAGATTCCGTTGAAAATTTCGCCTTACCGGTATCGATACGTAGCTCAGATAATACGCGAACACAGTCCAAAGCCAGGCAGTTGGATACTGTGCGGCGCGTCCGGAACAATATTTACAAATATTGGTGAAGCTGCGAATGCAACGAAATGAATAGCAGAGAGGGCACACAGCCCTATAGCCAAATTAATTCTACGCTCGTTTCGCCTAATGCGCCCCGCGCTAGTACCGGTGGATCCCATTTACACCGACCGTACAGCCATGGCACTATCGCTAGACGACTGTATCGACACATTCTGGACTCGGTTTTTTACGGAGGCTCCAACAAATAAAGCAATGTACTCGTACGTCGCGCTAGTCAGCGCCAGCGGCAGATAGATACCAAAGACTGCGCGAATTTTGAAATCCGGTCCGGTTTGCACGGCACAACTTCTGGTTCGGAATGAAAAAATAACCCTGATCCATAATCAGACTCCGGAGAGAGATACCGATACTAATACACCACGGAATGATTAACTGAATGACAGTTACGGCACGTGTTGTCCACTGCCGGTAGTTCAACGGTCGAACAACGGCGACAAAGCGATTGACCGCCAGCATCAGCAAACCATACCAGGATGCTTGCAGGGTGACAGAATAATCAAAGAAAAACGCCCGGCAGAACGCACTGGTAACCGTGATATAACTTAAGTGAATTAACGGAAGGAGAACAATATTCACCGGCCAGTAAATCGAGGTTATCTGTATCTCTAAAATCAGTTGATAGAAAATCAGAACGCGGGAACCCGTCAGCTTCTTCGGGTTCTTAGCCATTATAATAATAAGAGAAAGATAAGAAACAAGTAAGAAACTGTAGAATACACCAACCGCAATGCTGAACGATACAAATACCGGCGTTATAAAAAACATTGAAGAGTTCCCCGATTGGGAAACATTCTGCAAATGATCTTCCGAGCTGAAGTTTTTCCTTTTTAAGCACGGGGTACCAGAGCAATGCGTGAATAAGAGTGTAGCAGAAAGAGTAGAGAATGCACAGGAAGATCAGGATTTGCGTTTCTAAGCCATTTCTAATGACAGTTTTGCATTGTCATTCGTAGATCGAAACGCGTGCAAGAAATTTCAATAACTGTAAGCAAGATCAGCGATGTTTTCTTAGAGTTATTATTAATGATACGAGCAACAATCTGAGCGCGCCGACCGTATGACATTGTCAAGCAATGCAGAAAATTAATTCCAGTTATTCACGAAAGAAAGGAATTACTTGAAAGCTTCAACAGAAAATGTCATATCTGAAACAGCTAACGCACTACATGTATTTACGGTGGAAGAATTTCTGCCTCAAATTGGAAAGAAGCCTGCCGCCCACATAACTTATGCTTCCCAGAAAATATCGGAATACTATTGTATCTCGCTTTAGGTTTATTGGGTGGAGATGGGAATTGACGTAAACTGTTATTTTCCTCGACTGATTTCAATTTACAACAAACTGACATAACCTGCTAATTCTGCGCGATATATATACATTCGTATAAGCCTATTTAGCCTCAGTATTAGTCGCTCTACTCTATTTAAAAAAGCGCTTACAACGCTAACTTGAATATAAATTTACGTACCTTTTTTTGAAGTTGCACTGTTTATGTGTTGTACGCGTACGCATTGTGGCGTGATTGTTTGATTAAGATGTTTTGTGTTCCACTCTTGTGCATAAGCGTGTAGACGTGGCTTGTATAAATTTGCATGAACAACGTGCGTCTTTGCCTGCAGTATTCAGCAATTTTAATGTCAGCGTAAACAATATCATTAAAAAAGGTTTATGTTATTTGACAAACACAATTTGTTTACAAAGTACGTTTTTATCAAAGTTTTACCAAGAGTCACTAGATACCCATAGTCTGGGTAAACATAAATCTTACCGAGCCAGGATACCCGTTTGATGCAATCGAAAATTATTTTTGAATAGATGTTAGCATGTTACTAAGCGAAGCGAATCTGGAACCTAAGAAACCATCAACAAATGGTATGATGTAATACAGTTTAGCAGCGACACAAAGTACGGCACACATTTCTTCCGATTCTTTTGGCATCGTCATTTGCATAGGCGACAAAAACCTGCAACATCAACATTAAAGCACCAAGAATTACCGAAATCTCTTAATTAACAAGATTTTCAGTTTCAGCTGTACCGGTGTGGATAAATGTCCAAGGTATAACGCCAACATAGTCCACTGCCAGGCAACTGGATACCTTGTAACCGCATCCGGTACAACACTCACAAAAATTGGTGAAGTGACAAATCCCACAAAATGAATAATAGAAAGGACACAAAGTCTTTTAGCTGAACTAATTCGACGCTGGTTGAGCTTGATGCGACCAATATTGTTTCCGGTGGACTCCATTTGCAGCGACCGTTCAGCTGTAGCCACGTCACTGGGCGGCTGTATCGACACAGTTTTGAAACGGTTTCTTACGGAGACTCCAACCAATAACACAACGTATATCGAACAGGTCAGCGACAGCGACAGATATGCAATAACGATGGTGCCAATCATGAAATCCGGTCCGGTATGCACGGTGCAGCTTCTGGTTTTGGCAATGAAAACGTATCCACCAGATATTATACGATTCCGAAGAGGGATGGCCAGACCGATACACCACGGGATGATTAACTGAACTGCAATTACGGGACGTGTTATCCATTGCCGGTAGCTGTGCGGCCGAACAACGGCGACAAAACGGTTGATCGCTAGCATCAGCAGCCCGTACCACGATGCTTGCAGGGTGACTGAATAACCACAGAAAAAATGCCGACAGAAGGTACTGGTAACCGTTACGTAATTTAAGTGAATTAACGGAAGGAGGACGACATTCACTGGCCAGTAAAATGTGGTTATCTGAATCTCCATAATCAGCTGGTGGAGAATCAGAACGCGGGAACCAGTAAGCTTCTCCAAGTTTTTCACCATAATGATAATAAGCGAAAGCGAAGAGGTCAGCAAAAACCCGTACAATACTGCAACGGTAATGCTGAATGAGACAAATGCCGGCGTTATTGAAAACGTAGAAGAGTTCCCGGATTCCGAGCCATTCCGCAGATAAGTGTCGAAGGTATGGTTGTTCATTTTCGAAGTTCGGAGTTTTGCAGCAATGCTTAAAGTCTGGAAAATAAGCAGGCAGGTTTTCCTGCCTACTTAGTTAACGTATGATTTGTTCTCCTGTGATATGGTATAATGTATTGCTTTTCATCGAATGGGAAGCACGTGTGAATTATCGGCATCGCTGAATGGGATCGGCGGGTTTCTTGTAACTGCTGATGTTACCAACCGGAATACGATTATCCCACAGGCGATTAATTCCATTAAAGCCATGAGGCAATCCACGAACGAATGAAGACGCCTTAAAGCTTTCGCAGGAAAATGCCCAATAGGAATTATAATTGTGCAGTGTACAGATTCTTTGACAGAATTGCTGTCTCAATGGGGAACGAAGATAAAGCAGCGCGCCCGCATATTTTAAGTTTTCCGGACAAGCCAATAAATTCTGAACCATGTTTCACTGCATTTATTTCATTATGATGGGATTTGGCGTCAGCTTTATTTAACCGCAGGCGCTTATGTGTACACTTGCGTAATGACCCAAGTGAAACAGTTACGTTCAAAACATTATAATAAGCGTTTTCAAACAAGCACTAATCTGATTACACAGGATTCAGGAATATTTATTTAACGAAATGATTGTGCATCCCGACAACCAGAGCGAAGAATAAATTGGCTATGCGTCCCGAATCAGGCAGCAAAATAAGCTTGCTTTGCTTCCGGTCAGAACGCGGAGCGATTCGGCTGTGCACCCGAGTTCTGTTTATTTATATAGGGACGATAAATTGCGCCAGGAATAGACAAAAAAATGTATTCTGCCCATTACCGCCTGTGTGGCCAGGCCCGAGCCGGGACGCGCAGAGAATTTTGGTTTACGGGCGGATTTCCGGGGCGCATATTGTCGCATAGCATCATTTAGTCATTTACCTATTTTTTTATTGCAAATGGCATGTGCGGAAGCCCTACTGTAACGTCTACATGACAATACACACTCTAAAATTACGAATGACATTGTCGGTTTTTGGATGTGGATGTCTTTCTGTGTTTAAACTTTAATAATTTTGATAGAGTAAATCTGCACATGTAAACGTAAATCTGCCGAAAGGAAAGTGTGCTCTTAAAGTATAGAGATCAGGATCCACGGTCATAACCATACAAGCATTGTTCCTGCAGTTCTAATTGATGCGCGGCACACAGCGGCACAGCGCATGGTAAGCTCTTCGTCCAATCGTTCGCACTTCATCATTCGTACAAGCGATAACGACCTACTGCCACGCCATAGGATTCCGTGTGGGCGCATCCGGAACAACACTTAAAAAGATCGGTGCCGTGGCGAATCCCACAAAATGAATAACAGAAATGGCACACAGTCCTTTCGCCGAATTAATTCGACGCTGGTTTAGCTTATTGTTAGGGTGACGCGTACTATTTGATCCTATTTGTAGTGACCGAACGGTTGTAGCACTGTCGCTCGATGGTTGTACTGAGGCATTTTTGGCACGGTTCCTTACCGAGACTTCAACAAATAACACAAAGTACATCGCGCAAGTCAGTGCCAGCGGCAAATATGTACTAAAGATTGTGCTAACCATGAAGTCCGGCCCGGTTTGCAGTGTGCATGTTCTGGTTCTAGTCAGAAAAAAGTATCCACCTGATGCTATACGATTTCGAAGAGAGATAGCGATACCGATACACCACGGGAGGATCAGTTGCACGGTAATTACGGGACGTGTTATCCATTGCCGGTAGCTGAACGGTCGAACAACGGCGACAAAACGGTTTATGGCTAGCATCAGCAAACCGTACCAGGAAGCGTACAAAGTGACTACATAACCAAAGAAGAAATGCCGGCAAAACGTACTGGCAATCGTGACATAATTTGAATGGATTAACGGAAGGAGAACAATAATCACCGGCCAGTAAAATAAAGTTATTTGAATCTCTATGACCAGCTGATGGAAAATCAAAATGCGGGAACCCACAAGCTTCTTGAAATTCGTAACGAATATGGTAATGAGGGAAAGGGAAAACATTAGTAAAAAACCGTACAATACTGCCACAGTAAGACTGAACGATAAAAACGCCGGCGTTATTGAAAACGTAGAAGAATTCCTTGATTGCGAGACATTCCGCAGATAATCTTCCAAGCTAATGTTATTCATATTTGCACCCGTGGATTTCAGACAAAAAGGACGTAACTCGCGTTTCGTGGTGATCGGATAACGATTTGCGCAGCTAAACCATTTCCAATGGCAATTTTGTATTCCCCTCCTTAGGCTGAAAAGCGTGGAGGAAATTTCGAGAATTGTAAATGGGATCGGCCATGTTTTCTTATTAGTACTTACTTATGTACGACTACGAGTAACGAGTGCCAATCTGAGCGTGACGACCGTACAACAAGGCATTACGGAAACCCGATCCCATAAAAGCCATAATACAATCATGAAAAAAGGGAACGCCTTCCAGCTTTAACAGAGAGATCCAGATATGTGACAGCTCGCGCAATAGGTCATTTCGAAGAAATTGCCGTACTGCGTAAATGGAGAACGAAAGTCGCCCCATATTTTATGCGCACCAGGACACGGCATTAATACGGCTCGTATAATCTCGGCTATTGTTCACTGTATTTACTGCATTATGATGGGTTTGACATACAGTTTTGTGCTTCAGTACCGCATGCTGATGCACAGCTCCAAATATTGTATGTAAACTAATCGCATGTAAAACAAATCGTAAACTTGTATTTTATTAATCGTTTATGAAAGCAGTACTGTTATATAAATTTGATCATATATACTATTTATTCGTTTTCTGACATTCTATCAGTGACAAATTATCAGCATCGACCAGGCTCGTTAAATCTTCCCGTTGATCGTCTTCCATGACACGACCTGATGGTCCAACAGCCGAAAACAGTAGAACGGAACAACAACGCTCTGCCCGTTGCAGTTGGCCCGATGCTCACTACCCGCCGTGCTGTCATACGTGCCATCCTGGTATCCATCCATGGAGAGGGTGCCCACTTGCAGAGACAGTCCATGCTCCAGAATATCCGCGCCTCGCAGCACCCGGTCCAACGTAACACTGCCGAGGCGGCCTTCACCCTGCCGATACCGTATATACGACAGCTGTAACGGAGGAGTGAAGCGCACGACTCTAGCGGGCTCCCAAACGTCTCCTTCGGCGGTGCGGATGAAAACATTGTCCCCACACTGGATCATCAGCGGATCCAGTGCCGGGCGGGGTCCCGCACGCCGTTCCGCGGAAAACGGGAGGGACGGCTTCACGGTGGTACATGATGATGCTGGAGATTTCCGATTCACTCAGCAGACCTCTCTGTGAATTACAAACTGTTGAAATACGCTGGTTCTTCATCTTCTAGTATGCTAAACGTCCGCTCACCAAGGCCGGGCCACCAGCCAGTTGCGTACGAGTCAGCAACGGAAATCGAATAAGGAAGACAGCGTCGCCCAGCATGCGGCGCAGATTGGCGCCGGATGGATCCATGTTGTTCCGCGCACAGGTCGCCGCGGCCCATCTGTAAGCAGCACACATGCGTCGTACTGTGACTGTCCCAGCAAGTCAGGTGTTATCAACATTGGCGAGATAAACAGCATTGTGTCAGAAGTTCTGGTACCCCGATGCGCTAGCGGCAAATGCACCGTCGTGCATTACCACTTACTGTGCGATGCACATAATCGAAAGTGTATGGTATTCGCTATTTGTCCGAGTCGAAATGTTTACGATTTATAAGCATTTCGACTCGGACAAATAATGTACACGTTCGATTTACCCTGTATTTTCCTGCGCAGTAGATGAACAACCCTTGTACGAAACAAACTTTTAACGGCATAAAATGGTTGTTGTAATTATTTCTTTGGTTTCTAGGTTTCCGGAAGGTCTAGGTTTTCTTTTAACCTTTTAGCAGAAACCTGCTTCAAACGTTAAAATGCACTAACTACCCTTCTTTTCAAGAAATAACCAGACGTAAGAGAAATTTTGCAGCGCTGTCCATCTTTAAAAAGAAGGTTAAAGAACGTTCCTGTATAAAAATAACAAATTCCAAACTGGCGCCATTGTTGAGCACGTGACAGCGTGCACGTCCTATGTACGAAATTTGAATTTCTTTTAGGTTGGCTTGCTACAACTTAAACGCCTTTTTCCGCCTCCCATGAACTGCTACAAAACCGTACTTTTCCGTAGCGAGATAAAGAACAAATTCGTTCACAATCAGCGTGCTGCGCTGCAGGATCATCTGCAGTGCCTCCGGACTGATGGCCGTGAACTGCTGCGACTGGAAGATCTCGTAGCTCTTGACATCCACCAATTCCAGACACTGGCGCACCACACCCTCAGCATGCCATTGGATTGCCTGGAAAACCGACAGCAACAACAAAGTGATCGTCCTTCATCCTACTTACAATTTACAAATATCATAAACTGTGCGCTGCAGCAAAGACAAACCTCGTCCAAGAAGGCCAGACAGTTCTCCAGATTAAGGTGGCTGACGAGGAATTCGGAGCACACTGCCATCAGCTGCGGCATATAGTACTTGTCAGCACAGCGCATCGTCGCGAGAACGTTGTCATCGGTGAGATTTTCCACAGTATCAGCGTAGGCAAAACTGGAAACAGTGCAAGTTTAAACGGACGCTTCGGCACAGCAACAAACACACAAACCTGCTGCCCAGGTTCGGGCAAAAATCAGCCAAATTTTTCAACTGCCAAGAAAAATTAATATAAATACAGCGCTGACTGACTGTTGAGAAGGTTTACAAGCATACGAGTGGCTCTCCAAGAGAAACTGCACGAAACTACTCAAATCGGTCATATAGCATAATTTCTCATTTCTCACAGTCGCATTACCTGAGCAAATTTCCAAACGCTTCTGGATGGATGTCCGGGATATCGAGAGCGGTCTCACATTTCTCAGATAGGCTGCCGTAGAACATGGCACGGAGCACGGAACTGCGAGCAGCGAGGACGAACCTGCAAGAATCCACACAGGGCCATTCCAGAACCGAAGCGAAGAGTCGCCTGCCGTGTCAGTGCCAAGGTAGGCCTACTTGTGCGCGGCGAAGTCCCTAGTTTGACCGAACTCGCGGCCCACGGTGAAGTGCACATCAAACAGGTCCCCGCTCAGCCACATCTGCTGAATGAAGTCCGCTAGCTTCCACGCAGAATCTGGTGAACCTGAAGCCATGGTTGACGGCGGAGTATTGGGCATTGTTGGATATTTTATCGGCTGCTCAGTGAATGGAACTATCAGATTAGAATAATCAGAATATTTCGTATGTAAATCTTGAATTGGAGAAACTCAGAAATTGCAAAACTCTTTCATCTTGAAGTTCCGTAAAATTGAGTGAATCTGCTTGAGCACACATGTGACATGCTTAAGTTAGTTCACGGAAACGCCGTACGGCGGCCCCAGCTGGCAGCGATATTTCCGCTTTACTTGCTTTCCGAGCGGTCAGCTTTGCGACAAGCTCCATTTTTAGCGCTTACAGTCCATAGTCTGCTGCGCAAATCCCGATCTGGGCCTCGAAAGTTTAAATGCAAATTTTCAAATTTGCAACAGACAGCCAAAACCTGGCCAAAGTACAACTCATGGTAAATCAGTATTCCTGTTTTACATAAACTCTCGCAATTTTTTGCTCGAATTTTTGTTGATTTAGAAGTTCTCAACTTTTTCCCAGTTAAATTACAGTGATAAGTGGAAACGGCTGGAATCGTAGCAACATGTCTGTTCCCGTGTATTTGAAAAACAGAAGCGGTGGCGACCTGTTGATTTTGGAAGGGTATGAATATCTACGGGATAGTGGTCGTGACAATCGATGGCGCTGCCGTCTACGTGATAGATGTAACGCCAGGCTCGAAATGGGCGACGAGGTGGCCACCATGCTCGCGCCCCACAAGCACGGACCCGTTAAGGACAAGAACAAGCAGCAGGAGCCAGGGGGGCCTGCGGAGCCGTCCGCGTTGCCAGGTAGTGGGACTAAGGTGGTGCAGACGCCCGAGAAGCGATTAGGTCGACTGAAAGACAAGCCCATGCTGGCTGTGGAAAGGGAGGAGAAGGAGCGGGATTGTCTGGAGGAGTCAGAACCGACCGCGGTGCTGGCGTCCAGCAGCAAATCCAAGTCAGGTTCGTGGCCCAGCGCCGTGTTGTTAGTCTGACTTGGTGGGTCCTGATGACTTGGTGGGCATATGTTAGAAACAATAGAGTGCTCGTAGAACCATGCTGTGAGGAAAAATTTCTGAAATTCTGTCACATTGTTACGCTTCCTAATCCGGTATTACATAAGCGGTTTTTTTTTGCTGTCAACATTTTCATATTTTGGAGTAGGTACTAGGGGCAGGGATAACGAGTGCACCCACCCTAATTGGATGAAAATCGAGCTCCCCTTTGATGTGGCGGTGTGATAGCGATTAACAAATGATAAACCTGCTGCTGCATTGCTTGCATTATTTCCAGAGCTGCATCGCTCTGTAATTTACCCGCTTGATTAGCTTAGATTCTTGTTTTTTCGATTTTACGATTTTGTTCAGAGTACGGAGTAGTGATAGATTTATGTTGGGAGGACGGGGCGGTGCACTCGTCATCCTCCCCTGGCAGTTTACGTTTCAGATTGGTAGCCGTGTTCAGTTTTGAATGTTCTACTTCTGCATTCAGCCACTTAACTAGCTTCTGTCTGGAAATGAAATTGTAAGTTAGTTTTGTGAGTGATGTTCCTCGTGCTTTAACAACTGGCTTCTGCTGTAGGTGGCATTAAGCGGGCTCTGAGCGCCGTGAGCAAGCAGAAAAATGTGAAGAGAAAGGCCATGATTGATCTCAGCCGATTCGCGAAGAGAAAGCCCCAAATGGCTCCGAATCATCGTGCTTCTTTGGCAGCTCCATCATTACCGCCTGCTCGCCGACTGCCACGAGTGGCCGCACTTTCTGTCGCAAAACTTCCACGTCCTTCTGCGGTCGTTCCGACTCCCTCTCGGATGGAAAATAGCGATGATGCGGGAACCGTTGGGAAGGATGTCACCGGAAAATTTGGTAAGGTGTTGGTAAAACGTTTATTACACTTGTGGGAGTGGAAGATTACCGTTTTTCAATTATCATTGCGGAAAAGTTTTGGTTTGGCTGCTCATATAGGTCAGTACATCACCGCCATGCTGGACTCGCTCCGCCCCGAACAGATCCGACAGTACATGACAGCCATTCGGAAAACGGTTGCCGAGCTGGATCTGCAGGCGGCTAATCAAGACTCCCACGTCGGCGCAATGTAGCGCGATACAAGAGCGAATGGCCGAGCATTTGGTTGCGAATAGGCGGTTCGTAAGGGAGAAGGTTTGTTGTGGAATGGTATTGTGTACAGATCTTTATTGCTTTCGATTCATGTTTGAATGGTACGCTCATTGTGCTGCCATTATTGTCTGATTTCTTGCTGTATCGATTTGTATGTAATGATTTACGGACCGTCTCCTGCTTTAGTTTGGTGCTGCTTGGAATTTTATTGTACCACTCATATGAATCATTATTCACACGCTTATCGTGTGACTAACGCCGTTGTAGCTGGTTCTCGCACTTAATGCGACATTTTTCCCTCTGTAGTTGAAAAACTGAACAGAAAAACAGTGTATCAATGACGTATCTTTGAAGAGCAGAAGGTAAAAGTATAAAGTGTTTAATCAACGCAAACCAAGCATCTTGATTGGTCGGTAGGCGTTGTTATGTCAATAGTGATATAATATTTCAAAATAGGGGTAGGTAGAAGAATCGAATACTCCGGAAACCAACTTTTCATCAAAATCAACAACTTTCTAAGACCTTTGAACCAATGTTGTAAATATACTCGTATGTTTAGAGGAAATTGTTTGGCTTTTTTTCAAAATCATGAACATTTCTAAGGGAGCGATTTTTCTCTCTCGGTGTTTATTCTCACAGCGGAGTCTTCGAAACTATTAAAAACTGAAACCTGACTACTGGAAGTTTGAACTCTTATTGGTTGCCGCGCATATCGGTCCGGTGTTACGCTTAATATTGGCTGAGGTCAGGGCCGTAGCGAGGGGGGGTGCGCACGGGCGCACGCACCCCCCTCCTCGGCTAACTTGTGAATTTATTTTGCGCCCGAAACTGGCGTATGGGCGCAAGGGCGCAAAATTCAAGAGATTTTTTAAGGGCGCAACGGGCGCCGGTACCAGTGCGCCCGTGGCGCATGCGCAATGCCGTGTTAAATTTGAATAAAATTTTTGTAAATTTGGCAATTAGGCACACAGTAGACTTTGAACTGCTCTCCAAAGGGAGCAGGGTTGAAACGAAGCCCGAGGAATAGGGGTGCGCAACGGGCGCAGGCTTTCAAATCCAAGGGCGCAGTGGGCGCTGGCCGAACTTTAAAACGGGCGCAGCTGGCGCAGCTAATTTGCGCACTCCCCATACGTCGGACCTCGCTACGGCCCTGGCTGAGGTTACACTCAGCCGCTACCATTAAAAAACTTGGTGACCTTTGCTGCAGAAGATCTGCAAAGATCGGAACTGCTACCACGGTTACCGTCGCTAGCATTGCCACTATTACCGAGCGTTACCGTGCGTTACTTCACAAAAATTGCATTGCATGAGACTAAGCAGCTGCCAATTTTTCATGAACTAAAAAAACCGTTTTAACTAAAAGAAAGTAAATATTTGAATAGTCTGATTGCAAGTTGCCGATTAACGCTTTAACCTCTTTACGGAGAAAAACTTTTATGGACTCAATGCGAACGGTCCAATACGGGCAATACCTATTTAATACAGACACCGGTATTCACTGAAGGTGAATGACGGGGCCTCGCTCTCACGAGGCTTGCATGTAACTGGTATAATTTGCATGGAATTCAGTATTTCAAGGCCGACACTACAAACTGTAGTGTATCTTCCGTGCAATCGCTCTCACATCGTCATTCGTTAAGGCGATGATAACCTGAAACAAAATCAAATTGTAAACAACAGGAGAAACGAACGAGAAAATGTTCTTACCGGTGTCGACAGGTAGCCCAAATAGTACAGGAAAGTTATCCACTGTCTGGCAAATGGGTATCGCGTCTGGGCATCCGGAACAATGGTAAGGAAGATCGGCGAACTGGCAAATCCGATCAAGTGGATAACCGAAAGGGCACACAGTCCTTTAGCTAAACTAGGAAAGTGCACTCGCTTTTGGCGGGCACTGCATGACCGAAGCGTAGCGATAAATTTATACGATTATGAAGTATGCAAAGATAAATCACGGTGAGGTCTCCAGACATATAAATATTCCGCTGTTCTCGGAACATGGCAAAAATTTGGAGGAGTCATTTTTGCCGGGATTATTTAAAAATTTCTCCAAAGCCTATTTCGAGGAAAATTATTGCTGTCTCAGTTACGGCAACTGCCGGCGGATGCATGAGTTCACCATCTGTAGAAGTTTTCTGGACAATATTTAATGCACTTTCCAAATTTCATTCTTGACGAATCGGGTAACTTCAAGTCTTATTTGTTTTACCCGGTTACCATTCCAGTAGATGATGGTAACTTCCCGACGAAAGACCGGGTGGCCGAACAAAATGGCCAAACAAGGTGGCCAAACAATTTGCATACTCCATTTTTGCTTTGCCCCTCGCAGACTACTGGACGTACGGCAGACTGTTTAGACTCGTTTGATAGACAATTTTATTAGCTACTGAAAACAACAAAGTTGTTTTCGAAAAATTGAAAGTTCCTCGTGGGCGATGGCGTCATTTGAAATCGTGTCGAAACTTTTCTTGTCCCAGCTCGCAAAGTAAAAAATTTCGTCACCCTTTTTTTCCGTGAGTGATATTTTAAATTTTTAAATTGGTTAAGATAGAGACGGACACCCTCTTTCAATAGGGAAAAAGTTGTTGGCATGGTGCATGCGCTGGATGAACTATGCACAAAGCAACTTTTTGACTTTTCGAAAAACTCGTAAGTTTTTTACTCTGATTTTTTCGGTATTTTAGTTGCAATTTTTTTGCTCGTGACAGGGTGCATTGCAAAACGTCGGTTTAACTGGCAACTGGTTGATTGGCCTTTCAAACAAGGGTTTGACCCAGGACTGTTTTTGAAGCGATGGTTTGAAAATTGTTTTTAAAAGACCTGCTACCCCGTTGCACGAGGATCAAATATGGGGATCATCAAATCTTTCCCTCCCTGGCTAGACAGGGTCACTGGAATGGCGTTCTATTTTACAGTGAAGAAAACATGAACAGTTCCTCGTTCCAAAACACTAACGTGGTTAGCAATAATATGCTTAGCTAAATATCTATAATTTTAATTTTAAATTAGGTAAATTTGAGTTTTTGCTTCCAGGACATTATTCAACTCCACCCATTTTTTAAATATAATTCAGAAAAAAAAGAAATCTTTTTAGACTAATAGTTTGGCATAACTTTTATGTGCTGTAGGCGTTACTCTTTCGCATAAACCTAGTATCATCTCAATCGAGCACTGGGCCGACCCAGCGCACCGCACCAAACAAAGGGCCATTTTGTTCAGCCACCCGGTACTTGCTCATTTGCACCGAGCACGAAGCGCGAGGTGCTGCCATTAAATGATCGTCAAGAGCATAAATTTGTCTGACGCCACAAAGAGCATCACGGCTAACTTTTCCAGTTCCACAAACCCAGTACCACTACTCAGTGGTATTGGCGCCCGCGCTCGTGCAATAATGTGGTTAACAACCACAGCTAGTTTTCTACATTAGGTGATTATTAAATGCGGTTTGATAGCTTGCCCATGCCGGTATTGCGCTGGTCCCACTGAGCAGTTGTTACCGTATTCCGGGCTTTGTATTCAAGTTCATGGAGCGGTTCAAACATTCAAAGTTATTTTATCAGCAAATTGTGTAATGGTAGAAGGATACTGCTGTATGGGTAACCAAAAAAAAACTCATGGTTGTCGCAAGCTCCAAGTATAAACTGACTTGCACCTTTTACGTTTTTAAGTGGGGTGGTGGTGACCGATGAGCCAATGCAATCGTTTACGTATGGACCGGTATGGTGTAAAGATAGAAACGCAAAACGGAAACTTAGAATTATTTCAAAGAAATATACCTCTGAAATGTCAGTAGGCAACACAGCAACTGCATATGAATACAGCTACCGCGCCTCAGGACACTTTATAAAGAGAGACGGTGGCCTATGGATGCCACATATCACATTTTACACCGACGTTCGTGGCGTTCAACGACGGACACCGCGGTCTACAAGCGCCCTAAGTATGCCTGTATGCGCGCGTGGGAGCATTTAATAGCAGGAGGTAGGGAGGCCGCGCATTGTGCATTATGTGGCGGTGACCGACAGACACCACAGTTTGCAAGCGCCTTGAGTATATACGGCCAGCGCGCATGTGTCCATTTGATAGCAGGAAGGCCGCGCATGTGTGCATTAAATGGCGGTGACCGACAGACACCACATTTTTCATGAACGCTGAACATAAAGGACCTTCGCTACGCTTCGGTCGATTAACGCGCCGCTCACTTCTTTTATTGGTCTCCGAACTATTTGTCGCTAGAGCCATTGGTACATTGCGACCGCTAACAGACGATGGCTGTACTGTGATATTTTTTGTGTGCTTTGTCATCGAAATTCCAATAAATAAGGCAATATATATGACGCAAGTAAGCGCCGGCAGTGGTAGATAAACACCAAACACTGAGCTAATCAGGAATGCCGGTCCCGTTTCCACAAAGCACGTTCTGCTTTTTGGCACGAAAAAGAAGCCGTCCGTAACACGAAATTTAATGGTAGTGGCGGCACCAATAAACCATGGGATAATTATTTGCACCGCAATAACCGGTCGTGTTATCCAGTGCCGGTAGATAAACGGTCGCATTACCGCAACAAAGCGGTTTAGCGCCAAAATGGTTAAGCCGCACCAGGAAGCTGTTAAGGTCAGGACATAACCAAAATAAAAATGCCGGTAAAAAGCGTTAGTGACTGTGAAATAGTTGGGATGCATAATTGGGAGGAGGACGGAATTCACTGGCCAGTAGAACGGCGTTACTTGTGCCTCCATGATCAATTGGTGAAAAATTAGAATGCGAGAACCCGTAAGCTTTTCAAAATGTTTGACCATAACGATGATAATGAACAGGGTAGAGACAAATAATAAAGCATACAATACCGCAACGGTCCAGCTGAACGATAGAAATGTGGAGGTTATCGCAAAATTAGAAGAGTTAGTCACTTGGGAAGCGTTGCGCAAATCCAAAGTGGAGATATTCATTTCCAGTTTTGGCTGACAAATAATTACGCTTACGACACAAATCATCCCGTTCTTAGTGCCCTTTATAACGAACGCAATCCTTAGTCGGATTCTCGCAGGGTAAAATTAATAAATGATTGACCACACTGAATTCTTAAGTTCGTAATAGAGATGTTTTTTTTTGGCGAAACAGCTTACACTAAATTTTGATAAACGCACTCGAGACTGCCTTTCTGTAGTGACAGGGATGACAGTCAAGATATTCCTCCGGTCAAAGCATTCACAGTTTTCTCACACAAACACATGCGTTTTAAATTCGCCTACAACGTGGGACGGATGACTTATAACCTTTATAACAATCCATTACTTACCGAGATATGCTTGTGTATGACCGCACGAGTCACTTGTCATCGTGGGTGTTACTAACCGGAAGTTGGTGCCAACGTTAAGGCACCGCACTGACCTTAGGCGCCAAATTTCGCTGTGTAATACCGTGGCATCCCAGAAAGGAAAAGGACACCTAAACACAAACGGCAACAACAGTATCGGATCTGCGTAAGAAGCTGTACCAGAAAAGCGTTCTGAATGATAAATACCGTAGCGATGAAAACCAGTCGCCCACGTATGATGCATCGCACATTATCTGGCTCGGTTACGGGTTATACGAAAACCTGTGATTAATGCTTTGCTATGCACTGCACAGATATTGCGAGGTTTTGACTTAAATGCTGTTCTTAATGGTACACACTCCGTAGTACTTATCAGTTACCTATCACTAATCAGCATACAGATACCACAAGCAGCCGTGCAGCTAGTCAGATGTTTATAAATTGGGTAATCAGTTATTTTATTAACAAAACAATAAAAGCGCATATTTTTTTATAACAACAGGATCCCCTTTTTCCGAAAATTATGAGTAGATACCTTATGAGTAAGAAAAAAAATTAAGTGATGGCCACGGCGCCCGACAGGCCGCGTCCGTCGCGATCACTTCGGCCGTGTTATATTTCGGCCCCATACAGTCACTTCCGCCAGAATTCAATTTGGCTACTGCTCGTTTCGGCTTCTTTTTCCGTTTTTGTTTTCTTAGGTTCTCTTTCTTTATTAGGTTTTCTTATGCGCAGAGTTCTGAGTTTTGTCTGCTATTATGTTCGGTTTGTTAAATCTTGATGGCCAGCGTTTGTTGGTCGGAGGCGGACTTTTAGCTCAATGTTTAGAGTACGTATACATAAGCTGTTAGTAGGATGATATTTTTGGAGGTTATGATTTCTAAAGCCCTGTTTTATCCGCAGTTTAATCAATTTCGGTGGGATGTAATTTGTAGGCGAGTTGGACCAAAAGCGGTAGTTTGTCAGCCGAACTTACCGCGGCCGAAGTGATTAACGGCCGAAAACGTTTACTGAAATAAAAATGGCCGAAGTGATCGGTAGCCAGCGATGGCCATTGCCTGCATTTACTGTAGATTTATGATATTGAATTTATCTTATTTATTTACCAGCTTATGGCCATTTGTTAGTGTGTCAGATCGTATGTCAAAAGAGTTGCTCTCTGGCCCAAAAATTCAAAATCAGTAGCAATAGCTGCCTGCAGTCATGTTGATTGTATGCTTGTAGCAAAGGGCAAAACTGACATCGGGACCTAAAAAAACAATACAAAGGCTGAAAACTACGAAACAATCCATATGGCATCTACCATATATAACTATAGTCAGCCCGTTTCTAAGTCTGTCTGTGAGGAGAGAAGCGCCTCACATACAGCCACAAAGTCTTTCAAAGGATTTCAACACTTTGCGCTGTTTTACCGACGTGCGAACAACTTTCCTCTCATAGCTGATAAACCCGGCGGCAGAGCTGTTGCTCAATGATATCCAGGGACAAGAAGACTTCCTTCAAAGGCTCAAGCGGCAAATGCAACTCGTGCCCTTCAGCAGTGCAACGCCTTTTCCGTGGTGCAGTGGAACTGGCGTACTGCCTACGCGGATCTAACGACGTAGCCGGGGTTCGATTCCCCATCGGTGCTAACGGTCGATAAACACCAAAGATTGAGCTAGAGCCCTGCGCGAGCGCTAAATGCTTGCTTCACGCTCGCTCGTGGTAGTTTAACTTTCGCAAAATCATCTTCAGCTCGCTCGTGCCATTTCGCTTGCTCGCTCGCTCGGCTCGTTTCGGCATGTCTCACTGCTCAGATCGCTCGGCTCGTAAACCAAATCGGTTTTTCTGCTCAGTTAACTCGAAAGCAACTTAATAAAAAATTATGCATTTTAATGTTTAAATTTTCAGTCAGATAAAGTACTAATACAGATAGTGTCAGGCAGCGCAGCCAGCTGCGCAGGTATTTTTGTCATGTGGATATTGCAAGTATTGTCAGTTTTCATAATTTTCATATCCTGAATGTATCCCATTTTATCGGTTTCGATAAGATACTCTACAGTCAAAACTTTATGACAGGCAGAACCAGTGTATTATTAATTTATTCATACGGAAACAAATCCAGCAGAGGATACAGACCAACGGCAATGGCGTAATGAGATGATGTGAAAATAATGGGCACTTTTCGTAGAAATTGTTCAAGGCCGCGTCTAATAGCGCAGACGCTACTGGTCACTGCAGAGTAGAACTAGTAGCGTCACCAAGTATGTGGCAGATTTTGCCGAGTAGTGCAGTTTTTCAAGGGCAGCACGAAATGTATTGCTCAGCTCGCTCGCGGTCCCTGAGGGCCGCTCGCTCGGCTCACTCGTTGGTCAATGACGAACAACTCGGCTCGGCTCGGCTCGTGAAAAACAGACAATAAAGACAACAGTTCGCTCATTCGGCTCGTGAGCGCCGAGCGCTCGCGAGCCGAGCCGAGGCTCGGCGCTCGCGCAGGGCTCTAGATTGAGCTAATATACGAGGTAATTAATTGTTAATTTTTATTCGGGCAATAGCCTATTAACAGAACAGCAAGCCTGCGCTGGTAGATGCTAATTAAAGATTCCGAATTTACACATTGAAGAAACAACCAAAATCATTACTGTCATTTCCAACTTTCGATCGTGCATTTAATGTACCCAAGACAGCAGCCGCATTTCCTCTAACAACAGCTAGACTGAAACGTTGTCTAAGGAAGGCAGTGGATCGAGATTCGCCGGTCAAATCGCGAATTTTCCTACCGACGAAGCGTATCATCTCAGCAAAGGCAGGCCCAAAAGTTCCAAACGTTTCTATTGCCAGAGGGTAAAACATGTATCCCATATCCTCTACGAATCCGTACTTCCGCCGCTTAAAGTCTTCTGCTAGCTGTGCCACGCTGCCTGACTTCTTCGAGCTGGCTTTCACGTGCGACATAGCCACGGTGTCCCAACAGGTAGCATCCCAGACTACCAGGTAGCATCCCAGACTACCCCAGGTAATTAATTTGCTGCAATTAACTGATCGTCAAGACCACACGCTCCATAGCAGAGTTTGTCTGACGCCAAAAAGCGCGTACGTAACCCTCTTTCCTATGGGATATGTGGAATTCCACACATCGATTCCATTTCCAGTGGTGCGTAGTGCGTACCGTTTCAATGATGTGGTTATCAACCACCACTAGTTAATCAGAAATGCCGGTCCTGTTTCCACAAAGCACTTTCTGCTTTTGGCAGGCACGAAAAACCAACCGTCCGTAACTCGGAATTTAATGGTAGTGGCGACCCCAATATACCATGGGCGATCCCAGTAGACCATATTATCTGCACGGCAATAACTGGACGTCTTATTTAATGTCCGTAGCTGAACGGGTCGAATTACCGCGACAAAGCGGTTTATCCCCAAAATAGTTAAGCCACACCAGGAAGCTGTTAAGGTCAAGGACATAACCAAAATAAAAATGCCGGCAAAATGCGTTAGTGCCCGTGAGATAGTTGGGATGCATGACTGAGAGAAGGACGGCGTTCGTTGGCCACTAGTACAGTGTCACTTGCGCTTCCAGGTCATCTGATGGAATAATAGAATGCGGGAACCAGTAAGCTCTTCTGAGAATGGTGGCGGTTGACCCGGAAACCGGACTCAAAAGCCGATTGCGGTCGCAGATTCGAAAAGTAGCGAACACGAACACCGAGTAGAGCTAATGGCAACAATAACGGTTAAACTAGCCTTCCCGTTTTTGCAATTTTGCTTGGCGAATTTCATCAGATTATTCTAGTTGCTAGTAAACACTTTTAAATTTGTGATTTCTTGGATCGTCTCTATCGTCATTTCTCGACCTCAGTACAGTATCGTACCATTTATCCTGTTACTGATATTCTCTGAATACTGATATTCTCTGAATTTATCCTGTTACTGATATTCTCTGAATTTTCGCTGAATCGGAGCAACATGTCCGTTCCCGTGTATACGCAAAATAAAAGAGGTGGCGACCTATTGATTTTGGAAGGCTATGAATATTTGCGGGAAGGTGGTTATGCTAATCGTTGGCGCTGTCGCCGCTACCGTGAGAATAAAATATGTTGCGCCACGTTGGATATGGATGAAATTGAAAAGGTGGCCACGCTGCGCATGGAGCACACGCACGGACCTGAGGTACGCAATACGCAGCTGGAGCCAGCGGTGCATTCGCACAAGTTCCCGTCACCGGCTCCCATGTTGAACATGGTGTCGTTGTCTGAGAGGCCCGCGAAGGCGTCTTCCGCATTGGAGGCACCTCCGAAGCAATCAGGCCGATTGAAAGGCCAGACCAGGCAATCTGCGGACAGTCAAGAGGAGGAGCATTTGGAGCCGGAACCGACCGGCTCCGCTGTAGGTGACTTTCCGCACAATATGCAGAGAATTACAAAGAAGGGGACTACGAATGGATTCGGCCTTTGCACGAAACGGACTGTCAGCGCTGCAAGTGTACAAGAAAACGAAGATAACAAGACGATGAATGGATTCACTGGAAGCGCACAGAAAAAGACCAAACGGACACCAGATCATCGTGCTCCAGTAGCATCTCTACCATTTCCGCCAGCTCTCCGGCTTCCCAATTTGGTCGGACTGCCTGCCGCCGCGCCTACTTTTCCTGCTGATGCTATACCACTTCCTAGTCCGAAGGGAAACAACGGCGTTGCGGGGATCACGGGGACTGATGTCGCGGAAACATTTGGTATGGCGGTAGTTTAGAGCAAATAAAAAGATAGTAATGAGTACAACCGGTTGCAGTTGATGGCTCCGGAAATTTTCGGAAATAAATAGATTCGTTACAAAATAAATTAGTGATTTTTTCGTCATATGTTGTCTGATATGTAATAACGTTTTATTGATATGCAGTTTTCAGTTACACACACGTTTCTATGAGCAAGGCAGTTATACGTACTGTAGAGGCAGTAGAGCTACTTTTTGTCTAACAGCAAGAGTTCACGTGACTGATACGTTGCCCGGACTGCCATTAACGATGCTGCATTTCTGCGTTGTAAGGATCTCGGTGACAGTCCTGTCTGAGAAAATTCAAGTGAGCTCGGGTTTCGCCTGAATAATATGTAACTCAGGCAAAGTGGAGAAATTTGGAGAAACCAGAGCTCACCGGTCAGTTGTTGTGGGTGGGGTGTACACTGTACGGTGCATACGAAAATACGTTCGTCTGGTTGATAAAGTACGACAGAGGTAGCGGAGAACTTTTTCAATAAACGAGGAACCTTAATATGATTGTGAGTGTCAATGACTCAAGTTTAACTGTTTTGAACTCCCGTTATATAAAAAATGAAACAACTGAAAAAGATAATGAAAGCCGTTCTAACACCGTAATTAAGCGACTAAGCTGCGCTCCGGTTTGCCAATGCACGCCAAAGTGAATTTTCCTAGTACTGTATAAAAAACGACTTTTGGTGCTTAGGCCAGTACATCACTGCCATGCTGAAAGCTCTCCGCCCCGAACACATGCGGCATTACGTGAAGACCATTCGGAAGACGATTATCCAGCTGGATCAGCAGGTGGCTGACCAGGATTCCGATGCCGAGATGAATTAGCTGCAGCACCGGTACTATAGTTGCAGTTGTTCGTCCTGTAGATTGGTTGTTTGTATATGGTAGGAGGCCTTCTTGGTACTGGTATATTTAATCCTGAAATCGTAACTGTTTTGTGAATCATCGCTGTATGTATCGCTGCTATGCGTAATAATTAATGCACTTTTTCCTGTATGGATTGGTAATTTTTCCTAGAATCTTGTGTGCAATTCAAACGTTTTGTTTCCGACAGACCAGGGCACATTTTTCGGGTCAAAAATTCAAAAAATTCTGATATTTTGTAGAAAGGTAGAATATAATTAGTATAATTAAAAAAATATTTCATCTGGAAAGGCTTATTTTATCTGCAAAGGCTAAAGAATATTGGCCAAACAATACTGGCGTAAGCTCTTCGGGTAGCAGGGCCACTCCGGCGGTAAAAGCGGCACCCCCGGTAAGACTTATTGGAGTCTTTTCTTGTCAGGAACGGTCGAAGTCGCTTAAGGAACTTCGGCGGTGTTATGCCGTCGACGTTCGCTAGCGGATGGATTTGACGAAAACGTTGCAACTGCAATCGGGATTAAGCGTCAGTAATATTATTATCGATGGTCAGGCGCTCTGCATGCTCCACACATCTGTTTGAAGCGGCAGTTGGATCCTTTGGTGCATCCCCCGTTATTCCAGTTCCTGCACACGTCCGGCGGGATGTATCGAAAGGGCCGATCTCCCTTGTTGTCTTTCTGACTGTGCCGGGCGATCTGGAGTTTCTTCGGGCAGTCTTGATCGGTTTCTGTCAAGAAAGTTCCATTCATCGTGGGTAGTTGTGGTACGGATGCGGCTTGCGCGAAAGGCTTGTCGTATTCCATCCAGACCGCAGGCAGATATACACCTGCCAGTTGAGTAATGATGGTATGATACGAATCTAACGGCTACTGCAGAGTGGGATGGTAATAGCTGCGTACTCAATCCATAGAGGAAATGAAGTAATGGTTATTTTCCTCGGTTTAGAATCAAAAAGGATAAAAGTTCCATCCCTAAATTCTAGCCTCTCCTTGAATTGGGGACGTAATGGTGTTAGTCCTAAGCAGCTTATCTAAATCGACATTGATAGTAAGATCATAAATCTCTTCCAGACATTTCTCACTGACAATTGGGAACCCAGCCGGTAACGGTGGCGTTACTCGCTTCGGTTACTGTTACTGTTACTCGCTTCGGTGGCGGTGGATGGAGTCGACTTGGCATCATTGACTTTCTGAGTTAACTGGGCAAGCTCACTCTGTTGGTTCATCATTAGCTGAATCAGCAGAGTCGTTTCCGTCGGTTGAGGCAGTTGTGGTGGTGTCTCCGATGTCGACAATACTGGGATGACGTCCGAATCCTTTTTCGCCAACAATGAGTGCAAACGTTGCCTGGCCACGGCAATCTGAGCATCCAGATCCCCTGTACTTCCCGTGCCGGTGGTTCCTCCAGCTGCCGTCGGATGAGCAGATAAATCTTCAGACACGAATCGCACGCGCACGTGAACGGCCATGAGCTGGGCGCTTCGCAGGAGGTCCCGACGCACTAGATCTCCTACCGCGCCGTCCGGTCATATTTCTCCTGATACTACCACAATTTCTGATCACTCAGGAAGATAACTGCTAATAACAGGAAGGTTTCAAACGCTAACACTGATTTACATCCAAAATCTGACACATAAAAATGTGATAATAACAGGCAAGATTTTCGCACATGCCGAAAAACACGAATGCGATTATTACAACTAGGCCAGCAGGAAAAATAATATAACTGACTGTGGTCAGCAGACCGCAGGTAAAATGGCAATATGCACACCGTACGCAAACAGGAGAGGCAGTCGATTCGCTTGCCTACATGCTGGTGCAACATTCCAAGAAGGAGGAGGAAAAACAGCCGTCGATTCACTCCGGCGGTCCGGCGGCTAGCCATTGATGTCCTAGGTCAAAAAAGAGCAGCTCTTGCCGGCGTTTCTCTCGTATCATTAAACAAGTTAGCGAGCAAACGCTAACTTCAATTACTCTGTCCATTTGTCTTTTACTGACACATGTGTGATTCGGTTTTCAATTTAAAATTATTCAGATCCATTATTTACCGAGGTATTCTATTGTATGACCGCACGAGTCACTTCGTCATCGTGGATGTTATTAACCGGAAGTTGGTGGTCAACGTTAAGGCACCACGCTGACCTCAAGCACCCACTTTTGCTATGTAATGCGGTGGCATCCCAAAAAGAAAAAGGACACCTACTAAATGATGATCTGCGTAACAAGTTGTATCTGGAAAGCGTTCCGAATGGTGAATAGCGACGAAAATGAGTCGCCCACAAATGATCCTACGTGTGTATTACCTTTATGACCTGGCTCGGTTATACAAGTAAGAAAACCTATGATTAATTTGTACTAGGCACAGATATTACGAGGTCTTGACGTAAATGCTGCTCTAGGGAATTAAACACATTTGCTATGTGCAGAGAACATGCAACGCATCTGCTGTGCGTATGAAATAAGACGCATCTGTTGTGCGTGTGATAAGCGGCGGATGGAAGGGATACAAAATTTGGTGCGTTCGCGAAAGGTTTGTGGCAAAGACGTGGTGAAGTATCAGCAGGATATTCTCCGTTGTTGCCAAGTCCCACTCTCTCTCGCTCTGCGTAAACCTCATTTAACGCTTGTGCATTTGATGGGATTAATTTTATACTCACCTTAAAACAACACAATAACAAGACTGAAGTGCAATACCCGAGATCAGCACTTGTAAATTTTTGAGTGAAAACTCTTGGATCAAGTACTTCGACCTCTGTGTATGTATGCCTCATGCCACACAATATCTGCATAAAATATACACATAAAATATTTCTAGGACCAAGTACCAAACAATTGCAGGAGACAGGTCGAAAATTATGAAACATAACAAAGTCAATGATTCACGCAGCGATCATTCACAAAATAGTTATGATTTTGTGATTAATTCAAGGAGATCTGCGAACAATACCACAATATCTTCCCGGAAGGCCTTCTATCACAAAAGGCTTATTTACAGTGCGAACAACTGCAACAGTTGTGTTGGAGTTAAAACATCTCGCCATCGGAATCCTGGTCAGCCACCTGCTGATCCAGCTGGATAATCGTCTTCCTAATGGTCTTCACGTAATGCCGCATGTGTTCGGGGCGGAGAGCTTTCAGCATGGCAGTGATGTACTGGCCTAAGCACAAAAAGTCATTTTTCGTATAACGCGATTTAAAACAGTTTAAACTTGACTTTGACAATCACGGTCACATTAAGGTTTCTATTGTTATAGAAAAAGTCTTCCACTACCTCTGTCGTACTTTGTCGATCAAACGAACGTATTTTCGTGTGCACCGTACATCCCACCCACAACAACTGACCGGTGAGCTCTGGTTTCTCCAAATTTCTCCACTTTGTCTGAGTTATCATTCAAGCGAAACCCGAGCTCACTTGAATTTTCTCAGACAGGACTGTCACCGAAGATACTTACAGCGGAGAAATGCAGCATCGGTAATGGCTGCAGTCCCGGCAACTTAACATTCACGTGTATGTACTCTTGTTGTTATACAAAGTAGCTGCTCTACAACTGCCTAGGCCTTGCTCATACAGTACAGAAACATGTGTTACTGCTGATATGAATATGTCAGGGCGGGCTTATGATTCAGCCCTTCTGTCATTGGTTGGTTTTGGGTTTTTCCTGTCTGGGCATTTTCATGCGTTTTGATGGCTCTGTAAGGCAGCTGCGCTGCCTACAGAGACCAGTTGGTTTTTGGCTGGTGCGCAAGGCGCGGTGTGTTACATTTCGGCATTAAAGCCTTCATCCGGGTTTGCTTTTGTTACGCTGTCGATGGAGGATGCGCGCTTAGCCAGCGCCATCTGATAAATAAAATTATAAAACGTAATTATATATCACATAAATCATAATATATGACGAAAAAATCACTAATTTTTTTATAACAACTCTACTCTCTATTTCCCAAAATTTTTGAAGCCATCAACTGCAACCGGCCGTACTCATTACTATCTTTTTAGTTTTTATGAGCTCTAAACTACGTCTATCGACATACCAAATGTTTCCGCGACATCAGTCCCCGTGATCCCCGCAACGCCCTTGTTTCCTTTCGGACTAGGAAGTGGTATAGCATCAGCAGGAAGTAAAGGTGCGGCAGTAGGCAGCCCGATCAAGTTGGGCAGCCGGAGAGCTGGCGGGAATGGTGGAGCTGCTATTGGAGCACGATGGGCCGGTGTTCTTTTGGTCTTCTTCTGTGCGCTTCCGCTGAATCCATTCATCGCCATGTTATAAGCATTTTCCTGTAAACTTCCAGCGCTGACAGCCCGTTTAGTGCCATGGCTGAATCCATTCGTAGTCCTCTTCTTTTCACTTCTCGGCACGTTCAGAGCCGGAACTGGCCTAGCAGAATAGGCCAGTTCCGGCTCTAGATACTCCCACTCTATCTCCTGACTGTCCGCAGATTGCCTTGCCTGACCTTTCAATGGACCTGATTTCTTCTGGGGTGCCTCCAGTGCGGAAGACGCCATCGCGGGCATCTCAGACAACGATACCATATTCAACACGGGAGCCGTTGACGGGGACTTCTCCGTATGTGCCGCTGGCTCCTGCTGCTTATTGCGTATGGGTCCGTGCGTGTGCTCCATGCGCAGTGTGGCGACCTTTTTAATTTCGTCTATGTCCAACGTGGCGGGGCATGCTTGACCTCTACCATAGCGGCGGCAGCGCCAGCGATTGTCATAACGACTTTCCCGCAAATAATCATAGCCTTCCAAAATCAATATGTCGCCTATTTTTGGGTTTTCGAATAGACGGGAACGGACATGTCGCTGCGATTCAACGAAATTATTGCGATGATCAGTAACAGAATAAGTGGTACAATTACTGTACTGAGAAGTGAAAATGATAGAGTCGATCCAAGAAGTCATAAAATTAAAGATGTATTGGCGAGCAAGAATTTTAAGAAATTCGCCCAGCACAATTGCACAAAGCTAGACTAGTTTAACCATTGTTCTACTCGGTGTTCGTTTCGCTACTTCGAGAAATTTGCGACAGCTATGGGCTTTCAAATCCGGCATCCGGGTCACCGTCGCCATTCTCAGAAGACTGCCGTCAGCGGCGCGCTTAAGAGGCAATAAGGAGGGACTGAGGTAGAAAAGGGCGAACTTTAGTTGTATAGTAGATGCCAGATGGATTGTTAAGTAGTTTTCTGCCTTCTTTTTTTTGTATTGGGTGTGGCAGTTCCCACCACCAAGCATGTGGGAATAGCCATTTGCTTTTTCATTTTAAGCCTTGATGTCAGTTTTGCACTTTTGCTACAAAATTATTACAACCAACATGACTGTTGGCAGCTATTGCTTATCCATTAACTGATTTCGAATTTTTCTGCCCGAAAGCAACTCTTCGACATTCAAGCAGACACAATAACAAATGGCCATAGACGGTGAGTTGATAAAATATATCATCATGAACCTACAGTAACTGCTGGCAATGGCCATCACTGGGTACCGATCGCTTCGGCAGTTTTCACTTCTCATTTCGGAAAACTTTTTCGGTCTCGTTAAATTTTGGCTGACAAACTGCCGCTTGGTCCAACTCAGCCATAAATTACAGTCCCACCGAAACTGACTAAATTGCTGATAAAACAGGTTTTTAGAAATCGTAGCCTCAAAAAATACCATTCTGCTTACAGAATGATGATACATACGTACGTACTCTTAGCGGCACCCTATCATTTCGGAAACCATTCAATTCGGAAACCATTCATTTCGGAAACCACTCATTTCGGAAATCATTTATTTCGGAAACCATGCATTTGAACACTTTTCCTTTACAGTTAGTCACAGAAAACGTTATTTCGGCCATTACTGAACAGAAACAATTACTGCGTATACAGTACAATTGTGAATTGTCAACAAAAAAGCATTTCAGGGATCTTTTTCATAAACTTTTATCATAAACGTTTATGAAAAAGATCCCTGATGTTGGGCGTTGATGTTGCGCTGAAATGTACAGAATTTATACATGGGTTACTGTTATTTCGGGAACCCGTTTAATTGTACAGATACAAAGTACACAAACTGCACACTGGCTATTAAACACAATAGTACCAGTCAGTGGCGTAGGGAGGTATGGGGCCACGGAAGGAAAATTTTTAACATAGAGCCTATGGACGGCCCCCCCCAAAGCCAGTACTTAAGGCCCCCCCCCCAAAATCGAAACCTCCCTACGCCGCTGGTACCAGTTATAATAATATTAAACTACTGTTATAATAGTATTGCAGTTACAAGTGATAACGTTTGGTTTCCGAAATGAATGGTTTCCGAAATGAATGGTTTCCGAAATGAATGGTTTCCGAAATGAATGGACACCCTCTTAGCAGGGCGCCATCCGAGGGAACCGAGAAACGGCCGAAAAATGCGCCGATAGGGGAATCGAACCCCGGCTACGTCGTAAGATCCGCGTAGGCAGGACCACTACCACGGCGCAAAGTGTTGAAAATCCGTGAAAGACTTTGTTGTCGCTGTAGATGAGCCGCTTCTCTCCTCACAGTACTTTAAACAATAAGCTAAAAGTCCGCCTCCGCCCAACAAACACTGACCTCCAAGATTTTGACCAACCTAACAAACCAAACATAATACCAGACAAATCTAAGAACCCTGCACCTAAGTAAACGAAGAAACCTAACAGACCTAAACCTCAATGCTGGCCGGAGTGAGCATCAGCCGCAACGAATGTTGGCCGAAGTGATCGTTTGCAATTGCGGCCGACATATAACGTGGTCGAAGCGATCGCGACGGACGCGGCCATCATTACATTCTTTTTTCGTACTCATACCGTATTCATAGTTTTCGGAAAAACTACAGAGTGTGTACTATTATCAGTGCGTCGTCTGGACATTGCCGGGCCTGATCAGTTGCCCCGGCATCCTCAAGCGCCAACAGGCGGCGTTCGCGAGCGAGCTCGACAAGCGTTAATAGCATATTTTACATCAACATTCAACACCAGCTTCTGCGTTGTGCACTTGTGCTTACTTAATTAGGCTTTGCTTGAGCATTTCGTGCCGGACGCAATTACACTGCTACTGTCAAGTCTTATTTTTAATCATGTCAACGGGGTTTGTGCTGTGACTGTCGCAAAGAAAAGCACTTTCATAATAGTGGCTGAATATTCAGGCATAACACTGAAAAATGATACGAGGAGGGAGGTCATTAAAACGAGTACCCATTGTGCTTCCTTAATCATCTGACGAGGAACCCCCAACCTTCTCGACATGCAGAACCATAATGATACGTAATAAAGAAACAAAACCATAAAGGCAAGTAATAAATAAAGAAATGGCTATTCTCACGACCGGTCAAATGTGGTGCGATTATCAGTTGCAAACCTAGTTCTAGCTGCAATTATCCAAGCAAGTTAACCTACAGATACGTCAAGCACTCGTTCGGTTTAAAATGCGGAGTACTACTGGCTATCTTTCTTGTGCATATTCAGATGAAAGTCTTCATCGGCTCGCGGATATCCGACAATACGGCCGCAAAACCAAACTGACCTAGCACGCACAACACCGTATAGTGCACCGCTTTGTATTTACTCGACCTATAATTACTAAGTCTGCAAAAGTTTAGAATTGTCAATTGCAGTAGATGATGAAACGCTATTTAACACGCTAAATTGTTGACGGTGTCTTGATTAGCAGTGAACCAAAGCTATAAAGTAGGTCAACCTTCACTCTTCATTCCACGCTTTGATGTCTCTCATAATTTACACCGGCTTTGATTAGTTTTGTAAAATACAAAGTACGTTTAGGATCAGCATAGAAATTCAGCGATGAAACGCAGCATCTACTCGTATAATGGGAACAGTACCACCGGCGGCGGATTTAGACGAAATCTTCTCTGCTATTTGCCCGCCTGTGTTTGTAGCTGTTGCTGTGTAACTCGCTTGTGTTTTCAGTTTCCACGATATTTGTAGAATGCGTGAAAAATTTTATTGCTCTGAAATAAGTACAGAGTACTGTACGTGCAACAAAGTACGTTGGCCGTATGCGTATGCAACCCCATACGGCCAATGTGCCATTTGGCATTTCGTATGCACATACGATATTAGAAAGCAATCTGAACACTACGAATACGGTTCCGAATACGAATCCCCGCCTCTTTTGTAGACGTCATAACCCTATTCGTTTCGTAAACCTTTCGTAAAGCACGAAATTTAAGCTTTGAATCGTAACATGGCTCCGGATAGCTGTCGATTCTGCCTGTGTTGATGGAAATCCGTTTGCTTTGGATTTTAAGTAGAAAAAACATTCCTCTTTTTTATGAATCTAAGAAGTTTTTGAAAATCCTTTTCACAATTTAAAAACAAAATTTTGATTGACATGGGGTATCGCAATTGAAATTACGTTAAAAAATTAAACTTGTACGAGTCGTACAGGCATACGCATCGAGCTCTACCGACCAATAGGAAAATTCCAAAAGCAGTTGGATCGAGTGCAGCTAGTTAGCTTGCAGTCGCCGATTTGGGCGGTTGAGCGTTTCCGGTCTGAAGCAGGTTTTGCTTGACCACTTCGGCCGCGCTACTTTTCGGCCGCATGTTTTCACTTCGGCACCATACAGTTCGTCATGCTCACTTCGGTCCGCATTTTATTCGGCCACCGTTGTTTTGGCTGCATGATATTTCGGCTTTAATCTTGTGTCAAGTTGTTACTTAATGTTTTTGACTTTTTTTAAAAGAGAAACATTGCTTTTGTCAGTTTTTTCTAGGTTTTTTAGGAATCTTTGGTTTTTTAGAATTTAAATTATACGTTTTGGTTTTCTTCTGTGACGAGAATTTTTTGAATTATGAGAGGCTGATGATGAACTGAAGTTGCAAGTGAACGTGGGGTAATTTGTGTTCTGTTACAACAAAATAGTTAGCTTCTTTTTCTGAGTATCCAGTGATCTGTTATCAAGTAGACACAAAACTCATGTCATACACATTATAGTTGTGCGTCATTGCGGAATCATAACGCTTAGTTTATAGATATTAGCTGAATTTGTTGGCTTATTTCTTAATAAAAGCAAGTATTAATGAAATTTTCTATAAACAGATAAAAGTTGGCAACAATGCATCGACGCATTCGTGTAATCTTCTTACTTGGCTGTAGTCTGCAAATTTTTCAATTATTAATAAATTAACACTCAGCCTAAATGTAATGCGGCCGAATGTGAGTGATGGCCGAAATGAGCGTAACCGAAGTGTAAATGGCCGAAATATCAACTATCAACCGTTTCGTCATCTGGTTCGGTCCGAATGCATCGTCAGACCTCGGATGCGCTTACGAACACGATTTCAATCCGTGTTCGTATTCGGTTCCGTATTCGTAGTGTTCAGATTGCTTTCTATTACCAGACATATGTTAAGTTTTGTCCCAACTCATGCTCACTCTCTGCAACCTGGCATATGATGTTGTAAGTTATCTGCATTAACCAAGCATTTTGAAGCAGCATTATCATGACATCTCATCGATTGTTTTTGATCACTGTTTAAATGGAGCCCAGCAATAAAGTTCGCCATATTTATGATGGCAAACGATTCCGGAAATTATGCACGACCGGTTCATGTTTGAGTATCAAAAGTCGGAGACAAGTCCCAAGTGCAAGAAGCATCGTCGGATCTGGCATAACGAACAAAGTACACCAAATAATGGTACAAATGTTGTTTTGACGACTGCAGGCTACTGTACTCGAGCTAATCCATATTCCTACCTCCACCGCTGCTGTAGTCTGTAAGTATTCTTACAGCACTTCCACCGCTCCCGGTGCTGCAATCAATAGTCTTACTTTACGCTGCTACAATACATTCGATATCGGCACCGGTAAAGCGCTGCAAAGTAGAAGGATAAAGGTAACGAGGGTTTCCATGGCGACCTTTCGGGTAGATGCTGTCGGTAACCAGTGTGTGTTAGCAGTTAGCACCCGCCCATATTCGGGCGCAGTGTGAAGCGGGGTGATGACAAACGCCAGCACGTCAGCAGAATTCAGGGGCAATGTATCCAAGAGAGTGCCCATCCACCAATGTGACAGGTTGCTGATGAAGGAAGGGGTACTACGTCACTGTCAGAGTCACCGTGTCACGATAACGTTCAGTACGCGGGACACATGCCGCGTTCCAGCCGAAAGCCGTGGGCTGGCGCTCCTTTATGTGACAAGTTGAGCGCGGGCCGTAACAAAGCCCACTATTGGTTGATGTAACCGTCGTCATTGGATGGTTGCCAATGAAACTTGCGCGAACCGTCAACCGTGGAGGTTGCAGTACAGACAGCAACCTCCATGGTGGACGGTCACCCGTGTTACGTTAGTGAGTGACTGAGTCAGTCTCACAGGCCCCGCTTTTTGCTGGACGAATCTCACAGAAATCTCACTCGCTAGCAAAAGTTCCCGACTTTGTGATTCCTTGGACCGCCTCATCGTTTTTCTCCAGACTCCAGTACAGTGGTAGCATCATTTGCTATCAGTTATTACTTGATTTAGCTGAAACGCAGCAATATGGCCGTTCCCGTGTATTCGAAAACGCGGAATGGTGGCGACCTGTTGATTTTGGGAGGGTATGAATATGTGCGGACCTACGAATGGCGTCATGACAATCGTTGGCGTTGCCGTATGCGTCCTAAATGTTGCGCCACGCTGGATATGGATGAAGTGGTGGCCACACTGCACTCGCACCACACGCACGAACCCGTGGTACGCAGTGAGCAGCAGGAGCCAGCCGCGCATGCGGAGAAGTTCCCGCCAAAAAGCTCCGTGGTGAAGATGGTGTCGTTGCCGAAAAAGAAGTCCCCGAAGGCGTCTGCTTACCGAACGAAGGCGCCCCCGAAGCGGTCTGATTTGACAGGCCAGACCATGCAGAGTTCGGGTAGTCCACAGATGGAGTTTCCGCTGCGACTGTTTCCGCCGGTGGTGGCGCACAGCAGCAAATCTGTGCCCGGTTCGTGGCTGGATTCGTGTTGTAGTTGAAGGGCACAGGGCGTATTTAGGGGTAGGCTTGAGGGACCATGTCCTCCATAGCTTTCAGGTCGAAAGAATTCGCTGTATTGCGAAAATGGAGATGGCTGCAAATTCGACTTAATACTCTTGGGGGAGGTGCAAGTGCACTGCCTCCCCCTATCCTTTAAAAACAAAAACTTACGGTAGATTCGTCTTTCGGGCCTGGCATTCACCATCAGTTTACTGGGCTGGGCTACATGATGAGTTGAATTGCGGTCGGTCAGAATCCAGTGTCAATTTCTCAGAAAAACGTTTTAGTAAATGGCAGTTAGAGTTAGTCTTTCACAAAAGAATGCTATATATGGTTTCTAATCATGTAGCTTATCATTTATGAGCAGAGATCGGTTTGAAATTGTTGGTAATTTGGCACTACCAAGATTCCAAGTTTCAGACTGTGAGCTTAGTGTAAAAAATCTTGAAGACGTTTTTAGGTTTCTATACGTAGATTGTTCGTCATTGCTCCCCGTCTTCTGGCAGGCTGGCAGCTGTTTTGCTGTATCTGTAGGTGACACTCAACAAAGTGTAGCGGGATCTGCAAAGGTGAGGGCTACGAGTGGATTCAGCGGTGACATTAAACGGGATGTGGGCGCCGAAAGCGTGCAGAGAAATGCAAAGAGAACGACCAAGAGTGCACCAGATCATCGATCCTCATTGACAGATCCACCATTACCGCCTATTCCTCGACTGCCACGACTGGCCGCAACTCCTGTCCCTGATCCTTCATGTCTTGCTGATGCCGTGCCACTTCCTGCTCCGAAGGGTAACAACATAGCTGTCGCGGTAACCGTTGGGACTGATGCCGCAGAAACATTTGGTAATTAGGTGCTGATTGACTGCTTAATAGGTAATGATATTATTTTTGGTTCTCAAATACGACAGGTCACAGTTTGCAATGGTTGACTTTCGGAATCCGGACATTGAGATCGGGTTCGTTAAAGTGATATAGATATTCGTTTTGGTCGTGTATTTACGTTTTATTGCTAGTCTCCGTTCGCACACATGTGTCTAAACAAAGCAAATAGATTTAAATCCAGTACTTTCCATTACTGTCATCAGTGTCATGCCCCATATAGTATACACTTTTCTTTAGGCCAGTACATCACTGCCATGCTGAAAGCGCTCCGCCCCGAACACATGCGGCATTACGTGAAGACCATTCGGAAGACGATTATCCAGCTGGACCAGCAGGTGGCTGACCGGGATTCCGATGTCGAGATGTATTAATAAGATAAACAGTTGAAACTGTTCGTAGACCGGTTCCTGCCCGGGGATGCCCTCCTGGTAAATATCATGGTATGGTGCACAGATCTCATCGATTTAATGATGAACTCATAGCTGTTTTGAGAGTTCTCATTCCATTTCCGTGTATCATTATTATGTGTTCTAATTTACGAACGCTTTTCTGCAGTGGCTGGTTACCGCTAGAATTTTGTGCGCAATAGAAACATTTTGTCTGGCTGGCTGGTGCGTTAAATTTGGGTTAAAATACTTGATCCAGATGTTTTAAATTTGGGTTAAAATACTTGATCCAGATGTTTTCTGGTAAAATTTACAAGTGTTTTGCGCTTTATTCTTGTCGTTCTATCATTTTTGTATGTCTGAAGAAATAAATTGTATACGAGCATTGTCGATTAACAGTCGCTTTACCCCTGCTTCGGATTCCGTGGCGGATGCAAAATAATGCGTTGCTAAATTGCTACAGATACTCTCATATCGTTTCTGGTAAACATAATTATGGAAACGAGGTGTGCGCTGGCGTATCACTGGAGATATACGTAATACGAGGCGGCATGTCGTGTAAAGAACCGAACACCTTTAAAGTTTTTTCGTTGTTTATTGTTGTAAGTACCAAGAGTATCTGATCCTATAATTTCGAATGTTTGCAAGTAAAACCGTCATACAAACTGATTTTTTTGTCAGTGATAAAATGTCTTTGTCTGATGGAATGTCTTTATCTTTCCCAAGAAAAGTTTGCTAACATGCCGGCTCGATTTTTTCGTACAACGGCCGGCAGATGTGTGACCATTGACCAGAAAAACTCCAGTATTTACCGCGGTATTCTTCTTCCATGGGTGCACGCGTTAGGAATTGCAGGTATTATTAACGAAACATGTTGGCTAATGGCTATTACTGTTTTGGTAAACAACTTTGGTTTGCAGTACACATCAGTAAGCACCTCAGCAGGCGAATAACAAAATCAACTTAATATACGACAGTCACTCATTCGTTTTAAAACGTTGTCAAAGGTCACTAAGTATCCGTAAATAAAAACTGGTATGTTTCGCTGTTAGCAATTTGCAGTATCACGTCAGACTATGTATTCGCTCAAATATTGCCGACTGCTAACGTGCTAAGCAGTTGCAATTCCACTGACCAACTTTCTGGTGCATATGCAGATCAAAGCCTTCATCTGCTCGGCGACATCCGACAATACAGCAGCGAACAGAAACGGATCCAGCACGCTCTGCGCCGCATACGTTATCATCGCCAAACACTCCAGCCACTCAACTGATTCCTGCAGATTGGCGAGGTCCAAAAACGCCACAGCCACCGAAGGCAACCAAAAGCAGATAACACTTCCGGTCAAAATGGTCAGGGTCACCAGCGCCTTGCGAGGAAATCGTCGTGGCCGTGTTCGGGAATTTCGTCGCGCTTCCACCTGCGGGCCGGTTCGATGGTGCCTCATCAGCACTGATAATACAACTGGGTAGGAGAGTAGTAAGAATATGATTGGTACTACTCCCAAGAGGAGAAGGTTACACAGCATCCATTCCAGTTGCGCCTGGATATTGATACCGCAACCGTAGCGTTCTTCGGGGAAGCGATAGTACAGGGCATCCGTTATCAGCACCGGTAAAGCGCTGAAATGTGGAAGAATGATGACAATGAAGATGATCGCCACGGCGACCTTTCGGGTATGATACTGCCGATAATGAATGGGGCTTAGCACCGCCCATATCCGGTTGAGAGCCATCGCCATGTGAAGCAGGGTTATGACAAAAGCCAGTACGTCGGCAGAGTACAGGAAGAAGGTACACATGGATGAGCCCATCCACCAATACGACAGGCTGCTGATTAAAATAAAGGGATAATATGTCACTGTCGCGATAATGTTTAGCATTAGCAGTGCCATTACGTAGACAGAAAAGGAGTTCCGCCGGCAGCTGCGGATGGTAAAGAAGGTCAAGACAATTGCGTTGGGAATGATGATAATGACCAAAGCGACGGTACTAACGACGCCACGGAAATCCGCCAAACTGGAAGATGCCGCACTGTAATTAGACGAAGGATATGCGAAGTCCATTAGGGTGTTTGTTTGCTAATTCATGTTTCATGCGTTCAATTTCGGCTGATTTACAAATCCCAAATCGGAAATGCTGCACTTTCCGTTGAAGTATGAATAAACGATGTGCATTAATGTAACGAAGCAATATCGGGCTCATTCAGTTATATTATTGCCAGAATACGCATTTCGATGCAAAATGACTTTTGAAATAATACGGTAGAATATGGTTTGAACTTTAGCTTGCCGGATAAGCAAGTAGATACCACACGCCCGCAATCCACATCACGTAGTATGTGACTTTAGAGTTTGCTACGCTGCGATAATGGGAACCGGGGAAGACAGTTAACAACGCTACGATCTGGGAAGACAAGATACGCAACTGGGTGTTACCGAGTATGAAAAAGTAGTACTGTAGTTCATTCGCTACAGCCGGTAGCAGCAGGTTAGATATATTTCTCGTGGGAATACATACTAACCTGCTATATATATATTCTAACCTAGAGGGTATCCTAAAACAAACTGCAAAATTTTGCTACCATCAGCTTTTTTCGGCTCACGGCGATCATTGTACATGTGAAAATGCAGTATGCATGTGCATCCAGCGCGATTCAGGATAAAATTGTTCGCTGATGTCCCGATGCATATGTTCTCGACCGTATATTGATTCCTCAATTTACCTTTTGCTCATTCACGCAACGTGGCACGAGAAAACTGATGATCTAATATAAAAAAATAGAATAAGACAGCGACAGTGAAATAGGTCACATTTCGAAAATTACAGACTGCTGATAGAAGCTTTCGCCTGAAATGCAACAAGACGATGAACGCCAGTACGAGAACTACAGATACTGCCACTGGACACTTATAATCTGCTGTATCTTCTAAGGAAGAGCGCGTTGCTCGTTTTAGTCCGAGGTAAGCGTAAATTAAATCTTTAACGATGCAGAACTGCGCTAATACCGGTATTATTCTAGTATCTATATATAAAAAGTTCTAGCGGATAACGTTCAGACGCCATCCCGGAAAAACTTTGCGCATATCCTCTTTCCCGTTGCTTGAACATGCCTGTTCGTCAGTCCGATAATAATCTACAAAGGTAGTTCTATAATTTTAATCAAATCAGTCACCAGACACTTCACAATATACACAGTAGCACAGACAGTTGTTTTCATGTGCTCATGCTTCAATACACAAACTTACCGGAGTAGGAACATATCCTAGATAAAATACAAACAATATCCACTGTCGTGTGATAGGATAGCGAGCTTGTGCATCGGGAACTACAGCCAGAAAGATCGGACTGGAAGCAAATCCCACCAAATGTGCAACCGACATAGCACATAGACCTTTAGCCAGCTGTATTCGTCGTCCACTCTGCCCCATATTCTCCACAACAATGGACCCGGATCCAGTCGGATCGGAACGATCACTCGCCGACCCTGATGCCCGGCTTAGCATGACTTTATGCCGGTGTTTATTAACCAGGAGACCACCGAATAATCCAATATAAAAAACGCAAGTTAAAGCTAGCGGCAAATACACGCCGAATATGGAGCTGATCAAAAAATCTCTTCCTGTCTGTACCACACAGATTCGACTGCGCTCGTTGAACGTAAGTCCGCCATCGGTCAAGTAGAACTTGATGGTTGTAGCAATGCCGATAATCCATGGAAGGACGATCTGTCCCATAATCATCGGTTTGCTTATCCAACTGCGATATTTAAACGGTTGGATAACCGCAATAAACCGGTTCAGTGCCAAGATCGCCAAGCCGCACCACGTAGCGGTAAGCGTCAGCAGAAAGCCGAAGTGGAAATGGCGGCAGAATGTGTTGGTCACTGTGACGAAATGAGGATGGAGTAGCGGCAGTAAGACATAGTCAACTGGCCAGTATAGCAACGTGATCTGGCATTCCATGATCAGCTGGTGCAAAATCAGAATTCGGGAGCCAGTCAGGTGATCGCGATGCCTGACCATCACAATGATTAGAGTCAGAGTAGATATGAAAAACACGATGTAGAAAAAAGCTACAATCCAGCAAAATGTCGCAAATACGGAGCTGTTGCTAGTCAGCTTGGAAGATGCATTTGTTTGCGACATGTTCACAAACATTGCACCAGGAATACTTCTATTCATCTTGTTGAATATTTTGTTTATTTTTTATGTTTGTATTTACAGCATGTATATGTTGCACGCAATCGTGCAAAACATTTGATTATTTTGATCAGTAACCCGGATTCACGAACAGCGTAGCTCCTTTGGACATTTTATGGCGTGTATTCACCTCAGCTTGATTAAAAGCAGTCAAAGGATATGTTTACATCTTTACCATTAAGGGCCGTAGGCATCCCGAATGTATCTGTACATAGTAATGATAGTATGATGGGAATTAAAGAGACGCGGTCTATTGCGGATGTATTTTAGGGCGAAGGTGCCTCAGTTTTTAATGGTTCTTACGATAACGTAATGTTCGGGTTCATTGATACATGCAGCGTACTTACTCGTCCATTACCGGTCAATGGCGCCACATAATGGTTTACTCAGTGGCCGGTTTTGTTAAAGTAAAATGGAAGCCCGAATGTATTATACAGCTGAGGTGTTCTAATAATGCTGAGTTTCGCTGTTCATAAATCCGAGATTTCGATAATGGCAGTTCTTCGCCTCCTGTAGAAAAGATTTCTGCTCGACAAAGATAGCAGTTGTTCGGTTTCTTTATTGTTCTTCGTCTGACATCGTAGCCAAGACAGCGACAGTCAGTCGCGCTAGCAAAATTAGTTAAATAAGTGCACAGTACTTGATAGAATATGTTACATGACCGTACATGCATGGGTTATGAACGGTAATACGAAAACATCTTATTAAATTATGTAGCTATCAACCGAATAACCGTAACATGCGCAACTGGAGTAGTCGAAACCGCCTTTTCATTCAGTAAACAAATCTTGTGAGTTGGGGAGAAAAGGGCCCTTTGTCAGCTTCAGTGACGCCCTGCATATTGCTTGCTCTTGACGCATTTCCGTATGATTAGCAGATAGGTCTTCCGTACATCATGCAAACAAACAGCAAACAAAAGCGGATCCATGATTGCCTGCAGAGAATACGCCAGCCATGTCATGCGAATGAGCCAGGGCGGGGCCACAAAATTCGAAAGATGTCGCAACACTTGCACAACATGATTGGGTGTCCACAACACCAGCAGACTGGTGGTCATCGCCGTTAGTGCTAATAAGGCACGTGACTGATATTTGCGCCCAACTACAGCATGTACAGCATGCGCGTGCAGGCTACTGGACTTGTTGTCGATGGCCGGGTGCCGGTTGTGGTTGCGCCAGGCACTAATGCCGACTGTGCACGGGAATGATAACAATACAATCGCGTTGGGAACGTAGAAAATCAATGGCATGTAAACAGCAGACCACGCTTTTTGCGCATCAACGTTCAGTTCGCACGACGTTTTGCGGTCGGTCCGAAAGACCAAGGAATCCCGGATAAGAGGCGGTAAACAGAGCGCGTGCATTGTCAGCCATAATACGATACAGGTGCAGATGGCAAAGTTTTGAGAGTGATATGTTCGATAGGTTAACGGTGAACTGATCGCCCACAATCGATTTAAAGAAATGCAGACATGGGAGTATGTCGTCACACCCGGCAGCAACCAAATACCGTACAGATAAAGGTCACATGCCGAATTTCCCATCCACCAGGTTTTTGTAAAGAACCACGTGGCTTCCAACGGAAGAACGCAAATACACCAGCAAAACAGGTTACTGATCGTGAGATTGATAACATATACGACAAAACCGTTGATCAAGTGTTGATTTGTTAAAAATGTCACCAATAATGTCCCGTTTAGGAATAAAATAGGCACATACACGGCGGCGTCTGACCATGCTTTATAAGCTGCATCATCCATAGATGTCGAACTTTGGTTGTCTATTATTATAGAGGAGTTATTCTTTGCTGGCAACGACATGTTGAAATAATCCGTCATACTGGCGTTTTACGCTATACTGATCCGACTGGTTTAATGGGCGATGGGTTATAAAATTACCGCAAAATGGCAGAGATAATTGATTTAGATGCAGATATCTTTTTCTACGTAGATATTTATGGTGACGGGATGCTTTATTTATTGGCTCAACCTTAAATCAGTAGATCTCGCACGCACTTTGGATACTTCTCGTTCTCTCGGGAATAAGGCAGCGTTTTACGGCAAGCAGACGGCGATGGTATTGGTGGGCGTGCATTTTTTGCAAGCCATAGTGCCACTACACAATTGGCGTAGGATGCGCAGCAAAAATCGAAGTCGCTCAAGCATTCACATGTAAACAATAGTTGATGAAAGTTTTATCCGTTACCGCGAGAAATCGATATCGGCAAATTAACTACGTCAGCAGTGCACTAAGCACTGTGCCTCCAGGACCTCTTTAATTATCAACAGGAACCATATTTTTTGGCGGGCATCTGAGCCATCTGTATAGTACAAGCCTTGAACACGGATTTCAGTTTAATTCAGTATGCCCTGCTATAAATGCTTTAAAGAGTAAATACGGTGTACAAGTATATACCTGTATGGAGCTTTCGAAAAGGCAAAAGTACGTAGCAACAAATTTTGCTGCATGTACTCCCCACGAATCGATATAATATCAGGCGCGATCACTTGGAGATTGTATTATTGCTACACGTATGCCATAAATCATAAACCATAAGTATAAGTATCATACCATAAACTAGAACCAGCGTCCAAACTTAAAGAAGTGATACGTATGCTAATATATACGTCTATAAAAACTGTTCGTATCAAGGTACGGATGTAATCGTAACAAACCGTGAACAAGAGAAAATGGCTGTCGTTAGCGTAAGATAACGCGGTATAGCGCGGTAAGGTACGTACTTTATTACGGTTGGGATTCCCAAAGCTTCCCAACTTGGGAAGCTTTGAGACTGCAGTGTACACTTGTATGGATACCAAATTATGCCGTATGTAAATTAAATTAAATTTTATTGGAATCCAAGCAGGTAGCCCGCTCCCTGTCAGACTGATAATCTAGCATGGGATTTCCTGGCTGCACAGCAGAAAATTAAATAAAGAAGATTTTGTTTAATCCATTAATCAAGATTCACGAAAGCTAGCAGCGTGCAAGTGGGAAACATGTATTCTTCCAATCTTCTTTGTATCTGGCATCAATTTGGCATACAGAATTCAATGATTTCAACTTTTGCACCGGTTTTCGACAAAAACAATATTGGAAACAACAAAAGCTACAGTACTCGGTAGTTGTAGTTGTTTTGATGAATATCGAATATCTGGGTTGACTATTACATCATGGAAAAAGCGGTAATGTGCTATGTGCAACACTCCGCATCGTACCGTATATTACCATCACATAAACACTGTCGCTCCATGGTGCGGTCATGGATGCTCCAGAGAAACTGATTAAAAGGTCGGATATGGATGTTCCACGCTTGCCGCTTCCTCAGTTTAATGCCGTAGCAGGTCGCACCGAATTTTCCTGACTGAAGCGTAAATTGTTCGTCTCCCACTTTATGCAGAACGCCAATCGCTCCACAGTAGCCTTTAGGGTGAAGGTGTATACTGTTAGGGAAGTGCGGAATTTCATCGGCTAACCATCCGTAGAAACACCAGCTGGCGCCGTCCTCGTGGGCTTTTTCCAGCTGTGCTTTTGTCGCCAATACGGCACCCGCTGTCCGGCAGGCATCCTCGGCCTGGGTTTTGTCGTATTCGTAGTTCAGACCAACGGCAAATACTTCCTCTACGATTAAAATTATTACGGGTCGCACCACAAAAGTCCTTAAAAAGCGTACATTTAAAAAACATCCTTTTAAAATCAAAGAAATATGAATTTCGTTTGATTGCAAGTAAACGCACCTAATGAGAAGCCTTTTTCAACTGCTGCTTACCTTTACCTTCCACGTTGCAGCCGTAACATTTGCGAATCCGTATGATATCACTGTAGCTCAAGTTATAATTCTGGCCAATACTAAAAGGTCGTTTTGTGGAGATGGTCGGTGTAAAAGGACTTTTGGCAAACGCTACCGGTGAATAATGCAAAATCGACAGGTAATCGTAAGGTAGGCCAAGCACGGTGGTGTCGATATATTTGCGCTCGAAGTTGATTCGCACCTCGGCAACTGAAAAACATAAAGTCAACAAAACTGTTTGTTTTAAAACAGTAAGGTGTGTCCGCCACGTACAACACCCGCAAACAAGTTACTCTACGTTTTCCACCCCAAACGCGCATTTAAATCGTAGGATTGATGTATTATCATACAAGGCAGTATTACCGACGCTTCACGCAGAAATAGTCGGCTTTATATTTGGCCGAACTTCGCTTTTATGGGTTACATCATAAAGTTTTTGATCAGTGGCATCAATAAGTTGCAAGTCGGATGACAACACCCTATAGATGAACTATGAAGTGGGTATAATTAAATTGAATATTATATGTGCAAATATTCCTTACAGTTTTTAACGTTGTCGAAGTTGACGGTAACAAAATCATCGCGATCTTTACGAGCGTGTTCGTGGAAGAATCCTAACGTATGCATCAGTTCGTGAAGAACGTGACCCAAGGACCTGGCGCATCGGGATGTGAGGTAGATCCGCTGCCGGTAGCCTGCTCGGCCCACTTCCGATGCGCACCTAATGAGCCATTTCAAATAGGATAAATTTAATACGAAATGTACTGTGGGGTGTGCCTAACTTTGGATTTTAAAGCACGAAACATCAGCAGTTGGCATAAAGGATTCAAACCTGTCGTGAACTTGGGAAATCTCTACGTAATCTTTTTCGTGCGTTCGAGGGACAAACTGGATACATCCGTCGGTTTCAGATGTAATCAATGCCATTGCTTGCAGAATGGTACCTTGATGGACACCTGTAATGATGATTTGTCGCTTGCTTGCATTATTTTAATTTAATGCAGTTAATTTACCGATAGCTAGTGCATCTAGGTTTCATTCTTTACTTTCTGTTTTTATCTGTGGATACGGTGAGGATTAAATTTTGTGATCTGATAAAGATCGCTCATCGTAGTACAGTAAAAACATACGCAATGCTGGACCAAGAGTGTAGGGCACTATTCCTCTTGGCCATCTCCTAGACTCTACGCTGACGGCATTGGATTGGGTCTGTAATTAATCCGAAATAATGGCACTATTTTTATAAATTGTCACTTCAAACCACAACCTACTTGTACTGATTCGAGATCAGCCATTGTGTCGATTCCCAAGATATCTCCTTCGAACAGACTAGCCGAATACCGTCCATCTGTGTCGCTTGTGCTGTTATCGGCATCACTGCCGGCACTTGCAGACCCTTTTTCAGAAGTTATCATAGTGTTATCCGGTTTTTTAAAGTGGTTACATTTTGCGCTTCATGTACGATGTGCTTCATGAACGAATTTACGTCAACTTACCGGACCAGAAATAGAAATTTAGAAGACAAATGAATAACCAGATAACAGCCATTCTTAAAATACCACGCACACTTAATACAATGAAGATAATGTCACAAACAGAAGTTTAAAATAAATATGGATGGAAACGATAGATGTACATTCAGCTTTCTACTAACTCGCTGTACGTTGACGCATGCAACCACCGCGAGATATTAAATGCCGTGAAATATTGCACGGTACTCGAAATATCCGCGTTTGTAAAAGACAATACGGAAGCGAGCCTCGAGTGCACTTTGCGCCGATTCCCATCAGGAAAGGAGTGTGGCTCATGTCATAGAAGTGTGACAATTCCATGCTTCAACGTGCCACTGTTTCGTGGACCGAACTAACCTTTGCCCATCTTACGTGCATTACGACAACCTGATCATAGACAAGAGGAATCAGCATCGTACTGTACTCTGTACATACCACTTAAAGTTAGCCGAACAACATGACTGGGCGTCTGATAGTACTACATTTCTCAGAACTTGCAACTGTAAATCAGCGATAAAAGATCTGAAATCAGATTCAGCGACATAGGGAACTTAATGTGCTTGAAGCACACTGATTTTGACGCAATATGGGCAATCGCCTCGAGAAATGCTTTTATTAATTGCTAAAACTCTTTTTCATACGTTTCTGTATCACAAATCCAGGAGACGTTTGAATTCTGAATGTTTTTTCGCTTATCGTGTACAACTTTATACCCTAATTTTTAGGATAAGTTTTAGTAGCTAATAAAATTGTCTAAGTAATATATATTACTTAGACCATAGACCCATTAACGGGTCTAATACGTTTGTCGTATGACAAACTGTTTGTAAGAAAATTCTACAGCTGTAACGTAGAAGACAAAGGTACAAGATAATGCAAAAACCATAAAATTGCGCATATGCACGAGGTCATACGCACAATCTGTTCCATTGCATGATTTTTGAATGGCATTCACAATATCCCAGAGCAATAATCGTGACAGTATCGTTCACGTATGCTAAATATGTATATATTTTTAGTTTTGTTAGCGGCCTTTTCATTCATCTGACCAACGTTTGAAATACTCATAATTCTTAAGACAGTTTCCTAAGAAAAAGTTTTCAACTGGAGATTTAGAGCATATGGCCCCGCTAACGCGGAACGAGCTTCGGAAATATTTAAAAACATTTCCAAGTAGGAATAGCGCGGATATTGGAGTACAAAGAATACAAGAGCGCGGCATACTTCGAAAATTTAAGGTGTATAAATAGTGCCATAGATGGTAAATCACAAAAACGATAAACAGCAGGCATTTTTTTGGAAAGATTGCTTTAAAATGGCACCAAAACCATCGTCCACCCTCCACCGTATAGTTGTACGTAATTTGTAAGGGCCTTAAGTCTTAACTTCTTATTCCCATGGTAAATTATTCCAACGATGAACCGCCATACGCATGTTCGAACATCGGTTTTCATATGCGTACGCTAAACTGACTGACCCTTATCTGAGCACTAACGCACATATTGTGTACAACTGTAATTGCAGAAGAGGTATTTGCTGTTGGTTTCCACTATGCATACGATAAAACCCAAGCGGAGGATGCCTGTCGCACTGTGGGTGCCATGCTCGCAACAATGGCGCAGCTGAAAAACGCCAACGAACAAGGAGCCAGTTGCCATTGGTGCTTCAACGCATAGCTGGCCGACGCTCTGCCGCACTTTCCCAACAATACGAGTATACAATTACGCATCCCCATACCAGAGGTTTCTGTGGAGCGGTCGGTTTCATTCATAAAGTGAGCGATGACCAGTTTGCACTTCAGGCAGAGAAATTCGGTGCAACATGCTACGGTATTAAGCTGCGCAAGCGGCAAGGATGGAATATCCATATACGACCTTTCAACAAATTTTTCTGGAGTAAGTACAATCGCACCATGGAATGGCAGTGTCTGTGTGATGGTGATATATTGTACGGATCGGAATGTTGTGTCTAAACCGCTAAAACAAATAGTTATGGATAAATGTTTAACTGGTTGTTTTTCACTTCACAAAAACAAAATTGAACAAATAAAAAAGAAAAATGCGACATATTTGTACGCACCATTTCTGCTTTAAACAGTAAAAACCCTCCCCGGGCAGAACCGTGAGCGTTTGTTCGCCGACTGACAGGATGCGCGCTCCGAACTTTCGCTCAATGCGGTGACGGACTCGAGATGCGATATCTGCTGTGACGGTTGACCAATTATTATTCTTCGGCAAAGGGCGCACTTTTACTTCGTATCTATCACATATAGCGCGCCTTTCGAGCATCTAGCAGTTAGCTCATACCATTGCGGCGGTACACGCCCTTGGCCGCCGGGGAATAGTGCTAAACGTTCCCGGCCCTTCTCCAGAACTTTTACGGTATAAAGGGCGTTGTCCTTGGGAAGATTTACCACTGGACAGAGTAGTTTGCTGGGATGCCATAACCAAGCAGCTCCAGGATAAGATCGGCACAGCACTTACACGCTAGCGTTCTCCATAAGTGAGTCCGTCTCCTCTGGATTCGATCCAGCATTTTGTTCAACCAGAAACGTTGCATGTTGCGTCGTCCAGGACAAAGTACAAAACCTTCCGGATCGTATTTAACCAATTTCTGATCTGCGCCGCCACGCCGCCCGAGGGCGGTTGGACACAGTAGCCTTCGAGTAGCCGGGAAGTCGTGGCTGCTCCATAGCAACGCGTACTCCTACTGTAATTTTTAATTAGGGCGCGTTTTGAAAATCGTGCTGTCTGCAAATACGGGTGGCACATGAAAATTAACAGAAAACCAAGGTCTACAAAGCGAAAGACACATGCCTGATAAAAAAGAGTAGTGTGCTCGGTAAAATCTGCGGTCAGTTAGTGTCCCCAGTATTACAGTGCGCCTACCAAGCGCCAATCTTTACGTGATACGTAGCGTATGCGTAGTTCCCATTTTGGTGCACTGTGTAATCCCTGTAATTGGTGACGTGCGAAACAACGTCTACGGCGGTTGCCATTCCGGCGCAGATCAGAAATTCTGATCGCTGTCCGCTGCAGTGGAAATCCACGATCAGTCCGTCCTCCGCCACATCGATCACTTCGCCGTGCTGGATGAGTCCGCTCTCTGTCAGCACATCCACGGAGTTCCATTGGTTGACTGGGTCAAACTCCAGCAGAGCGTGCCCAAAAATTATCATTTTTTACATGCGCACAATAATGATACTGGAAGGTGGATTAAAAACTATTCTCGTATCTCGGCAAAAATTTCACAAAGGCCAGTAAGTCAGACGCCCAGCGCCCAGCGGATACGTTTAGGGGGCTTCCATAAATTACGTAACGCGGTACCGGAAGTCGAAGTTGTTGTTACAGTAGATCGGCGCCAGCGGTAGAAGTATGGGTCAAAATTGAAACTTTTTTTCGTTACGACGTATTTGGATACCCCTTCATGCTTACCGGTATGGCGTACCAAATACCTCACCCCCCGTAAACCTTAAAACTTAAAACTCAGAACACTAGAACGTAAAACACTAAAACGTATGTAAAACACTAAAACAGTAAAACGTAAAACACTAAAACGTAAAACACTAAAACGTAAAACCGTAAAACGTAAAACACAATACCGTAAACCTCAGAACTCAGAATCATAGAACTTGAAACTGTAAACCCTGAAACATGAAATCGTGGTTTTCGTGGACTTAGATAATTTTAAGCAAAAATAAACGGTAGTTCCACCAACGCCAATCCAGTTCCAAAATCACCGCCTAACTCCAATAATTAAGTAGACTTCCATTAATATTATTGGAATTGGCATTGTGGAATTGGAAATCTGAAAAGTGTCTAAGTCCACGAAAACCACGATTTCATGTTTCAGGGTTTACACTTTACAGTTTCAAGTTCTATGATTCTGAGTTCTGAGGTTTACGATTCTGAGTTCTGAGTTTTACGGTATTGTGTTTTACGTTTTACGGCTTTACGTTTTAGTGTTTTACGTTTTACGTTTTAGTGTTTTACGTTTTACGTTTTAGTGTTTTAGTGTTTTACGTTTTACGTTTGTGTTTTACGTTTTGTTGTTTTAGTGTTTTACATACGTTTTACGTTTTAGTGTTTTACGTTTTAGTGTTCTGAGTTTTAAGTTTTAAGGTTTACGGGGTGAGGTATTTGGTACGCCATATACCGGAAGTAGTGTGTGACGTCACGACGCCCAAGTGGAAAATCAAAAGATAGAAAACAATGAGAGCAGATTTCTTCTGACTTCTGCAGTTCTCTCACAGTCACCGACTCTTCTGGCAGCTTTCTGACTTTTTCTGTGTCGCTTGTTTGATTGTTCTGTTCCATCCTTTTTTCAGATATTCAGCGCAAATAATTTTGCAGTTAGGTACTGCTGTAACGTACCTCTATCACGGGAGTGACGGTTCCATTCATTGATTCACCGATTTGGCGAAGGCGTTGAGTGATACACTGCACTAGCCTGGTTTGTGTTCCGCCACGCTTTGCGCTTGTGAAGAATCCCTGCCAATGGCCATCATGGCTATGAATGACAAGAATCCCGAAAAGTCCCGCTACCAAAGCCCGTTGGAGCAGCGCTATGCCAGCGAGGAGATGTGCTATAACTTCAGTGAGCGCAAGCGCATCATCACCTGGAGAAATCTGTGGATCTGGCTGGCTAAATCGCAACAGGTACGCACATCTCAGTGGCGGGGTTTGTGGGTGTTTTCAGCCTGCCAGTTACATTATCACATAAAATTACATCATAAGAATATTATAAATCGCTTATATTTTTACCATTTTGAGTTTATGCAGCTAAAAAGTATATAGAACTGAACATACCAGTCGAGCATTATGCCATTATAATCAAAGTATGTACTCATCATAATTTTATTTGGCGAATATTCTTTCATTTTTGCTTGTTCTTACAAGTTTTCCAATATTTTTTTCTCGCTGAGGCTTTGTGAGAAAAAATTGTGGATTTTATATCAATTTTTATATGGTGAAATTGTGGCTTGTGTTATTTATTTAGGCATAGACCGCAGATGCTCCATTGCTTACTTGGTGCTTAAAATTGATAGGAAGTGTTGTGCACTGGCAGATGTTTCGTGATTATACTCTGTACAGCGGTTTAAAACGTTTTAAAACGTCGTGAACGTCTAGCGAGTAGTCATGAAAGTTTTTCCACTCCTTTTTACTATTTTGTAATATTTTCCGTTAAGTCGTTTATGTTTTCAGAAGGCAAGTGTGCCTTTGTGGCACATAGTATTATTTAAATTTATACATGTAGATGCTGGGTTTGAACATCCAAGAAGACCAGATTGCGGAAATGCAGGCCAACGTGGAGCGCATTGACTGGGATTTTGCGCTGGCGGAGGAGAAGCGTGTCCGGCACGATGTGATGGCGCATGTGCGGACCTTCGGGAAGGAGTGCAAGAAAGCCGAAGCCATTATCCATCTGGGAGCCACATCCTGCTACGTGACCGACAATACCGTAAGCCACAATGATAACGCACACTAATAGCAATGCGCCCTTCATTTTCGCATTCTGTAAGCACTAATTTTGCTGGTATCATTGTTTTGTCCAGGATCTTATCTGCATCCGCGATGGGCTGCAAATACTCCTGCCGAAGGTAGAATAGTAGATTATTCTGTTAATATGTACTGCTGAAATTAAAATGGGAGTCTGTACTCGTTTGTAAAATTTCTGTGGGTGTTTGAATGTGTTTTGTCGGAATTTAGCTGGCGCGCTGCATTGATCGTCTGAGTAAATTTGCTGATGATTACAAAGCCTTGCCTACTCTGGGATACACTCATTTGCAGTAAGCTGACTAATTATTGTCAATTTTTCCCGTGTTAAAAGTTGACGGAGGAAATTTGCAAAATTTTTTCTGATTGTTGTTTTGGAGAAATGCTACCATTTTTTTGCCTGATAAGAATTACGTACGGCGGTTTTTCATCTCTGTAATGCTATTATGCTAAGGGTGTTTTTCATTTTTGCACATTTTACGCTGTGGCTATTTTGACGCAAACTCAGTTAATTTTTTCCTCCATAATTTAACTCATCATAATTATTCTATTTTTATTCGGCATCCGCCAGCACACATAACAATACACCTGCGCAGGTTGACGCTAATTAAAAGCATCAAATTTTATGCTCAATTATTACTATACTGATGTAATTGATATTGAAGTAATTTAATTAGTTGCTGTGAAAAATGTGTAAATTGTGCGCTTTATCGATTCTTTTAATCTAAAACTTTTGTCCGTATTCATTTTTAATTTTTTGTAAAATCGTAGGCCAGCGCAGTTGACCACGGTCGGGAAGCGTGCCGCGCTGTGGATAGGCGATCTGGTGATGGATCTGCATAATTTCGAACGGATCAAAACCGATCTGCGCTTCCGCGGCGTCAAGGGCACCACCGGGACGCAGGCCAGTTTCGTCCAGCTGTTCGATGGGTTCGACGAAAACGTTCAGAATCTGGATCGTCTCGTCTGCGATCTTGCCGGCTTCAAGAAGTAAGCGCTAACTCGATGCTCGAAATTGCTTTCAGCTGTTCTTCTTGGTTTTAAAACTAAACATTTTAGTTCGTGCCTCTTTGTGTAATTTTTTTTTCTCTGTGCAGGTGTTTTGTCATTTGCGGACAGACATACACGCGCAAACAGGATTTGGAAGTTTTATCGGTGTTGGCTGGACTGGGATCGTCCGTGCATAAGGTACAACTGGAGATTATGGCTGATTTTTCTCACTATATTTCGCTTTTTCTCATATTCCGGTCACTTTGAGTGTATGGTTTCATATTTCGGTCACCGGGTAATGGTGCGACGGCGACGGGTAATGGTGTGGCGCACTACACAAATATCTCGATACATACATATCTGCTGATCGCACTGCCTCTAGCCACCCGTCAATTTGCTGTTCGCAGACAGACGCAGAGCAAGCCCCCCCAACCCTCACACGTTTGAGGGGTCCATTAAATTTCATTTGTTGAAAGTTTAAAGAGTAAAAGACCGGTGTTTTGGGTCTCACCTGATTCAGAGTTTCTGTTATTTGCTTAATTTTCATAAAAATTTACTAATGTTATACGTTCAAATTTAATAAGAGAAGTCGTTTTTGTAACAACTACTGATCTTTGTCAACTCCGTTTTGTCAGGAAATTTAACTACCTGGTGACCGAAATATAAATCCATACATCCAAAGTGGCCGGAATAAGAGAAAAAGCGATGTATTTTGAGTATGATGAATTATAAGTAAGGTTAAATTTTGCCTTTACGCACTTTCTAATAAAACTGCAGTAACGAGCGATTCAATCGACGACATATCATTATTGTAGCATATTATCTGTTTAATCATGCGCAGATCTGTACGGACATTCGTCTGCTGGCCAGCTTTAAGGAGATTGAGGAGCCTTTCGAGGAGGACCAGATCGGATCGAGCGCGATGCCCTACAAGCGCAATCCGATGCGCAGTGAACGCTGCTGCAGTCTGGCGCGCCATCTGATGAACCTGGTCAACGATGCCCTGCAGACGCACGCGGTGCAGTGGATGGAGCGGACTTTGGACGATAGTGCCAATCGGTAAACGAAAGTTATTGTCAGCGTGAGAAAGTTCACGCCTTTTCTCCTGTTTTCAGCGCTGAAAAGTCGATTTTATCCACGTTTATTAAAGAACATTCTTAATGATGCAGAAATGCTATGAATCTCTGTAAAATGATTTTATAGGTTAATATAAATAATTATTGGTGCTTTATTAGTATTAATTTATAAAAATTACATTCATTTTTATTTTTGTTGATGTTTTTGTTAATTTGTATTATTTATAATCAATAAAAAATGTATCTTCATAATAATGTCCTTATTTATAGAAATAGTATTATTAACAATATATCGAAACATAATAGATTAACACAAGAACGAGTTGCAACAGGTAAAATATATGATATTTATATTTTTAAATATTATTTTTATTCATAACCATGTTGGCATGCTCGACAAACATTTCTTTAGGAATCTTGTATGTGATACTAACCATAAAAGTACTTATGATGGTGGAATTTGTTACCGGTATCAAATGTGTCATTATGTTGCTAAAAATTGCAAGTAAAATTGAGTTTTTCGTTTCGTAGACGTATTTGCATTCCGGATGCTTTCCTGATCGCGGACGCTCTGCTGATTACACTGCAGAACATTTGTGAAGGGCTGGTGGTTTATCCCAACGTGATTCAGCGGCGTATCCGCGAGGAACTGCCCTTTATGGCCACCGAGAGCATTCTCATGGCCATGGTAAAGGCCGGTGGCGATCGGCAGGAATGCCATGAAAAACTGCGCGAATTATCGCAGCTGGCGGGGAATGTCGTCAAGCAGGAGGGCAAGGACAACGATCTGCTGCAGCGCATCCGCAACGATGCTTACTTCGCCAAGATCCATCAGCAACTGGACGACCTGATGAATCCGAAGGCGTTCACGGGACGCGCCGAACAACAGGTAAAAATGCGGCGAAATTTGGAAACAACATCCGAACATCGGATAAAAATAAACGGCCGTTTGTGACTAAGCGCTAGTCGGCGGAATTGTCGACTTTCGCACCGTTGTGTCAGCTTTAAATTGATTTTCATTTACTTGACTTTCATCGAAATATTCTTTGTCACTGCCAGATACACTAGTCCTAAGCGTGCAAACCCTCAAAGTGCTATAAACAAATCATCCGAAAAGGACAAGTAAAAAATTCTGTCGATTTTCACTTGACTCGAATGACGGCGCGCTAACGCGGCCGTAACTTGTATCAAATGACGGGCTTGATAAAAAAATTTCGGGTTAAACCTACTTCGTTCATAAAGTACTGCGATACTTTGCAAACGTTGCAGTACACATTTCAGTACCACTTTAATGCGGTTTGCTTTTCTTGCGTAGGTGAAAGAGTTTCTGGATTTGGAAGTGCGTCCCGTGCTGAATGCGTACACGAAGGAGCTGGCTGGCATCGTGAGGGTGGAATTGTGATGGATGCTACCGCATCCTGGAATTTTGAGCAGTGTTTACACAATCATGAATATTATTAGTAATTATTGTTTTTACCGACCAGACGTCGAAGTCCCGTTAATCGGGTTTGTAATGTTAACGTTGCGAGATTTCCATATACCGTAATTGTCCGCTCGTTTATTGTTGTTGTTGTTGTTGTTATCCTTTGTTTGTTGTATTTAGTTCTCGATGGAATAAAGAGCAGATCGTTCTATAGGGTTCTCTGCTCTTGATGTAATAAAAACAATATGAAAACTCATTCACGGTCTTGATAAATTTTTTTCTTCGGCTTGTTCTGATGTGATCGCTACTCGGCTGATAGGAGCGGGGAAAGTGTCGGAAAATTAAGTTTCTAATACCGATCTGTGTACTTCCTTGCTAGTTGCACTGAGACATGCACTAATTGCAGAGAAGCATTTGCTGTTGGTTTTGACTATGCATACGACAAAACCCAAGCGGAGGATGTCTGTCACACTGTGGGTGCCGTGCTTATGACAGTGGCGTAGCCAAATCCCCACGAACGAGGCGCCAGTTGGTGCTTCAACGCATGGCTGCCGCACTTTCCCAACAACATGCATCCCCATTCCCCATACCGGAACAGTCTGCGGAGCGGTGGGTTTTATTCATAAAGTGAACGATGATCAGTTTGTTAAAAGGTTGTATATGGATATCCCAACTCTTGCACAGCTTAACTGATACCGTAGCAGGTTGCACGGAATTTCCCTGTCCGAAGCGCAAATTTCTCTGGAGCATACGCGCACCACGGAACGACAGCGTCTGTGTTATAGTGATATAATTATTGTATGGATCGGAATGTTGCACCTAAAACGCTAAAATAAAGAGTTATTATGAAAATGTTTAAGTGGCTTCCTTCAGGAACAATTTTGAACAATATTTGGCTTAATAACCTGGTTTTTGTTAAGGAAAACGCCCAGTATCGCAGCTAATAAGGGAACAAAGCGCTGCATTGGTACCTGTTTTGAAGTAGCACATGTAACATTACAGCAGCATTCCTAACCATAAGAATCGTCACGGACATAACTTTTTTTAGGTGATCTTATTTCTACTCCCTTAAAAAATTCTTTTTCTTTCGTTGCTTTATGATCTACCTGTTTAACATTCATTCTTCTGACTCTTCACCACGTATATTGTAACACGACACCAATAAACAGAAACAAATGTGCAATAAGTAACAACCAATAATATGCATTACCAAAGAAACCACAAGAGCGACAATAAGATACCTTCAGGAAAAATTAAGCACTTATTCAAGATGAACAGGAAAATCCGACTTCCATTCATTTTTGGATTGAATTACACTGCTTGTTTAGTAAAAACCGAAACGCAAACACAAGATAGGCAAGTACACCACCACCTGAACTCTGAAGAATAAAGGACACCACTGTTTGTGGAGGATACAGTTTTGTGTTTGAGTCGGCTGTGGCAGTTAGGTAATACATATCTGCACAGAACGGTTAACGTTTCCGACCAAATTTTTACTGCTTGAAAACCAGATGGCCGTGACGTGCCAGTCCGTACACCATAACGCCGAAAGCGACACAGGAGCCAATAGTGCGCACCAGGTGCATGTAGCTCCACGTCTCCAGCATCTCTCGGCGTCGGCCTGTTTCGAAGCGGGACTGACCACCCTCGGTGACACGCTTACTGTCCTCGCAGATGGCGTTATTTGTCGGCACCATGACTATAAAGGTGTAGGGCAAAACAGCCAGAAATGTCGCTCCCACGCCCAACCACAATTTGCGGTCGAAGTCCGAGTTGATGATTCGCAGAGCGTGGGTGATACTGCCCACGCCAGCCAATGAACATAGCGAACCTGTTATAACGGGTGTAAGTACAGTATCGGAACTGCCGAGGAAATTTATAAATGGGCTGTCTCAATTTTTAGAACAAGCCTTGTTTGCTGTAACACTGAGTGAGCTTAACATGCAAGGTTACTCAAAAATTTTTGTTTACTAGTATATACTTATACACAAATGGCTTTTTTATTGTATACATCTGTATAATAAGATCACCATACTACATGTAATTGTGGATCCGGATGGATTATTCAGCTTCCCCTGTATTTAAGTATGAAATTATTAAACATACCTTGCGCGATGAAAGCGCGATGGTACATATACGGGAAGAATCTCCAGTTTTCATCCAGACCAAGATCGCGCATCGCCGGCACTTCCTGTGTTGACATATAAAACGCTGTGCCGGCAAATAAGCCAGCGCTCACGGTGGTCAGTCCATCCAGGTTATTAAAAAGCGGGTGCGGCATGATTCAGCCGTTATTGAAAGTATAACAATTTTGGGAGAGATTAGAGGAAACTGAGAAAAAACGGCTGTGTTATACTTCAAAGTGGAAGACGGAAAAAGTGATTAATCACGCGACCATAATCTTTTAAACGCCTGTCATGTCGCCCACTTTTGCAGTCAGCATTATGCGAAACTGGTTTAAAGTGCAGACGCTGCAGTACGGAGAATATCAAGCAAAACAATCTGCATAGCACATACTTCTCGTACATCGTTACGTATGAGCCAGATAGACATATGGAAGATATTATATATACCGTACTTCCGTTGGCTACCGCCGGTATCCCGTACCGCAGTTTACCGGTTTCTTTGTTGTTGATATAACGACTGTTTACACTTCGCTGAACAGCTGCAGACGGCGTAGTAACTTATCAAGATGTACGGCGAACGATGGCTTTTAACATCGGCATGTGCCGGTATACTGTGTACGATAATATAGCATAATATGCAAAGCATAGGATGTGCATTCGTATTTGTAAAATGCAAGGGACTTTCAAACTAGGCAGTACTCCGCGCGTGAAAACGTTTTACTGAATAAATTCTACTTTGAAACGTTCGTGCAAATTTGCGCCGAGGTCGTGATAATTTTAGGCTTATGTTCAGTTATTCTTCACACAAGAAATACAATCAATCAAAACTAAGAAAAATTCAACAACAGCGATTATACCGTACTTGTGCCAGTTATCTTAACAAATCCCGCTACAGTGAATTATGAAGACCATGATCATGCAAATAAAAAATCATAACGACATTAGCACGGCGCTAGCACAGCAACAGTAAATGCCAGTAACCTATCGCTATCTGCAACCGGTTATCCCGTTACTTCCAGACGGTTTTACTGCCGGAAAACCAGATTGGCATGACGCGCCAGCGCATAGACCATGACACCGAAGGCAGCGCACGAAGTGACGGTGCGCACCAAGTGCATGGAGCTCCACTTCTCCAGCATATCCCGGCGCTGATGGATCTCAAAACGGGACTGTCCACCTTCGGTCACCCGTTTGCTGTCCTCACAGATGGCGTTATTTGTCGGCACCATGAAGATGAAGGTGTACGGGACGAGCGCCAAGAACGATGCTCCTACGCCAATCCACAATTTCTGGTCGAAATCCGAATTTACAATGCGCAGTCCATGGATGATACTGCCGACACCAGCCGTTATACCCGCAGCGCCTGGAGTCAGAATAAAACGTTCTTGAAAATTTAAGTGTTTTTGTGTACAGAGTGCTTGCTTAAGTTGTTTACATACGCCTAAAGAACGAGGTAGACATTGATTTTTAAAACAAAACAGCATTTAAGGCAAAAAAGAATATGTTTAACGATCAGCAGTTTTTTGCAAGCGAAATAACTGCAATTAAGGTAAAACAGTAGCATACTTTGGTAAACAAATGCACGATGGTACATGTAAGGGAAAAACCTCCAGTGCTCATTCAGGCCCAGATCGCGCATGGCAGGCACTTCCTGCGAGGAAGTGTAGAATGCCGTTCCGGAGAAAATACCAGCTGCCACCGTGGCCAGGCCATCCAGATTATTCAGGAACGGACTCGGCATGGTGTCGTATTTTGAATGCAATAATGATATAAAAAATATAAAGGCGTACAGAGTACTGTGCACTGTTGTCAGATTTCACAGCAAACTACAAACTGCGAATGTCTTCAAATTGAAAAGACCGTACCGGTGCGCAGCTGTACTGTGTACATAACCACTGCAGTCGCAGTGTTCCCAACGTATGCATCGTCGCTTACTTTTACGGCTACCACGTATGCTGAACCGGTTTAAAATATTATCGATAGGATCGCACGCAGAAGCGGCAAATGGAGATATGTGGATAGAGATATGTATGGCAGGAGTCAATATTAATTATTATTCCCCAGCGTCATGTAGCCGTGAACGGTATTAAACGGTACCACGGCTGACGGTTGGAATGTACTTGGCATCTTTATTACTGGCATACGATTGCACCATGACGGTACAAGCAAGCCGGGAGAAATAGTAGAAAGCTTATTTGTTTTACAAACCCTAATGTAAACACTGGCATGTTGCTGGCTAGAATATTTTAAATACAAAGGCAGTGAAAACTGAGTAAATGATCGTCTGGTCCAGTAAAGTAAGAACAATATTTATATCACAATCCGAGGTTGCTTTAATTTGGGTAATTACGAGTCCATGAATGTATTATCTGGTATATACTGTACAATACACGTATAGTACACATACACGCACACATATACAGTACACATACACGTAGTTTGTAGCAGAACGTTTAATGCTATGCGCCTCTTTCGACAAGGATATTTTACGAAAATCATTCATGAAAGCCATGCGCTGTAGAACTATCGATTATACACTCCTACGTCTACATTCTTATCAAAACAAAAGTAGGATTAAAAATCAATGAACCATTGCGACTTCACCGCTGTAAAAGAGTCGTTTATTATTAATTAGGTATGGCAACGTTTGCTGCTGCAAGATTTTCTGCGCTTCTCATAAGCACAAAATCGGCCTGAAAATTCTTCTCAGCACCATTTGGGCATCTTGATTTGTGGAAGCGATGGTGATCTACAAATTTGCGATACAATTGCTTGTTAGCATCAGTATTAAGCACATGACATATCGTACGGAATTACCGGTGTCGAGAGATAGCCGAGATAGAATACCAAGAGTATCCATTGCCGAATAGCGGGATACTTTTCTTGGGCATCCGGAACGATGGCAACGAAAATCGGGTCGGAGGCAAAGCCAATCAAATGCACGACCGACATGCAAAACAGTTCCTTGGCCAACTGGATACGTCGCTCACTTCTTCGCGTATGTTCGGCTCGAATCCTTGCCGGGGTGGAATGCATGCTAGTTGATCTGGTGCCAGATCCAGATGCCAAAGACTGCGTCGCATTTGTAATTTTTGCCTTCCTGCTGATTTTCACTCCAATAAACAGAGCAATGTACAATCCACAGGTTAACAATAACGGCATAAATACGGCAAAAATTAAAATCGCAGGAAAACTCGCGTCACTCGTATCGACATCGCAAGTTCGCGCCCGGGGATTCAAAATAAATCCTTTCTGCGCCAGACGAAATTTTAAAGGGGCGAATATTGCAATAACCCAGGGGATTAAAATCTGCGCAGCGATTACCGGTTTCGTTATCCAGCTTCGGTATTTGAATGGCCAAATAACGGCTACAAAGCGGTTTAGGGCCAAAACGGATAATCCGTACCAAGCAGCGGCATACGTGATAAACTGACCGTATTCGAAATGCCGGCAGAATTTGTCAGCAACGTTCGGGATAAGCGGCAGGAGAACGTAATTGACTGGCCAGTAAAACAGCGTTATCATGCATTCGGTGATTAATTGGTGCAACATCAAGACACGGGAACCAGTAAGGTGTTCGCGGTTCTTGACCATTACGGTAATCAGAAATACAGCGGCCGTGAGGAAACCTACGTAAACGCAAGCAACGGTGCCGTGGAATGCTGCGCGACCGTTTTTATGTTCAGTGGCACTAGCGTTCGACGCATTTAAAAATAGTCTATGTGTAAAATTGTACATTATGGCCACAATCTGCAAATTGTAAGCTAAAGGTCATACATAGACTGTCACTAGGTTGAGATAAACAATCCGCTCTGCTATTGATGACTGACTCACGTTTGGCTGGCACTTTGTAACCTGATTTCGATATTATGAGTATAAGGATACGGTATGTTAGCCTGGGCAAATGCGACTGAATGCACTCCGGGATTTCCGGTAATTTAGGTCACGCAGGAAGCGTCAAAGATTATGGGCACGACCAATAAAGTCAATTAGCAATGTTTTTAAAACAGCGAGGCTTCCTGCACATTCCGGAACTGTGACACGAGGTTGGACCCGCTGTCCCTGGCTGACGGATCCACTAATGTTTCTAGGGTTCCGTTATGGTTTACTATTCATGCTGCAGACATATTGTTTTTGTTCATCTAGCTCTTTTTTCACGTTAACGTTCCGCTTATGCATTGATTTAAAGTGAATCCGCGCGAGAACACGTTTCCTTGAATTCTTCCACCAACGGGGTGGGTGACCAATCAAACTATGTATCAAATTTCTCGAGAAGCCTTCTTCTTTCCTTAGCAAATACAGTATAATGGAACCCATCAGAACGGAAATCTTTAAAACACCTCCCAAGCCAAGGAAAATTATCTGTAGTAGGGACTGTTGCCTCCTGCAGGTCATGGTGCGAAATACTATAATAACATAAATAATAGTTGATATCTTTCATTCATAGCCCAGCTGTATTTGCAGCGCTAATTTCCCTTCACTTGGACCACATCACATACAGAGTACCTTGGCAGTCAACGTTCCTCATCAGCGTCAGTTCGAGGTTATTCTCAAAATGCGCAAGCTTTCCTTGCCCTGCTCTAGAAGTTGTCAGATCTGATTGGGAAACCCCTGCACAGTTGTGTTTCTGTTTGTATGGCGCGGGCATGCGAAAATTCGAAATGAAAAGAAATTCTAACTAAATGCTCTCCAGGTTTCCTTTATAGTACACAGGTCTGAGGCATGAAAAGTCTGTGCCGATTAAGCATCTGAAACAATACGTGGAGGGCGTGAGTAACGGCAACATGTCGTCAGTCGTTTTTGCCGCAAAGCGTGCCGCTATCACATACGAATAAATACAGTAGTGATGAAAACGTGCTATGTATTGTATGGTATAAATATATGATATAGGTACAGTGGACACCATAAATGTGGTTACACTTGACAATCGGTCCGAAGACCGATATTTTAACGGCAAGATCGACAACAGACCAAAAGAAGTCGGTCATGTCCATTGCGCGTAGACTCGTAATAAACTCAAGCACTTGGAATTTGCACATTTCCCAACGAAAACCATCAATCGATAGCTCAATGAATGAAAAAAAATTCATTTTGATATAAATTGGTTTTATTACTTCTAAGAGAAAATCGAGGTTCCTAAAGTTTCCCGTAGACATAGCATAGGATTTGAATCCACGGTTTGGTTTGTTTTCACGTACACGCAGGGATCCTATGCTTTGTCTACGGGAAACTTTAGGAACCTCGATTTTCTCTTAGAAGTAATAAAAACCAATTTGTTTGGTATCAAAATTCTTAGAATTTTTTTCTCATTCGTTTGAGCTATCGATTGATGGTTTTCGTTGGGAAATGTGCAAGGTGCAAGTGTAAACATCAGCAGGCCGACGGTCAGCACGGAATTGGATGTCTGAGTACAGATAAGTATCTGGTTGCGCGCGGTTTGAGTGTAACCACATTTATGGTGTCCATTGTACTTGTCGGTTGATAATTAATTTTGCCGCTCGCAGCTGTTCCAAATCACACTGCAATGACTGCTGCATCCACCAAATGCGAAAGCTAAAATTCATTCGAGTGAAAGCAGTACATTACGAGTAACATAAGTCGTAAAAGTAAATCGAAGCGCAAAGAGTATAATGGTATTATTTGCAGCCATCTATTTGCTATTTGCACTTTTGCATAACTACAGATACGATATAGCTCTAATCAGACGGACGGATGTAGTTGGCAGTGTCAACGGAACCTGGTTCCTGTGGGAATCTATGAACTATACTCGTATTTCTGCTGGAGTTTCGAAAACCGTACCCCATAAAAATTTCTAATGAAGCGTTCATATAGCACTGCGCATAGGCCAGCGGAAACCGCAAGCAGGCTTTCGACACTTTTTTACTTAGATTTTTTATCCGTTCCATCGTAAGAATTGTATAGTACAAAACGTACCATAATGGTCAACAGTACGGATAGTGATGCCCCTTTCCTGTACGACGGTAATTTAACGAACCCAACGACGAAATTCCAATGGGATTTCGTTGCTGGGTTTAAGGGTTTTACCGGCACCACAACATTTTTACTGAATGTCGCGGTGTTATTGATACTGTTAACCCAACGCACGTTGCGTACGACGTTCAACATCTACTTAATGAACCTTCTGCTCTCCAACATCGTTTTTTTCGTTTGTTCAGAGTTGTACAAAAATTATCTGGATGAAACACAACTGGTGGCCCGGTAACATTCTCTGCGAGTTGTATTTATACTCGCTGGACAATCTTGCCACCTGCATGAACTGGGCACAAGTTCTCATTACCACCAACCGTATCTGGGCTCTCACCTACCCCGCGCACTATCATCAGAAACACTCGCGAGCGGTGGCTACCACGCTGTGTGTGGGAATGTGGATCTTTGTACACGCGGCTACCTTACCCTTCGAGATTATGGACGCATTGTGGTATCGTTTGCCCGGCCCAATTAACGGCTGCCGGTTAAATTTTGATGCACACACCTTATATGCACAAATCTATGAAATTGTCATAGTAGATTCCACCGTAACCTTTATTCTCGTAACGTATCTGTATTTATTGTGGAAAGCAACAGCTCGCCGACGTGTCCGGACCGGTGATCAAGACGCTTTGGAGGAAACCGGTCAATCGCAACCGCGAAAAAGCGATGAGACCACGACACGGGCACGTTTTCAAGAACGTTACACGCCCTTTATCGTGCTGACTTCGTTAACTATCAATGCAATCGTCTGCTGGACGCCGTCAACGCTGGGTTATTTGTAGTGATGTGCTGCTACAGCTTTCAGCCACCTTACTTACTATTTACTAATTTTAAGGGATTATAATGGTAAACGTACCGTCTCGGAACGTTATTCCATCGCGTCGTCAGCAACAGCACCAAAACGCTGGCACTGGTCAACAAGCAGCACCGCGCCGACACCTTGAACCATGCTGTATCGGTCGTCGTCGAACTGCTGCGTCTGAAGCCAATAATTCCAGTTACTATTGTAAAAAACCCCCGCGCCGGCATAGAGAGGGTGCCAACAGCGGGAACGTTCAACTGGGGCAGTCCAGAGTGGGCGATAATCCGCTTCCATCTGCTGCCATTGAAAGCGGTTTGCCAGCGGTTGTTTGTCAGCAATTTCACCGTATGCCTTTCTCATTTTCTTCTACCGAGGTTTTATCCAGAAATGCCAAATTCGGGCCAGAAGCCCCAAAAGCTAAAACTGTTCATAAAGATTCCCATTATGAGATTTCGCAAGGAGGAGTGGGATGACGTATGCATGCAAAAGTGTAAAGCCGAATTAAATCGTAATTGCCCGCCGGTTACCTTGGCCATCGTTGAGAAACTTCAAAGTCGGCATGCGCGCTGGTTGGGAAGTGTTCCTTATCCCGGCAAGAAGTGGGCCGCGCTGCAGATGTTTCTTGAATTGTAAGCGTAGCAACTACTGTTTTGTAAGCCAACCTTGACAACGATGTTTCTGTGTTGCAGCTACGGAGAATGTCGGGTTAACGATATTGTCACATACTGGCGCGAAATGGATTTGAAAATATCTCTCTCTCGCCGTAATTTGGGTCTGATGAGGCACGCCTATAATAATATTATATTCTTTCTTTTAGTTTGTAGACTGGTCTGTCACTTTGATCAGTTGCAACTGGCACCTCCCGTTCAAACTGATCTTGTTAATATGATTAAAAAATTAAAGTCCTGAAACATCGAAAAAATAAAAGCAGGCGGCCATAGGCACTATCGTAATAAAACAGTTTTTATTTCAAAAGAACTCAGTCACAGCGAAATTAGCCGAAAATTCGGATACTGCACGCCTGTGACTTAGCTGCATCTAAGTTCCCACGTCTGCTAACCTTTTTGTTTCGCTTGAAAGTATTGATTTCTTGATTACCGTTCAGGTAACTTATTTTCCATAAAACGCTTTGGTGATAAGTATCCGCATGGGCTAGCTGTCATTAAAATCTCCCAGCTGTTAGGCAACAAACCACGACTGATCAACGGTGGTTCAGTTCACTGTCACAACAAATGGCTTTTTACCCTGAACTGCAAAATATTTAATACATATAATAAGTAAATGCGTATATAACGGAAGGTCACCGGTTCATACCAATCTAACGTAACTGAAGTTCCTGTTATTTTACAGCCCGCTATGTTAATGAAAATTTGTTTGTTTATCCAACCAGCACCGACCGAGTATGAGAACATCGTCATATCATACCTTTTGGGGTTGTTAATGTAAAATTTTACGTTCTTAAAACTCTGTAGGCCACATTTCCGTGCCAAAAACTGCTTCGATAGTCACGCGGACTTACACCAGTTTGCCGGGAACAAGGAAAAAATTTCCGACAATGCGATTTCGGAATCGACAGTGAAGAGCTAGCATTCACTTTCGCGTAATATCTCTGTCGTCTAAGCAGTTTTCCGCTTTGAATATTTGGAAAGCACTTGACAGAAGTGTATTCGACTGCAGTAATTTTCGGATGGAACGATTTTCCCACTTGATTGGGCAATATTAACACCGGAATTACTAGAATTATTCACCTTTTGCCGAACAAATGCCGCGAAAGAAGCCGCCAGGACAACCAACGCATTAGTTCTTTTTCAGTTGCTCGCAAGAAAGCTGGTATTTTTCTAATATAAAAAGACAGTTTAGTGGATGGAATAACTGCATTATTATAGTGTTGAATGAACCTGGACCTCATACCCAGCAATATTGTGAAGCTCTAAAGTAGATTGTAATACCATTACTTGACATGGCGCTCCTTTATCTTCTTATTTCTGGCATTGTGTCCTCCGTATCGTCATATGTGATAGTGCCCGAAGAGGGGCTTCCAAATACTCCGCCCGTAATTACAGTGGAAGATGCCGGCTATAAAATTAAAGTTCGCGAACAATATACATATACACATCCTGGATCCGTGTGGTCTATCAATATCTGTAAGTGAATTTGGGGATGACACGCTGATCATTGCAGGAGACTCCTGCAATTTACTATTTAGAATTAGTGTGCCCGCGTTATAAATTATTGTTACTTAAATGACTATTGCCTACAAAATGAAGCTACAATTACTTGTACATAAAAGACATCAAATGCAAGTTGCAACAGAAGGTGACGATTTCTTGTTTGCAAACCAAACGGATCAATAATTATAACGATTTATCGTCGTTTTATCATTGCGTACGAGTATAACAATGTTCCTGTTCTCACCACATGGCTGTCGTATCTTCCAGATCAAGACTTCGAAAACCCTCATTCGTACTTTAACGAACCCGCATTCACCGAAGGTCTGCCTCTATGCCCAAAAGATGGTTGGCCAAACTGCGAAAATTGCAACTTCGTATCCAAAAACGATTTCCAAAACGGTGGGAACGGCCATCCGTGGGTACTGGCACAGTGCTGTGCAACGCACCATTATGCGCGTACGCGAAAGCTGGCGCTACAAAACATATATCCTTATGCCTTTTTCGGAAAGAGCCTGGGAACAATTACCAATCCCAACGGAGACATATATCTGAATAAGGAGAACGACTTCTACACCTGGACTGGTAAGAAAGACGGCTTCTAATACAAATGACCTAGCAATTTGTTTTCTGGTAATGTATTGTCGCAAAGTTTAGCGACACAATTTAGACTGAATCAGTATGCCTTTTTAGGCGGCGACTTTGCTACTCTTCTGATAGCAATGGCACCGTTTTGCGAAGCGAGTCCAAAAAAATGTCTCCTAATTTCGCGATAATACAGTACCAATCAATGGCATCTGTGAAAAATTGTCAATTGAGTTTTATTTTCCAGACACCCTTTTCAAAGCTCAGTTTAATTTCCGGAACGACAGATTTATAGAGAACTGATAGAAGAGTGACAGTGCAAACGGAATAAAATGTATTTTACATATTTTATGTAATTTATACATATTCTACTGATTAAACACGGCACAGAATAAAGTGGCTATAGCTATAGGCAACAACTATTGTATCAGCTCTCCCGAATTCTCAAAATTATGTACTAGTAAACGGATAAACAGCAACATGTTTCAGAAAAGTTTATGTAATACTTAATTTTAGATGACCCATGCACGGGCGAATATTTGTGGTCCATACCGAAGCCTTATGTACCATTGCGTGTGCGCAATATGCCGGTGACAGGTATGACAGGTACGGAGTCAGCATCAATCAGGAAAGATCGGTGTAACCCAAACCGCTGCACATATTGACGTGTGTTTAAAGTGAGGCGAATGGTACTGCAGCTATATAATATTATACAGTAGCAGCATCTGATTTGATAGTAAATTATTATAATGCATAATATGCGAGTAATTAATTATTAAATCAGGTTGGATTGAAAAATACGTGCATTCTTGACACATGATTTCGTCGGTAAAATTACACGGTTACTGGCATGAGTTTGTCCACGGCGTAGCTTCGATTTTGATTTCCTAAAAATATCTGGATAAATTTTTAGAGTGAATCAATGGTAACCAATAATCAGATTATGACGAGTGGCTTGTTTCGAACAGTTGCACCTACTACACCCACCACTACAGCAGTACGATGTGAAACCTACGCGCAACCCTGCAGATAGCCGGAGTGTCAATGTTGCCGCACTTATGAGGAAAGCATGTCATGCGTGTGGTCGCACTTGTCTGGCTAATGTTATCGAGCGTGAGTATGCAAGCATGAAGCATGTACGAAGTTCATAGGTTATACTTTATACAGTGTGCTGAGTGATGTCTACTACCGGTATCTACAATTTTATTGTAGTATATAGATATAACTAGTATAAAGGTCGTAACCGCCCTTAGTGCAAGCGAGCGAGCGTGTAAACTTTTCTTGTTGTAAAAGACTCAGTTGGGTAACACTGCGTAACTGCAACAGAAGTACTGTACTGTGTCGTCGACTCATGTTGGCACTATTTTTTACAGTGCGCCAAATCTATGCTATACAGCACCGGGCACCGTGCACGGGTGCAGTGAACTGCTTGAACAATATTACAGTCAACCCGGGCGGCTGAAAGCGAATTCCGCAAAAAAAAAACGACTGACTGTATTGTTTTCCTAATTTTAAATGATTGGTGAGTTTTCATAATTTTTGTCAAAAATATGACGCCCGAGATTTTAGAAGGAAATCATTTTGGAAATTTAACGGCGTTCTCGACACGGCCCTGATAGTAGGCCGTATTTTGGCAACAGTCGCTATCAACCGCTTGGGTTGATTGTATGACTGCTGTTCCAGCAGTCCAGTGCACGCTTGCACTGCGCATGGTCCTATATAGCATGGAATTGGCGCAGTGTAAAAAATGGTGCCAACTTTAGTCAACGATACAGAAGTCAAGAGTCAACTCGCTTTTGTAGCTGTTGCTTATGCTGTGGAAGCCTTATCACCAGAGCTGCTCAGATATCATGTAAGCAATAAAATATCAGTTTTTGATACCGCTACGATGCCGATATGATCTCATTATTTTTATGGCGTTTTACGGAATTATGCCAATACAACATATTAGTTTTGAACGCTTTTTTTGATTCCCTTAAAAAAAGTATAATATTCTTTGAGCTTCGCAAGATATAATTATTATGCGCTTGTTCCTGCTATGGAGTGTGCGAGTACAGTACAATCATCTTTAATGCTCTTGCATTGCATAGATATGGGGAGCGTCCAGGTCCACTGGCGGAAGTGAACGAAGCGCTACGTCTAAGTATAAACTACAAGCTGATATGTGCTCCCCTCTTCGCTTCATTGATCGCTTTAACTTGCTGCTCATAGATAATTTCATAGATAATTTCATAGATCACGCGTCTGCTGAATTTTCAAAGATGATCGGCAAAACATTGCATATCCGAACGCAAGGAAGCCGCTTCAGTAGTTTCCTTTTTCAGTGCTTAAGCCTTGAGCTTCAACGTGGTAATGCTGTGTTTTGGGAGCTGTCCCTTATATTATTTTGAGCGAGATTTTTCTTCAACCTTGCTTATGCAGACCTTTGTAAACTTTCATCAAGTCATGTTTCCATGCGTTTTTATAGCTTCACAGTAAAATATTAACCTGTTCGGCCTCTTTTTTCTTTTTACAATCATAGCGTTTACTTTAGAGTTTACAGCCACAAAAACGCCCAAAAACAACTATGAAAATAAATGAAAGTTACCAGTTCCACAACACTTTTCATCATACCGAGCGTAATAGGTAAATTCTTAACTGAATAGTTTAGCGTGGGCAATATAAAAAAACAATAAATATCATTTAAAAATATGCCATAATACATACTTTCTGCCTGTTCTATTCATTCTGTTCTGCCTATATACTTCCTGCCGAGCAAATTATTATAATTCGTATAATAATTTACTCGTATTACCTTAAAAGTTGGTACTTGCTTGAAGACACTAATATACTGTACACGAATATAGTATAAACAACATACCAGTATAAACAACTCAATCATGAGTGATCTGGATCATATTCTGCATAATACATAATGGAGTACTCGCTACACAATTTCTGGATCAACATGTATGTAAGTACGATCATCAACCTAATTCACATTATCCGTCAATACACGGGTAGACCAAGTTTACCTTTGCCGCCCGTATGCCATCGCCTTTCAAGTTGCAGGTCAAGGCAAAGAAATGCAAAGTTATCTTTTTAACTTTACTTTTGCCGCCGTGAAAGCAGCTAGACCCTACTTTACCGTTGAGAAACGCCGTTTCTGAAAGCCTTTGGCGTCAAAAAAGGGGCACAAGTTCCGAAAAGGGAATTACCGTAAATACATTGCCGTTTCGTGACCCTTTTCGTACAGTTTCTTTTCTAATACATATTTCTGCACTGTCTTCGGACGGGCGAACAAAACGCTTTGGAAGAAGCGCGTTTGCAGGTTATTCGCATTCGGCAAAAAGTGATGAGATATTTTTTTATGTCACATATTTTTATGAACGCTATATACCCTTTGTCGTACTGAATTCGTTCTCTTAATGCTATCGCATGCTGGACACCGTGGGCGCTCCTTATTTGGCAGTGGAATTCTAAAAATTTAGTCACTGGTTCATGGAGACAAGTGCTGCGTTCGATCCAATCATCATCTTCTTCACAGATTTGCGAGCGATAGTGTGCGGCTAATTTCGATTCCCCCAGTGAAACACAGTTAGAAAGCAACCAGAATGAATATTCGTGTCGCACTTGGGACCAGGTATTAAAATTAGCGCGTGCATTGTCAGTGCAACTGTACGTAGGCGTGGGAGTGCTGCATTTTCATAAGCAGGTGGTGGTCTCATCTCCGGATTCATCCTCTTTGGCAAAACCCAGCCTTGCATAACCGCGTTACGATACGTTCGGCGTCTTGATTTGTTAACGTTATAGTTATCTAGAAAACGGAGGGCAAAAGTATGATTTCGAACCGATACGATTAAACTACGACTAGGTTATTAGTTCTATAACAGTTACCGGCGTGGAAAGGTAGCCCAGGTAGAAAACCAGAAGAATCCATTGCCGAACATGAGGATACCGCTCCGCACCGTCTGGCACAATGCCCAGGAACACCGGATCGGAAGCAAACCCAATCAAATGAATAAACGACATCAAAAACAGCCCTTTCGCGAGCTAGATGCGTCGTTTTCCGCGTCGCGTGTGAAGGGAATCGTCCCTCCCCTTGAGTTGTATGATACGCCTCTATGTATGTTCCAGTATCTCTGTTTCCGCCCCTTATTTGGGAGTATATATAGCGATGATGTCCACGAGTTCCAAGACAGAGTGTTAGTGTTTCAGTTCTGGTCGAGTATTAAAGTCGTTTGCCGAGTATTATATTTTCCCCTGCCGTCCCTCGCCACACTTGGAGTCGCATACCGAGAAACTACCTCGCTTCCTCGGAAAGGTCACCCGAGCCGATATCCGCTACCAGTTTTTTTTTTCGCTTTACCACCTCGTCCCCACCTCTACCCTTTGGTAAGTCATATTCTTCTACTGTTGAAAACTTTTTTTCTCTTAAAATAAAGAACGTCCGTAGTTGAGTAAACCACTTTTATTTCCGTAAACCAAAGCAGCAGGTTAATGTCATGGCCGCTCATCAGATCCAGGCGCTAATTGATCAAATGGCACAGGCTAATACCAATAGCAATAATGCCGTGCAGCAGTTACAGCAGATTGCAAATAGCACCCTAAACTTTTTCCAACAGCAGGTCAGCAATAATGTCGCTACAGTTAAATCGTTGCAAGTTAAAGATCTGCCGCGATATAGTGGTGCAGCTATGGAAGATGCAGTCGAATTTTTAAATCAGTACGAGACGTTGACCACTGCAAATCATTTCACCCCCAGCATAAAGTCGATCATTTCCCCATGTGCCTGTACGGATACGCTGTGAAATGGTTTGGCACTCAGCCAGCCATTCTCACCTGGCCAGTACTTAAAGAAGATTTTTTGAGGGAATTTCGCAAATCTCGGTTCGAGTTAGATTTGGTAGGTGAACAAGCACGAGTCCTCGTTAACTCGGATCCGCGTGCGTACGTCAGCAAAGTGTTGGATTATGTCGCAGCGACAAATCCACAAGCGACAGAACTCGAAAAAGCAAATCGTCTATTCGAATCCTTACACCTTGAACTTAAACCCCATTTTGTCGCGAATACACCCCAGACTGTAGCCGTCTTTATCGAGCGTTTGCGCAGTGTTACCGTCAAGGAGGCATATAAGAAGTCCATCGAGATGGCTAATAAGGCTAACAGTACAACGCAAGCATTTTGTGTTCGCTAGCTACCACGGCCGGCGCAGTTCCCGAGCAGGACATTGTCAATGTCTTTTCACAATTTACACAAGCAGTACAGGATGCCGTCAACCATATTACCGCTGCCTGTGAGGGGACAGAGTATTTTTCGGATGATGATGAGGATGACCATTGTTACACAGATCGGCAAAATAATTTTTTATCACGAAACAGGTTATGATTATCCAGACTCAGGTGGTCGAGAGAATGGCAGGAGGGATTTTAGTTATACGCGTAGCAGTGGTCAGCCCATTTGTTACAGTTGCGGCGCGCCTGGCCACATAAGCCGATGGTGCCCTACGGCCGCTGATGAGACAGGTAGGCAGTTTTATATGGGTCCGGCACAATACCGTTTTGATAACGAAAGTCGAAATTATCTTGCCGATACAGTTCAAACACCTCAACCGGCACATCACTTAGCATATGCTCGAACACCGTAAGGCATACAGGAATATGTTCCGGTGCAGACTCTAGGCAGTACGGCCACTGGCAGTGCACGGCCTGCTGGTTCAGAAAAATAGATTCTGTATAACTGTTTTCGGCAAGCGCAATAGAACAATGCTAGCTGTATTATTTAACATAAATCTATGTGAAAGTTTTGTGAAATTTAACCCGATGATGTGTTTTAAATTTGCTTATCGGTAGCTACGTAATATTGTGGTTTATACGTGTTGTTAAAAGGGATCCCTCCCGTTCATATTGTAAACGGGCAACGCATGGATTTTTATGGCCAGAGCACATTATGGTGCGATTAATGAATTTGAGAATGCATGGCATGTGCGGCTTGAAAATTATTCTTGTGATGAATTTCTGTAATTTCCTTTTTTGGGCATAAAAGCGCTGTCACACGTGTCACTCTTGCTTTATTTGTTTCATCTCGTCTGCTCTGGATTCTGCAGCTGTATACCATTTATCCTTGCATAAATGCTAACATCCGTCAATAACATCGATATGGGCAATAACAAGTCGAGCGATCTAGCAAAACCATTTGAATAACAAAACTATTCAGACGAAAATATCCTCCTAAATCCGCTCATAACAACTTTTAATGGCACGAAAACATCGTAATAAAATCCCGTTATCTGGGTCAAGTTTAATTTCGGATTTTCGATCACAACACGCCAATGAAATTCTGCTTGCAATCAGTATCCGATAATTAAATTGTATAATATGTTCTGTGCACGCAGTTTTGCTAATGATATTTTTACGTGCAGCGGATGCGACACGCAAACTTATTTACTGTTCAAAATGCTCGATACGATGACCTTATTTTACTCTCCTCTTCCCGCCCCATAATATGGTGCAATTTGCTAACAAAGAAAAATCTGCTCCGAATTTTCCAGAAACAAACAAAACAGAATTTAAACTCAAGCCTATAGTACAGCGGCGCCTTAACAGATTTGTAATACAAATTATTTTGTTAATATTGCTTTATCATCTTTTGTAAACATTTTATCTTGGACCGGCTTAAAAAAAATAAACTGAACAACGTGACCACGTGCCGATTGGACCGAAAGCGCAATCACAGATCAAACTGAAGACTCTAACCGGCAAAATATTCATGTTGTATGGCCTAAGGTTACTGCGTAACCTGTGCGATTATTGGCAGCGTGTTAGCCATTGGTCGCTTCATGGGGAAGCGGGATGTAACACCGCCCCGAAGGAGACCGTATAAATAGCTGTCCCGGGAAGCTTTATCCTCAACAGCTCTTTTAGTTTTAGTTTTTCGCTGCCAAGGTTTAACTAATCTTTGGACATTGATACCGCAGCGAATCGTGTTAGCTTTTTGATCTTACGGGCTAAGTTACCTTGGTTGTGACCTTTAGCAATTTTGAATACGTTCCGTAATCATTTTCCAGCTAACACTTATTTTGAATTGTTTCTCTACTATCGTAGATAGTTAGAGACAGATAAGATCTTCGTTTTATCGTTCGATTAATTTCTAACGATTTTTAAAAGTTTTTGTAATTTTGTGCTGTTGTATTAATTTCCCTCCAATAATCATGTCGTCCAAAACGGCTCTGAATAAATTGAAAGTGTCTGAGCTTAAAGAAGAATGCCGAAAGGCTGGTCTCGCAGTGGATGGAGTCCGCACTGATCTCCTCAAACGCCTGTATGACCACCTTAACCTTTCCTCTCCAGTTCCTCCGGAAGCATTCTAGGATGCCAAGTCAAGGCCACAGAGTGCGTATGAGGTATGCGGTTTGGAGGAACTTAAAGACATCCTGGGTTTGACTGTCGAAACTATCCAGCTGCTCAACTCCGCCGGATATACCACCGTCGCAAAACTGCTGATGTTGGGTAAAAGCCAGCGCCTTCCGGGCAACCTTCAGTTCATCAATCATCATGCTGATCAGACTGCCATTGAATTGTTCATCGCTGACTCCCTTGTCGGTTCAGTTGTTGACGCCAGGGATGTGATCAACAAGCGCCGCCACACAGGGCATCGTTCCGGCCACCACTCGGTCGCATCTCGTGGATCCGGGCGCGGTGGACATCGCGGTCGTAGCCGTCCTCAGAGCAGTCAGCCGCGTCACCACAACGATCAGCACCATCACCACGGTGATCAACATCATCACCACACCGATCCGTCTTCCGCATCGGGTGAGTCATCTGCAAGTCGTTCTGTATCACGTTCACGTACTCGTTCCGAGTCGCGAAGCAGATATATGAAACTTTCATCGCATGCGCGTAATCTGCCTCGGCCGCATCATCAAGCACCGTATGAAGTAAATGCAAACGGCAAAAAACGCCGGCCTACGCCTACAGACATCTCGTTCTCTGAGTTCATGGTGTATAGTCTGCGTACGGCACTTCGTTTAGCCAGAACAGTCTCGGGAGTTTACCAGAAATCCCTCGAAAACTATCTGGAATACCTGGAGTTTTTGTCAGTACGTCAGCGAGATTATGATGACGATGCGGTTCTTAAATTTGACGATGAGTTCCGTCGACAGGCAGATTTCGAAAATTTGAACTTTCTAGCGTGCAGGAGCGTGCCATGTTGTGTGATAAATTTTTTCATGCAAAGACACGCCGTCATGAGGAAAGCCACAAAGTTAATAAGAAACAGCTTTTTCGTTCCTATAAGCAGCCAAAACGATACCGGCATGCATGTTGTTTTTTGTGGCAAGATAACCGGTGTACAGCAAACACATGTTCCGGTTTTCCGCACGTGTGTGGCCACTGCGGCGCCAACCACCAAGCGGCACATTGTGGCAGAGCAAACAATCGCGCTGCCGGTCACAGTGCCACGTGAAACACCAAGCCTTGCCGCCGTAATTAGCGCACCATCAGTCCAGGTTGGCGGCAAGGCAATAGTTATTGACACAGATCTCCTTCACAGGTGTTCTCTCACCCGCTCACTCGGTGTCTGGGAAAGAGAATTGCACTGTGATGAAGACGCTGTTTTTCTTCTTACTGGGATCGCAAAGGCTTCAGATTAGTGAATAATCTTGATGTTTTTGTCTCTGCTGCATGCGCTAATTATGCCAGTGCTTTGAATCCCAGCAGCAAGCTTTTGCTTGATGAGCTTTTTCGCGAAGAGTTAAATATGGGACGTTTCTCAAAACAAGCTCATAAACCACTTCGCGTGCACGCGATAGGAGCCGTTCCCAAGAAAGGCTCTTTGATCCCGCGTCCAATTACAGATTGCAGCCGGCCTTTTGAATGTTCTCTTAATTCTTATATCGAAGCAGAATCATTTACTTTGATTCTATCGATCATGTGTGTGAGATTGCTAAGCCGGGTTGTTTTTTCGGAATCACTGATATTAAATCTGCGTACCGCTGGGTGCCGGTGTATCCGCCTCACCGTCAATTACAAGGTTTTGCGTGGAAATTTGAAAACGAAGCTGAAAATTATTATATCGATAACTTTCTGTGTTTCGGACTTTCAAATGCCCCACATATTTTTCATCGTATATCGAAAGCGATTGTACGCATGATGCGCCGGCGTGGTCATTGTGTTATAGCATACTTAGATGATTTTTTGGTGATATTTTTGGTGATAGCTTACACCTTTGAAGCTTGCCAGTTAGCTCAACGTGACTTAATAGCTCTGCTAACGTCACTGGGTTTTGAAGTAAAGCATGAAAAAATCATTTTGCCAACTCAGCGTATACAATTTCTAGGCTATATCATTGACTCAGTCAACGAACGCTTGGAATTGCTGGTTGACAAAATGCAAACCTTGTCAGAGTTGGCATATGCATATTCTCAGAAGCAAAAGCTTACAAAAAAAGACCTTCAAATTATCGCCGGTCATATGGCTTTTGCCAGTAAAGCTGTTTATGGCGCCCGAACTTTCGCGCGCATGTTTTATGATTGCATAGCACAGCTTAAACGCGCCCAAGATAAATTCCGGCTAACCGCAATATTGCGCAAGGAACTGGGATGGTGACACAAATTTTTGGCAACGGTCAATGGCTTATGCCCAGTTGAACTGGGGAAAATCTGGCCAACATTAACAATTAGTACTGACGCCTCGTTTTCCGGTTATGGCGCGGTGTTTAATGATCAGTGGTTAGTAGGTTGTTGGGTGGACATCACCTCTGCGCTGATTCCAACGGGTTTCACAAGAAACTGGATGGCAGCACCCACAACCAATACTAACCTGCGCGCTAATATTAATTTTTTGGAGCTAATTGGAGCATGTCTCCCGCTGCTAGTATGGGCACCATTATTCTCGGGCTGTAAAGTGCTTGTTTTTAGCGACAACACGCAAACAGTTGCGTTTTTAAATCGCGGTAGCACAAAGAATTGTGAAGCACTACTCTGGCTCAAAGCGGTTTATTATGCCAGTTTGCGCTTTAACTTTCGTGTTGCTGCTGTACATTCAGCCGGTGTTTTAAATGTTCAAGCGGACGCTCTTAGTCGCTTAACCGATTCACCGAGCCAGGGGAGCCGGTTTTTACAAAGCTTTGCAAAGCCTTTTCCCGGTTCCAACTTACCGCGCGATGTTCTTTGTAGCTACCCAAATTCACGCACTGGAACAACGATTGAAACGTTTGCAAATGCAAAGGATGGCTAAATCTACACAGCGTACCCGTTCCTCCCAGTGGCACTGTTTTGAGAAGTTTTGTCAGCAGTATAATTTACGGGCATTACCGACTTCGGTACATACCGTCTGCTTGTTTATCTCACACTTATCTCGCACGTTAGAGTTTTCTTTTGTCATAAATTATGTAAACGGATTAGTATCGTTTAATAACTTTCACGGCCATCCCTCTCCTGACCTTTCGCATTTTGCAATTACACGCGCTTTAAGTGGAGTGCAACGGCAGCGGTCCGAACTTCCACACAGAAGACGCGCATTAGGTATAACCGAACTTTTTGCTATACATAATCAACTGCCAAAAGTAGAACGCCGTTTCCGTTATTGTTTTTGGGCCGCATGTTTGATAGCCTTTTTCTCTATGTTACGATCTTCTAATTTGTTCTATAACAAGCGCGGGTTACATTTAAGGCCTAGTGACGTTTCTTTCGGGGAAAAGGTAACTGTACTTACCGTGAAACAGCTCAAAACCAACCGGTTTCAAAGTTGTACTCTACGTATTCCAGTACATAAGTTGCCCGCATCACATCCGTTATGCCCCACAAGCGCACTGCAAGTGTTGTTGGCAAAACTGCCATCATTTTCACAAAGTGCTCTATTTTCTTACGCGCACCATAATTTGGTTGTTCCTTTGTCGGCTAACAGGTTCAACGCCTTACTACGGTCAACATTACACCATGCCGGCCTATCAGCAGCCCATGTATCAACACATTCCTTTAGGCGTGGTGCAGCAACATATGCCCACTCCCTGGATGTTCCAACCGACGTATTGAAAGCGCAAGGAAACTGGAGGAGCCGTTGTTTTGAACGCTACGTATCGCGGGACTACGACTTGCGGCTACAGTACTCCACAATTCTATCGCGACACCTTTCCTAATTGACTCGGATGGTTACTTTCTCGTTCCCCGTTCCTTGGTTTGTTTTTTACTTTGTTCTGGGCGTTTTGGAGGTTTTCGGTTGCACCCTCGGTACAACCGTCCTGTTTTTGTTTGGTTTTTGTTGGTATTTCATATGCTCAGAAATAAATGCCGAACGAGAGGAAACACTGTTGTTGTTTGCTGCGTACGTGATACAATAATGGTCTAAGGTTACTGCGTAACCTGTGCGATTATTGGCAGCGTGTTAGCCATTGGTCACTTCATGGGGAAGCGGAATGCAACACCGCCCCGAAGGAGACCGTATAAACAGCTGTCCCGGGAAGCTTTATCCTCAACAGCTCTTTTAGTTTTAGTTTTTCGCTGCCAAGGTTCAACTAGTCTTTGGACATTGATACCGCAGCGAATCGTGTTAGCTTTTTGATCTTCCCACCGTCCCTCCTTTACCAGATTCAATTGAGAGGTTTTCGGTTGCACCCGCGGTACAACCGTCCTGTTTTTGTTTGGTTTTTGTTGGTATTTCATATTCTCAGAAATAAATGCCGAACGAGAGGAAACACTTGTTGTTTGCTGCGTACGCGATACAATAATAGAGATGGTTGTTTCGGACAGTCGCTGGCTTGTGACCAACAACTTCGGCCCTCGGCCGCGCAAGCAGCCAGGTTCAGGCACCTCTCTGTGAATTGTCTTCCACTACCGCTCTGGAGCTATCGTCGAACCCTGTTATATGGTCCATGCGCTGATGTTGTGTGGTCTTCTGTTAAAAACTTTATAAATTCACAGAATTTCAAAAGAAAAAAAAGAAAATAACTCGGTGCCACAGTAAAATTTGGCCAAAAAGATGGCGGTGCCACAGTAAAATTTGTTTTCGAAAATGCAAAGTGCCGGATTTCAAGTAATCACAGGATTAACCTTATCACTAAAGTTGTAATTGGACTGGTAAGGCGTTGTACATTGCTATGGCTGCTTTCAAAACCATATAAATCCAAGCTGTTCTTTGTCCCATTCACCGTGATCCTCCCACTTTAGAGTCACCGGAGAGTGGCAGTTCAAGTGAACAGTTTCGCGCTTTGCTTCTGCCCACGTTTTGTTTTGAAATTTTTTGAAATTCGAAATAGTTCCCACATTGCCGCATCCCGGAATGATGAAATTTATTTGCGCGCTATATATTCAGTTACAGTTTGATTTAATAGCTTGTTTAGCATGCTTTTTCCTGTTCGAAATCTAACAAAACAAAGTAATTTTTTTATTTGTGTTGGGAAGCTCGGTTTTTAAAAAAAGTTTGGGAATGTTGTTTTGGTAAGCTGTTCCTTTTATATGAAAATAAAAAAAAATATCGCTTTCTGTTCCCAAAAGTTTTTCGCGTAGTCTTGGCTGTGCTAGCAAAAAGTGTTTTAATACGCCATTTTGAAAACTGTATAGTTCTCTGTACAGTCCCCATAAATAAAACTCAGTTGGTTACTTCACTGTTCTTTGCCTCGCCATATTTTCTAAGTCCACTATTTCCCAGCTTTTTAACCTGGTCGATGATATTAGCAGCTCTGAATTCCCAGCTTTTGCCCTGTTCGGTGTCTTTTACATTTACTGCCCGGCGCCCGGTCAAGCCAGCGTTTGGTTGTATCGTTACTGTGTGTGTGTGTTACCGCTCTTTCTCTCTCTCTCTCTATGTCTTCTTATGGCAACTATTCGGTTATAACGCATGCATATGATGTCTTCTATTTATGCTGGCTGCATCATAATTTTGCAAATTTGAATACATAGCAATAAACATGTCACAAACTACGTTTTACTAATGTTGTTTTTGAGGAATATTTGCAGTGAATAGTTAATTTAACCAAGTCACAGAAACTCCACCTCGAGTGCAACGCTTTCCCTACCATGGATCTGTCATCCACGACCGCATCATGTCACCGGAAAGTGCCAGCGAAGATTGTGTCCCAACCGATACCAGTTATAGCTATGGACTCTGGATCCTGGACAACTGGACACCGTCGAGTGCAGTACTTTTTATAATTAATATCTTTGCCTGCCACTTCTTTGTTGTAATTGCTACGTGTTGTACAACCAAAAAAATCTGCCAGTATTTTCTCTTTTGTGCTGATGTTACGATATTTCTGATATTTCTTTCAATATTGACTTTTGCATTAGTGGTCCGATTCCTGCTTTTCGGTAAAAACGGAGTTTTTCCCGTCTGAGAAGGGGGAAATGTGAAGGGAATCGTCCCTCCCCTTGAATTGTATGATATGCCTCTATGTATGTTCCAGTATCTCTGTTTCCGCCCCTTATTTGGGAGTATATATAGCGATGATGTCCACGAGTTCCAAGACAGAGTGTTAGTGTTTCAGTTCTGGTCGAGTATTAAAGTCGTTTGCCGAGTATTATATTTTCCCCCGCCGTTCCTCGCCACACGCGTATATTCGGTTGCCACGACTGGAGCCGGCGTCGTATTAGACGTCTGCTGGGTTGTGGCTGACCGGTTGCAGACGACCCCAAAGATTGCGTCACGACTGCACTAATCTGCTTCTTCCTGTTGACCTTTGCTCCAATAAACAGACCGATATACAAGCCGCACGTCACCAAAAGAGGAAAGAACACTCCGAACACCGAAATAATCATGAAATCCGGATCATTAGTTTCTACATCACACGTCTTGGCTTTGGGGTTGAAAACAAACCCTCGTTGTGTGATGCGGAATTTCATCGGAGGGCATGCGGCAACTATCCAGGGAAACAGGAGCTGTACGGCAATCGCAGGTTTTGTTATCCAGAAGCGGTATTTAAAGGGCGAGATAACCGCGATGAAACGGTTAAGCGCTAAAATCGACAGTCAATACCATGCAGCTCCGTACGTTAGAAGGTTACCATAATAAAAACTGCTGCAAAATTCATTTGTAACAGTGACCAGCGTTGGGTGAATAAGCGGTAACAGGACGTAATTCATCGGCCAGTAGAATAATGTAATTAAACATTCTGTGATTAGTTGATGCAAAATTAAAATACGGGAACCGGTAAGATTTTCTCGGTGTTTAACCATAACAGTCATTAAAAACGTAGCCGCAGTTAGGAAAATTACGTACAGTAAACAACGGCGACAGTCCAGTTGAATGCTGTTCTGCCTTTTATCAGACCCGTCACTGATGTTCCATTAAACATCGAGGCATTAAAATGTTGAGCAAAGGTAAGATTATCCATAATGAACGATTTAACAGGAAAGAAAATGCTGTTTAATAATTAAAGTGCATGCGTTACCTGCATCTTACTGATCCCAAACTGAGTTTGCCGCTCGGTTTAAAACCACCAGGGAAAATTACATAAATCATCTGACCGGAAGCTGGATGAGAGCAGGAACGGCTGTTTCCTTTAATTATTACTTTTACGAGTATCAGTTTTTGAGTGATTCCACTTCCAGGTGTTGCATTCCAAGAAAGACACTATACGGTTGTTCATGACTTTACGGAATCACTTTAATTTGCACAGGAAACCCCCAGGTGGAGTAAGGTCAAAATTAATGATGTTGGCCGGTTCAAAGACATTAGCTTTTAGTAGCGCAATTTATCTGTCTCTCATAATGCTGTTGCTGCGTTGCATCTTTGAGGTCGGCGCTGAAAATGCTTTGTCGGAATACGAAATCTTGTGATTTTGCTTCCTGGCTAAACGAAGTACATTAGCTGTAGTAAGGAGCTGTTTTGTAAAAACAACTACGTACCGTACTACGGTCTCAGATTTCTGCATAAAGGATAAATAGATCATTAACATCCTTGCACTGATGACTGAAGTACAGTGAATGTAGTAACTGCAAGGTACAATCCAGTTGGAATCGTCGAGACCGACAGCTTGTGGTACACGCATCAAAACGAATATCCTTGAATTAAAATGGTACTAGTACGTATTTCGGATAAAACTCGTAGTATGCTAATTTCTGTACCATGCTTACTTATTTGACTAGGTACTGCTGCCACGCACAACCGACTAAAATAACAAAGAGACCACAAGTAGACCCCCTGCTATAGCAGTATAGCACATCTGAAAAATTGGTATCAAAACTCCGAGAAGTTTGATAACAGTAAACGTTGGGTGTTAATTACGTTATTATTTTATGTTTACATTAATTACGATCTCCGTATAATTTACCCTACTGGGATGGGAGCCCATCGAGCAGCATTATTGCACGAATAGCACATTATTGCACAGTAAAAGCGAGCGCATTTGCCTATTTACAGAGCTGTTGACTCCACCACAACCCAGTGCTCAAGACAGCTAGGTTAGGTCGAGATTTATTGGGTTATAGACTACTCGTATAGTTATACGCTAAGAACAACAGGCTAAGAAAAAGATTCCTTAGCAGGATATTACGGAGACGAATGGCTCATTAAATGGGCCAATATGACATAAAGGACATTTTTTCAATTATGCCCAGGCGCGGTCAGTGAACGCTGTAGCCAAAGTCATTGAATAGCCCATTAGGACACGTCTATCTAATGACGTGGCTGTAGCATTATACGAGTGCCAAATGAAACTCAAAAGAGATAGTGAAATCAGTTCATCGTTGTAATTGTACGCCAAATAACCATTTGATTTTTCGATTGGTGTTTAAGGGTATTTGCGGACTGATTACGTCTGAAATGGCTCTGAATGCATATTTCAGCCGTCAGCGCCGCATCAGTCAGTTCAACCTGGGCAACACAGTGCTGGTCAGCGGCATCAACAACGACGACTTTTATCTGGGATTCCTGCAGGATATTAAAGGCGACCGCTTTTTCATTGATTTCGATTCAAGCCAGCAGCCGGCGCAGTGGGTGCCTATCAACCGCATATGGCACCACGCGCGAAGTAGCATTCTGATGATTAGCGATCCACGAGATGTCTACGTGGCTGTACGCCAGGAAGACGGCGGACCGTACACTTTTCGACCAGCTAAACTTCTGCGTAGCTTTAGTCATGAGAGCCAATGGCTGTGCTGCGTCAGTGTTGGTTCTCACTGTGGTACTTCATCCACAGGGAACGAGCAATCCGATCTGCAGGTTGTGCATGCCTGGCAGCTGATTCACCGCCTGCCGAGCAATCGTCGTGTGGAGAGAATCTGCCAGCTGCCCTTTAAAAAAGTGGTATTCCGTTCCAGCCGAGTGAATTCTGCACTTAGCGGGATTCAAGAACAGAATATTGTCGATATGCTGCATTTGGAATTTCGTGATGGCTATATACCGTTGGTCGAGTACTGGGATAGATTATTCGTCCGTATCAGGGAAGAAGAAATTGTGTTTTTAATTATGCGGATTCAATGTCGCCATTTAAAATCGGTACCGTGTTCATTTGGAAATTGCTGGAGTTCACGAACTACTAAGAAGATATCGCAGGGTATCGAAAAGTACATTTTAGCATACCGCTCCCAACCGCATTTTTACATTTCCTGTCCGAATTTTGTTCGAGGTGAGAACGTAAGAATGATGTGTGATCAAGCCTTTTTCGGTTTAGAGTAACAGCGAACTGCCGTGTGGTAGCTGCCGCACTTCTTGTTATTTTACATAGCAGTTTCAGTTCGTATTAAAAGGCTCCGTGTTATACGGCTTCAATCTTCATCGCTGTAATGTTATTCCAAACTGTATGTTATAAAAATGGACATTGGACAGCAGAGTCCCGAAACCAGGAATTCAATCCTAGTAACCAATTAATAGTTATTACTTAGATACTACGAAGTTTTTGTCAATGATGAGCGCCATAAATGATTCGGCACCTTTGTTGCAGACAACGACTTGATGCTCGGCGCGGTACTACAGGAAATTCTTTCCATGGTTCTCCAGTATCTGGACATCATCACACAAGGAAAAAGTAAACGGTAGATATTACAAAACAAAATTTCTCTGTATTATCTGGAAGCGAAAAAGATTACGCGTTCGACTTCATGTTTTTTGCAGAGTTTGTGCATTGTGGAACGCTATACTGGGAGACCCGGCCTCAGCGCCCTACGTTACTATGGACTGGGCCGCCTTTAGTTCCCAGCAGCCACAACGTTCCGAAACAGAAGGCTACCGCCTCGGAATGCTACTGCACCGCGTCGTCAGCAAGAGCACCAAAACACTGGCACTTATCAATATGCAGCACCGCGCAGACACCTTGAGCCAAGCCGTTTCGGTCGTCGTCGAACTGCTGCGTCTGAAGCCCATAATTCCAATTATTATTGTGAAGAACCCCCGCGCCGGCATCGAGAGGGTGCCAATAGCGGGGATAATCAACTGGAGCCGTCCAGAGCTGGCAAAAATCCGCTTCCAGCTGCTGCCATTGAAAGCTGTATGTCAGCGGTTGCTAGTGAGCAACTTCACGGTATGCTTCTCTCACATTCTTCTACCGAAGTTTTATCCCGAAATGCCTAAGTACTGCAGCCAGAAGCCCCGAAACCTTAAGCTGTTCATAAAGATTCCAATTATGAGATTTCGCAAAGACGAGTGGGACGACGGATGGACACAACAGTACAAAGCCGAACTCAATCGCCATTGTCCGCCGGTTACCTCGGCTATCGTCGATAAACTTCGACGTCGGCATATGCGCTGGCTAGGAAGTGTTCCTTATCCCGGCAAGAAATGGGCCGCACTACGGATGTTTCTTGAATTGTAAGCGTGGCAACTACTATTTGCTAGCCAGCCTTTAACAGTGATCTGTCTGTATTGCAGCTACGGAGAGTGTCCGACAGCCGATATTGTTACATACTGGCGCGACTTGGATTTGAGAAACTTTGAAAATATCTCTCGCTGTAATTTGGCTCCGATGATGCTCGCCTATCATTATATTTCTTCCTTTGATTCATAAATGAATCTGCCACTTTGATTCACTACAACAGTTATCTCGAAATACAATCTTCCCGTTTTATGCAATGTATAACCACAGCGAGCTTAGAAATTAACTGTCTTTATTAAACACCACTGTGTGACAGAGATCATTAATTCTTTGACGTGACAAACTTAATTAGTTTTAAGGATTAGACTGGATTTGTTAGAAGCTCATGATATGAAGTGACAAGGTACGATTTCGATGTATCTGGTAGAATCTGGAATTCAACTTGTACTGTATCTGTAGGCCAACAAAAGATACAGGGTATCATCGGCAGCCTGCAGCTCTGAATATCTTTCTTGCCAGCGCTTTCGCATCTTGATTTGTAATGGTAATGATGACCTGAAAATCACGTCCATTATCAACAGCAGTAGGAGTCTACGTAGTACGTAAACATAGGGAAATGTGTTTTACCGGTGTCGAGAGGTATCCAACATAAAAAAGCAGGAGTATCCACTGCCTCACGTATGGATATCGGTCTTGACCTTCTGGAACCGCCGCCAAGAATACCGGATCCGAAGCAAAGCCCACCAGGTGAATAACGGAAACGACAAACAATCCTTTGGCAAGATTCAACCGTCGCTTACTTTTCCTAAAGTTCTCTACCACAACGGCATTACTGTGCATTGTCGTACGCGACTTGTGATCACTGATCGATCCGGAGGCTTGTGGAATCAAACCGACCGTCTGACGCTTTCTGTTAATCCTGAACCCAATAAATAATCCCACGTAGAATACACAACTTAGCAGAAGAGGCAAGAATAAACCGAACACGGAAGTGATTTGGAATGCTTCGTCATCCGTCTTAATATCGCAGATGCGACTCTTTGCACTGAAGGGAAATCCGCCTTTCATCAGATAGAATCGGATAACCACGACAATGCCCATTGCCCATGGGATGATCATCTGGATGGCGATCAGCGGCTTCGTGATCCAGTATTGGTATTTGAAGGGCCATACAACGGCCACGAAGCGGTTCAGCGCTAGAACAGCGAGACCATACCATGTAGCACCTAACGTAACGGCGAAACCGTACTGGAAATGATGGCAAAACTTATCGGTGATCGTCACAAAACTCGGATGCAGCACCGGGAGAAGGACATAGTTGACGGGCCAGTAAAAAAGCGTGATCTGTGATTCGGTGATCAGTTGATGCAGGATTAGAATGCGCGAGCCTGTCAGATGATCACGATGTCTAATGAAGACGGTGAGCAAAAATACCAGCGATAAAAAGAAGATTACGTAAAAGAACGCCACAGTCCCGCAAAATGGCACAATATTGTAAAGCACACTTTGCGAGACATTAAACCGTGTAATATTTAAAGAAATGTTTGGCGTCAAACCGGTCATGATGATAGTCATCGGCGTAGAGAAAAAAACACGAGACAAGCTCGAACCAAGTAATTAAAGTTATATTAAAAGAGGCTGATCATAACTAATAACGCATAGCAAATGCCAATAATAATATTATCAGGGATAACATGGATAATAACACATCAACACCAGCCGTTAACCGTTTCATTAACTTGTTCTTAGAGTGGATACTCATTCGCGCAACTGCTGTGTATTAAATCCACCTTGTAAAAGGTTGACTACTGTACATCGGCGAAAATGGGCTTTGGAGGAACTGAAGTCATTTTCATTTCCGGGTGAATCTGGGTATATAGAAGGGTTCCCATAGGTAACGAAAACAGTTCTAGGTTTCACGGTCAATGGGCTGCTACCTTTAGAGACTGTAGTGTGAGTCTTGTTTACTAAACCAACCTAGCCACAGGTTCGAGCTGCTTTTTTATCCGGTAATGGATACAAGTACTTTTATTTCTGCTCACGAACGCTACGTCTCCCGTGTCAACCATTACCTCTTGTGTTTTCCTGGCATACTCGCGCAGACATTAGGTATTTGTAATTTGTAAACGCCAGATGGTAACCGGAGGCATTTCCGTTAACTTCTAATGATTACAATGTTGTCCGGGCATCCGGATAGCTGTATGCATTAATGTATGGCAAGCCCGAGTGGTCAAAAGCAAACTGTTTTTTAAGGATTTAGGAGAACTCTTCAATAGCCTTTAGTTTGAGATCTTGATGAACGATTTTGTCAATTCATTAAAGTGTTTCCTTAATGCGCAAGATTCTTTAATCTCTTTTTGAAACTTAACTTTCGTTTCCCACTAAGTTTGCTGGAAATTGTTTAGTCTTTTGTTTTAACTAACCCGGGTCACAGTTGAAACTTTTATGTACACTCTGTGTTAAACTAAAACTAAGCTTCAAAAACTTTTCAAACTGTATCGATGAATTTCAGTCGAAACTTTAGTTTCAAGTGATCTCACAACTATAACTACAGTTGTCAAAAATCGTGAAGCTTGCAAAGTTATGGGGGGGAGTTGTCAGACTTGTCACACATACTATAAGGATGATGATACTATAAGGAAGGAGCCCCGTATACCGGATAACCCTAAAGCTAAGAAGCCTGGACGCTAACAGGCGTGGGGACTTGGAGGGTCGGAGGCCGGGAGGGTGGGAGGCCGGGAGGGTGGGAGGCCGGGAGGGTGGGAGGCCGGGAGGGTGGGAGGCCGGGAGGGTGGGAGGCCGGGAGGGTGGGAGGCCGGGAGGGTGGGAGGCCGATGGATATTAATATTTCGCCGTTTGTGCTTTCAGATTTTCCATCTGTGGTGTCAATGCTGACGTGTTGTTAGTTTTTAGTTATAATTTTTATTTACGCTGGGATTTTTGTTATAGGGTTTGATCCGTTTTGACCGCATCGTAAAAATGAACTGATAAACCGAAACAATTCCTAAAATAATTCTAATTGAAAAAAGAGATTTCTTTTTCGTTGTATTTTAATGTCGTCAAAATATTATGGGAAGTAAGTTATGGCCTTCCAAAGTCGCTGGCATTTTTCGCTAATGCCATTATTCTATAGTTTTGTGAGGGCGAGAAACTCGGAAGATCACCGCGAGCATGTACGATTATTTGCTATTTGGTACCGAATGAGCCGGTTCACTTCCCACAGTCATGTTTTGAAATTATGTCAGCCCGCTGCTTCGAATGTACTGGATCAATCTGAACAGGGAGTTCAGCCATCTGCCGCATAGATTTGTGGGAAAGGAGCACGTGTGCATGACTACGTATGTGTGTGTTTGTTGCGTGTGGGCGTTTGAAATAGTGGAAGACAACGTAGTGCAGTGGGTAAAAAACTAAAATATAAAGCTAATCTGCCTACCAAATGCCAGTTACAAAAATAAGTATGAAAGCATTAAAATATGAAATTTTTAACACAACTGGCGCCATATTTTATTTAAAAATTACAAAAAAAATGGTCTTATTTATAATTTTTTGCATGAAAGATTTAATAATTAAAAAAACGAAATGGCTGTGCGCCCCGACAAACCGGGCGCATAGATTTTAGCTGTGCGCCCCGAGTGCTCGGGCGCACAGAATTCGGCTTTGCGCCCCGAATGTCCGGGCGCAGAAAAATCGAAATTTTTATGTTTTTCCGGCAACTGATTGATTTTTTACTCGATTAACCCATTTCCCGTTTTATCGCATGGTTTATTGAAAAGCTTACTCAAAACATCACGGAAATCAAACTGAGAGATCCTGATTTTCAGCAACTTTACAGCAAGTACGCGAAAGCGAAAGATTTCGTGTATGTACACGAGAAGATATGCCGCTAGACTAGCGGCATATCTTCTTACACGAATATGGCACCATGTACCGGGCCACTTCCTTTAACGTAGCGGAGGTAGTCGCAAGGCTGGACGACTTGGATGACCAGTGTCAAGCCGAGAAAAGCCATTAGGGTGTGTCGTTGGGATGTTCATCCCGATAATCGGGGAGAAATGCAACTCTGACTGACAATGTCGCATACCGATTGCACATTTGTGTTTAGTTCATTTTAGCTGCTATTGTGTCCACTGCAGTAAATCAACTTTAGTATCAGTTAAGATTATTTTCATGTACTAGTACCTTGTAGTTGCCCCCCCCCCCACATTCCACATTCTTTTGAGAGGAGACTGGGGGTTGGCTTTAGCAAGGACGACGGAGTCAGTTGCACCGGTGACGCGTGTTCCGGTGCTAGTGTCTTCATCCAGTGCTCAGATAAATCTTAATAATTACGCATCGTCGCTGTTGTTGACGTAGTCCGCGTTAAAGCCAATAAATTTACAGGTTGAGGTATATGTAAGCTGCCCTGTTTATGACAACTCAACAGAAAAATGGAGTTGTTAAATAAATACAATAAAAGAAGCCAAATACAGCATAAAAAACCTTCGGAAAAACAGCAAATCGCCGATATTTCTGCGCCCGGACATTCGGGGCGCGAAGCCAAATTCTGTGCGCCCGGACATCGGGGCGCATAGCTAAATTCTATGCGCCCGGTTTGTCGGGGCGCATAGCAGTCACCTTAAAAAAAATAGGTAGCTAATAATTTCTCGTGTGGGGAATTCATGAGCGGATTCTTGGTTTGTGTATAACTAACGGCTGGAATGAGGAGTGCGTTACAGAGGAGAAAGGTCACGCCTGCTTCCATGCAAGGACACTCCAGCGCTCACCACACGCAAGTTCATGGACTAAATATTCTATCCGATGTTTACGAGATTGCGTTCCACATTTTCATTGTGATATTTCTGTATTACAAAGAGAAAACCCTAATCAAAGCTTGAATCCGATTTTGATGCTTCGTATGTAATGGTAGACGGTGCGGTAATTTGACTGCGCCTGTATATACTGCATAATCTATCCACATCCGCTTTAAAAGATACGTGCTTTGCGTCGTAATATATCTGCGGCACAAGGAAATAATGTCAAATAGGGCACAAGTTTAATAATGTAGACCACTGCCTCACCAGGACGCCGGTCTCTGTCGAGATGGTAGCCCAGGTTGATCCATGAAAATAAACATATCCTAGGTGCTACATAATGTGCTGCATATTAAACATATCCCCGTCATACAAAACCGGATCATTCGGATATGAGGTCTTATTCCGGAAAAGAGGTATAAAACCTCTTTCAGACACAGTTTCGAAGCAAAAATTCACTACAAAATAACTGACAGTTAGTCTGAAATTTCACTAACGAATGTCAATTTAACGCAGATAGTTTGGTACAATATAAACCATCATACTACAAACTCAATCCGTATGATTATGGTATTTATACCGCGTGTATCGTCAGTTACGATTGAACAATTTAAGCCAAATGAGCCGATAAAATGTTATGCCCGTTGCAACATTTAAAAAACTAACCAGCAATAATTATTTTTTAAAAATATATCAGTTAAACAATTTACTCTACCATAATCCCAAGTTTATATATAGTGATCGCAGCTATAACAACAAACGCTCACTAAAAGCCTGTATGGTTGGTTACCGGCATTTTCGCTGCTGAGCAGCAATTCGGGGGCACACGTGTCCTCACCTGGAAATGCGCGTACAGCCGCTTCAGTATTTTCCCATCCTGCCACTCCCCTGCCTGGCCAACGCGCCCTCGTTGGCTTCCGGCGACTGCGATTGGCCCCGCCCTCCATAGTTGACCCGTCACTTCACCGCCTCCCGGTTCTGCCAGGCCAGCGAGCTTCGGTGCGCACATGGATGCTGCCGCCCACTCCCGTTTGTTTACCGGGCTGATGAAGTTGTATTTCTGCGGTGGTGGGTTCAACAGAAGCCGGTACACAAGCCGAAATCGATCAGTTTGAGGTGGCCGTGCCGCTCGATCGAGCCACCTCAAACTGACTTCAAACATCTTCATCGATGAGGATGTTGGCGGGCTTGATGTCGCGCTGAATGAAACCGCGATGGCTTGGATGCTGCCAATGGCGCATACCTGGACAAAAAATCAACGTTAACGGGTTATTTTGTATGTCAAAAAGTTGCGAATATGCCTCAATACGGAATCGTTTATAGATCGGTTAAAAAGACATTTAAAACTAAACAAGAGAAATTCAAATTGAAAAATTTAATTAAACAAACATACTCACTCTGTAAATAGCTTTATTCTGGAAAATCCACAACACATGATAATAGGCCACCGCTGATAGACACTACATGTACCGTATCTAATACACGATGTAACCATTTTGCTACATATATGCAAGTACAACACTATTCATGTTTGTGAATTTTTTTAGACCGGATCCGGACCTCATGCGCCCTCAGCCTATACCGGGCGGTGATCCTGGCAACAGTTCATGCAACATTTTCATCTGGTGGATACTGTATGCAAATCCTCCAACGTTCTTAATACGTTGAAGAATTTGCCAGGAGTTTCGTCCGAAATTGACTTTTATGTTGCCGCATGCAGTGTTTGTTTTGAACGAAATAACAATGCAAATAGATCGTTCGGTAACACTTTTTGTTAACCTTAATTACCGGCTCTGTTACCGTAATCTGTATGCCACGTGAATGATACAACACGCATTCAATCACTGTCTTGCTAAATAAACTAGTACTGTATTTTAACGGTTTTCTGGACGTTGTTGTCCTGCAAATAGAGGAATGCAAATCCTCTGCCAATGTTGTCAATTCTACATTGCGATACACCCCCAGCGAAGTTCCCAACAAATACCTCATTACTTCGAAAAAAAACCGACTGAATCTAAAAATCCTTCTCAGCAGTTTCAAGTTTTTAACTATATTACGTGTACCGTATTTTATGCAAAAGATTCTTCTGAAATTGCACGGAAAAAACGTGTCCTGTTAAGTACTTGGTTCCGAATTTAGGTTAGTACTTATCGCCGGCATCTGTAATTGTTCTTCTGCAACGCTTTCGATAATGTTTATTTTAATTCGGCCCCTGGTTCAGGGACGACAGTTCAAAAGTTTTAACGTAAAACAGAAGTACAACTAACATCCTTCGGTGAATATACTCTATAACGTGTAGAACGTAAATGCGACGAACAGCACAGGTTTTCAAAAAACAGACCACAGAATTTTCTAAGTACGCTGATTAAGTTCCATTCAGAAAATTTTCGTAAAACTATCGATGTAATTGTAATGCAATAAACCAGCGAAGCAGACAAATTTTAGGAAAGTGAAGTCATCTTTATTGCGAGAATAATTTGAATGAAAGTGTCAACGTTCTATAGAGGACTTCTATGACGACGATGACGATATGGATAACGTCAAGCTTTTCAAGCCCCAGACGCTGCAGTAACTTCCATCTTCTGCGTGACAGCCATACACTTAGGAATGCTCGGTACCCGAGGAGTCGTGCTGAAATAAAAAACGCATCAACAGAATGATATATTATGATTTTTAATTTGTAAAGCAAATAACGGTTACAGTGTCGGTGACGCCCGTACGTAAGGTGGTTCAACATACTATAAGAGCAATCTCGCTTTTCGACCTAGCTTACTTTACATACTGCCGGCTGATTTGTTCTGACGATCGAAAAGCAGATATATAGATATTATAACTAAATTAAGCCGTGTGCATCTGGCAGTTATTAGGTCCGTACAATTGCAATTATCGCACCTTCTTCGCGGCAACTGTCAGTTAAAACGAGGTGTGCTACTGTATAGAAAGGTGGCCGAAGTTTTTGCGTTTTTAAAAATTTTGGAGCAGTTGCGGTTGCATCAATAATTACAGCATTTAAAAGAATCAAGTGAAGTTTATTGTCCTTGCAATGGAGCGGTTGCCCCCTCTAGGCTTCAGACAGGAGAAAGAAAGCAGTACTCGTATAGCAATAACATCGAGAAATATTAACAGTAAACACGAAAGTCATTACGCAATGCAAAACAAGCAGGAAACAAAATTTGCAGAGAATAATTATCAGCAGTTATCACATGAATAGGAAGAAAGGAAGTCAGTACTTTCGTTACGGTTACGAACAGTTGGTTTACCTATGTGGAAAAAGGGAGGGAGAAGATTGCGCTTGGGTCGATGCATGAAACCAAAGCCCACATACTTAAATTATTTAGTTTCCAAAAATTTTCAATAATAAAGATTTCTGGAAACTAAATAACTTAAGTATGTGGGTTAAAATAATAACTTAAGTAAAGTATCAGACATTTTTTAGACCAAAAGAAGATATTAAGGATTTTGTGCTTGATAACCAAGAAGATATGGGTTTCTGCAAACAGTCAAACCGCAGAATAAGTAAGCAAAAAATAGGGTGTAATAACGAAAAAGAAAAGACAGACTTCTTCGTTAAAACGCTTGTACGCAAATGAATGCTTAATAGCATCTCGGTAAACATCTATTGCTCAAATTCAATTTGATATCAGTTAACCATCACTTGTTTGTGTAATAAGCGGGCTTGATGAAATCTAACGATCTAAGACTTATTGAATGTGAATATAGCTTACTTTAACTTGCAAAACGTGCATCAGTGCGCGGCAAAGCCTGGATCAGTAACCATCTATCTGTGGCCAACGGCATGAATCCAGCAGTATCAAATATCGTATAACTGCGAATTCCTTTACTAATCACAAATCCACATTTCCCTCCAAGAAATGAAAAGATTTTCGTGAAATTGAGCCTATTCACTGTTTCATTTGTTAACCGTAATATTAAGCAAATGCAGCTGCATAAAACTGCAGATTATGCAGTTTCCACTGCAATTATTTTCATCATATCAATTATAACTTCTGTCTTGCTTGCTTGATTGTTTGTTTGCTCGATGAATTTGTGGATTTCCTAAAATTCCAGATTTCTTAAACAGCACAATGGAGTTATTCAGCGATAGCATTGTGCTTGCTGTCTTATTAGCACAACGCATAATGATGCAGATCCTTTTATATAAATAAAGCAAATGTAGTGGACGTAAGTTAAAAATGTACTGGTATCGAATTCAGCGTAAATCATATCGGTACAAAGATGGATTTATTATCATTTATCAGACTACCTTTGTGATGGTAAAAATTGATTTAAAGTACAGTAACTTTTGTGGCGGTTACCATTCCAATGCGATAAACCTAAAAACTGCCTGCCCTGTTCTTGCTACAAAACGCAGGTCAATTTCACCACGATTCCGAAATTGTTTATAACTTTTAATTGGATTTGATTTCTTTCAAAAAGGTTGCAATTGTCGTTTAAAATCAGCAGTGCAAAACAAGTAAAAAATTAGCCTAGCCAAAATCTTTACAATAACTGAAACCAGAAAATGTCATTTAGCAAAAAAGAATGGGGCGTGACAACAAACTGCAAAACGAAAAACAGCATCGAAACTTGAGCAGTTTCCCTGACAAAGCAGTTATGGTAACGTAACTGAGCGAACCAAAACAAAAACGATGAGGTGTTCTGTGAACTAAAAAAATAATGTAAAAAAACCCTTTTCAAAAAACCTTTATAATACCCTGAGGTAGCGGCTCCACAATAACAAACTCGGAAAATTGGCAAAACAGATGTGTGCAAAATAAAAGTTAACAGAGGTTAAAAAATTGTTAAGCTATGCCGAAGCTGTCCGAACCCAAACGCAGTGCTCCGTCCAGGTCCCTCTCAAACGTTTCATAGTCATCTTCTCGATAAAATGCCCATAGCTCAATGGAGGGATCACAAGTGTGGGCAACAGGCCAGAGTTTCGTTTCGGAACGCATAAAATCAACCTATTCATTTAACGGGATTTTAGTAAAGTATTACTTTAACGCACCTCACAGCAGAATCTTCTACTTTTTTACGTACCCCGATTTTATTAGGCACCGGGATCCGGCAGGATCCCACAATGAACAACATAAGTTGTTGCAAACGCACTTCCGGCGATTCCTCAATGTAACGCATAAAATGATCAAATGTAGTCTGGTCCTGTTTGTTCGTCAAAGTTAAAGGTTTTATCTGGTTTTTGAATTCCTTAGCCGTCGACACCGTCTGCAAGAGGTAAGTAGCCAAAGTACTTTGCAGCCCCAGTTCCACAATTTCCTGCAATGTTGCGCGTGATTAATTGCACCAAATAGCATAAAATTGTGTAGAACGTACATTAACAATAGAATGCTGGTCAAAACCCGCTTTGATCAGGGAAAGGTTCCTAGTTCTTCGATCAATCAGCTCGTACTGAGACAAAGTAGAAAGAACCTGGCCTTTTCCCATATCCTTCCAGAAGTATGGCTAAACACGGAAGTATGTATAAAAAATATCTCGCAATCGCACTGGATACAAATATTCAGGTATCAGTGGCAAACTGATAATTTGAATGCCTAGCAATTAGTATGCAGTAAAGCTTAAGTTACCTGAATATCGTGATCAATCATCCAACTCCTTAATTCTGGAATTTGTTCAGGTAAATTGCTGTTGCACTCGACGCTTTGGATGAGATTAGTCAAATTCTTAGTCGATGGGAATACGCTTTCGATGCTTTTATACTGACGCTTTTGTTCGAAGATGAAATCCAGAAGGGACGCATGAATAAATGTCGGAAATGCGCCTCCGTGAGCAAGGCAAACGAAAATCAGTTTTCCAATTGATACACAAATCCATTCAGGGATTAACGCGCTGGTGATAACTTTTTCCCGGTCGCCTTCAAAATAGCAAGACCGCTCTGCTTGAATCCAGGCTTTACTTGTGATATCTCGCAACACTCCCCCGAGATCCGCAGCCCTGCGCAAAACAAAATCATTAAAACATTAAAGCCTCTTTGAAACCTTATTGTGCACTAAAAGAAACTATTCTGAGCCACTGAAAATTATGTCGCACATTTGATAATTCACAATTATCCTGGCCGTTAGAGCGATTGAATTTTCCTTTAAAAAGTGCAGCAGCTCTTCTAACACGTTCTCCATATCCTTCAGGTAGAAAACTGGCTGCGTCTCCGGAAACTTATCAACAAACTTTGCGAGGAATTCTTCAACGAGTTCGTGAACGCAGTCCTCGTCATCCGAATCAATCCGAACTTCAAAACTGGTTTCTTCGTAGTCGGGTAATTCCCTTTGTGCAAGTCGTGATGAGCGACGAACTGCGATCCTTTCTAGTAAACACATCTGGTTAACCCACATTTGAGAAAAACTGCTTTTCTTTGTATGACCTACCGTTCCTTTGCTCATTCCTTGTTTCGTTCGGTCCCGCAGATGACTGAGAGTTATATTCGTTGCTCGATTGGTTTGGTGCTACAAATGACTGACGACGGTTCAGATCTTCGACCTTGAACGACAGAACTTTGTTTGCGAAGTAAAACATCAGCGCTAGCTTGCTTTATACATACCCGTTGATGTTCAGCATCTGGCGCGGTTGCCGTGAAACCTACGGCGAAAAGCAAGTGCACTGCAGTCGGAAGATTGGAGTGTGTAAGTTTAGTAAATAATACATTATCTGTACTGTAAGTCTGCGGTTTCTGTGTTACTGTAGGAGTATTTGATACTTGTGAGAAGGATAAGTATACGTCGCTGCTATGGAAACGGCTGGGCACCGACCATAGATCACGGTCTGGATTATTCAGTGGGGCGTGTTAAGACAGCGGAAATCTTGATGTTTGGGGATTCAGGTCTTTGCTGCCTTTTAGACTGGGTACCGTACGATTATATTCTACAGCAGGAAGTCTCGCTGGAGCTTAACGAACCCCAGGAAGTGTGCGATCTCCAATCGAAAATTTTCCGCTTTTCGAATCAGTGCACATACATAAACAGCGAGGCGGGGGCAGATTCAGAGAAGGTCCTACAGACAGCTTCTCTGGTGCTTTGTCGTTACCGGCTGAGCCCTAAAATCATTGTGATCTGTGCCAGCACCAATGACATTCGAAAGTTTTTTTTTTAAATTCTTCGAATTTATCTTTCGTTAACGCGGAATACCGACACCGTGATCAAGTTAACCCGCCCTTACAGAAAAACCACGCGTGCAGTCGCTTGTAAGACTGTTTGCCCTTCCTAAGACTGTTCGGATTACAGTCTTAGGAAGGAATTCTTCGGGTTGTCTTTCCTTTGTAAGACTGTTCGGATTACACCTAGCGGACGGCAGAAATTCTGCGGAAAACGAAAAGTCTCCGGCATGGAAGTTTGCTAGTACTTTACGTAGAGCAATACAGCGCCGGTTAGACCATTCATGGCCTGGTACCGTTAGCGCATCGCACTAATGTTCCAATCCTTTTAAAAATAGTGGTACTCTCTAAGAGTCGATTGAAGCCATTTCCGCTTTACGATTGTTTATCGCTGACGCAACAATAACGACGCGTAACGATTTAGCTTTATTTATTCAATATGTGATGGCATTAGCACCGTAATACGGGTCACCGGCGCAACTGGACTAGTCGTTCATCCTGTAAATAATAACATTTTTCCTCCTACAGAGAGGTGGGACGGGAAAGAAGAACAAATACTCAACAAATCATTTTTATTGAAAGATGCCGGGTCAAAAGCAGTGCACGTAAAGTATGCCTAATGACCCAAAGTCCGGAACCAACCGCAAAAAAAATAAGACAAAAAGCCACTTTCGCTCAAATCCAGAGGACAATCTTCGGAAATTGCTGGAATTTTTTTTAAAAATTCCAAATTATTTCAACTGTGATCAAATTATTTCAGGCTAGCGAAAGTTCCAGTATGGATCCCATACTAAATCAAAGCAGAAGTAGGAGAAAAAATGGGTATCGCGCGAAGCCGACGCACGATATTCCTGCGAGATTTGCAAGAAATTGAACAAAAATATTGAAATGATTATTTTTCTATTTTGAACCCTTGAAATTATTTTACGGTTTTGAACGTTTTTAATCTTGCACACTTGCACAATTAAAAAAGCTCCTTACTTAGATTTCTACGAGTATCTAATCTGTTTGACTCTACGAGTATTTATCTGTTTCGCCCCTTCGAAATCTGCCCGCTTGTACCTGTTGGAAACTTCAGGGTAAAGAGGGATTACTGCTTAAAAATACTAGCCGATCTTGCAAATACGTAACTAAAGAAATTATTATTTTTGATTGAATTTCTAGCGATTTTTGCAGCAAAATCGACTATCCGCTTCGCACTCCGCGCGAATGAATTTTTTACTGGGTCCGTGAAGGATCGGTTAGCCAACTTGCGCAGCCGATCCGCTCGTTCTCGTCTCATGATGCCTGACATGACCCATCAGCGCGGAGGACGGGAACGAGTCGGACAGCAAGGGTTTCCTCTCCCTCCTGCCGCCTCCTCGTGGCGTTGTCTGGAAACGTCGCTATCCTGACGGCCAAGTGCAGGTTAAACCAGAGGAGGCCTTTCATTTTACCTATAAGAATAAAAATACCTTCCCGCGTTCAGTTTCGTCCTTCTATTTTTCCGCGATTTTAGTAATTACAGTGTTACCACGCCAACCGCCCCGTGGAAGCAGTCACAATATTCATCTAATCAACCCACTGCGGATGGCAACTGCTGCCAGCTGTTGGCAACTGTCGCAACTTTCCTGCACCCGGTCTCCAACCCTCCCAACCTCGTCCCCTCCTGGCCTTCTACCATACTGGCCTCCTACCCTTCTACTCTGTTACCGTCCCGGCCTCCTATTCTCCAAGTTTTCTGCTCTGGGTTGTCAAAGTTTAAAGTTAAGTCAAAGTTTAAACCTTAAGTTTAAACTTTAAACCACGAGACTAATTTTGAAAGAAATGTAGCATCTTGAGTTTGCATGAACGTTTATCATATGAAACTTCGCAGTTAAAAGATTGTGTAAAACAAAGTTCAATAAACAGATTAAGGACGTTCAGAGTTTAATATGATGTTTCAACATCCGCGCGCCAAAACCAGACACTTTCTTAAAGATTTCTAGCAAGGAATGTTTAGCTAATGAGATTTCTTTAATCTGTATCCGTGACTTGGATTAGCAATTTGAAAGAAAGCATTAAACCTTTGTTTGAACAATTTATTTCCAGTTTACACTGCAATTTCAATTTTTAAAGAAAGTCATACAAACTTTAACGATTTTGGACAAAGACTAAACCTTTATCACACTTCGTTAAACTTCGGAGAAAGTTTAGTGCTTTCTCTACTTTAGTCCACTCGGGCTTGCCATATTAATGGAATCAAACCAAGCCGAAACTCGTTACGTCTTCTTGATAAGGGGCATTTATTATTGAGTTTTCTTTAAGCGTTAATTTACGCCATCTTAGAGCGACTGAGATTGTTTGCCACGTGACATGTGGAAAGTAGCGGTTCTAGATCTATGAAACCCTCACGTTATCACTAGTTTTAAACGATTTTTTTCTTGCTTGGAATAAACCTCAGATATTCCTCCACGGCTTCGAGGAGAAAAGTGAGCTGAGCGAGGTATGCCTGGTATCCAAATGTAACGACTCCTTACAGGCTGTCACTTCCTGCTCTGCTTTCCCTTTGAATCGCCTTAGGATAATGGTGCACTAACTGGTTTTAGCGCTGTCGTATAGAAACTAGATGGCCGATTTCTTCAGGTACAGATCGAGGAAGAAGTAACTGGAATGCATCTTCCGCAATGCTTTTGTCTACGTACAAAAAGCATCCAAAGCAGCACGGCTAAACGACTGTAACAACTAACAGCATTTGGCCGGCGTTACCTGCGCTGCCGTCGGAGATGAGCTAACTAAGTTCCACGTCGCAAGTTGCGAATGCGGTAAACGTTAAGTAAAAACCAAAAAGACAATTGAAAATGGTGAACTTAACAAGCTGACCAAGTCTAAAGGGTTGCGCCACCAATAGAGCCGGAAACCGACACTGCTTAGATTTCCCTTTTAAATGGAACCAAACCACCAACAAATCGAGAAGTTCTATTTTATTTGCACAAAACTTCTTCCTCTTGACTCGAAATAGTCAGTTATTCATAGGTACAGCAAAAAGCATCATAGCCACTACGGAGAGCAACTTGTGCACAAATAAAAGTTAGGGTACTTTGTTACATAGTTTCTGCCTCATACTGGTCGGATATCAAGATACGTACATGACAGCATACACCAGTGATTAGTGATAGTTTTCTGGCATTAAGTGCGTTTCAGTTTTAACACAGAATACAGTTTCGGGCATCGAACAGGCATTCTCCATTATCCTGCTCGACATAACACCGCTTTGAAAATCCTGGTTGCCGTGATGCCATCACTTACGCGTGTTCGTATAAATCGTATGTAATGACAATGATGACCTGAAGATTAAAAATATCCGTATCAATAGAACCAGGAACTTTCTATATTCTATTCTGCACTAAAGAAAGTACTTGATAGCACTTATAACATTACAATGTGCACACAAAGTCATTCAGCAGTAACCCATCACAGAATGTGAAACACATCTTTACCGGTGTCGAGAGAAATCCCACGTAGAATACCAGAAGTATCCATTGTCTAACGGATAACGGTCTTGGCCTTCAGGGACAACCGCTTTGTGAAGTCAGGCTTAGTCAGCACGTTCCGTAGTATTGAACTCGGTTAGAAAGCGTACTTAAGTCAACAGTTACTGGCGCATTTCGAAACACTAAAAAAGAAGTTGATGAGCTCGTGTGCAATGAATGCAAAATCGGTTTTCCTGTGATATGCCTAGCAGCGATGAAATTATTACGTGTGCATTTGTTGATAATATAATTCATAAAAACATGTTACTTGAAGGCTTATACTGACAGCAGTAGCTTGAAATTGGTATTAAAATACTGCGCACGTGTGAGAACCAGTGCAGTGAACAAATTTAAAAAGCATGAGTGAAATTTTTGGCGAAACTACAGATAAGGCTAATTAAGATGCTTACCACAGACCATAAATGGTTAGTACAATTGTTCACTCGTTTTAGGGCGCTTATGCATTCCTTACGTACACTGCTTTTCTAATTCTACTTACAATTAGAAACACAGAAAAATGATTCCTGGAAATCAGGGCTACACATTTCCGCATATCAAATCATGCTCTGCAAAACTGCAAGCAAAGGTATGTCTTGGCCGTTTTTCTGAGGTCGGTCAAGCAGATGGTGAACAAGACGGGATCCACCAGTGCTTGCACCTGGTACATGAACCAACCCAACTTATCCAGAAGCAGAGTGTTTATCTCTAATCCCGAGAACCCGACAAGCGTCCAGTACACCACTGGCGGTGTCCAGCACAATAAAATGCTGGCGGTCATAAAGGTCAAGGCCACGAATCCCCGTGAGGACGCTGCGCCATGTTTCCGCGGCAAAAACCGCTGATTGGTCGCTATTTCACTGCTCGCGTCACCGGTTCGAGCTGTCATGTGTACAGCTAATTTTGTCGCTTGTTTTCTCTTGTAGACGATAAACGGATATGCGGCCTGAATACAGACCAACGGGCAAACGAATAAGGGAAACGACAGCACGATGCCCCAAATGCGAGTGACTCCAACATCGGGGTTGAGGTTACATCCTCGCACTGCTTCATCGATGCGGTACAGCCAATGATCAACGAGTACCAGCGGTAACGCCACAAAGTGCAGGATGAAAACTGTCACCACACAAATTATCACGGACATGCGTCGCGTATGGTATTCCCGATACGAAATCGGGAATACGATGGCCCACACCCGGTTCAGGGTGATCAGAAGATGCGAGTAGCTCGTGACGCTTGTCACCACTATTGATCCGTACAAATAGTACGTGCACACCGAGGATCCCATCCAGAAATATCCACCGGCGTGTTTTAGAGCGTCCACAGGACTCATGATGACGCTGTTCGCCAGAATGTTGGATCCGAGGAGGAAGATTATATAAGTCATGAAAGGAGTCCGTAGATTTTCGTGCCGGGTGAACAGCACCATCACGAAACCGTTGGTAATCGCGACCAAGATGACGAAGACGACATTGGTCCACAGAAAGAATTCGGTGTTCCCAAGAGCCAAGGAAATCGCTGGTGTAGTGTTATGCGAATAATTTAATGGCATCTTGTTAGTATCAAACAGACTTTCTGTACATTAATGATTGCGAAGAATCTGATTCCCAAGAAGCAGCAATCGCAAAGCCAAGAACAATGCAACATGCCTCGAAGTGCTGCTGTTAACTGCTGAGTTGCAATGACCGAATCCAGGAACGCTTGCTCGGCATGTAAAATTTTGCAAAGTTGGCGAAGTGCGCACTTTACCGACAGCGCTGATCTATCCTGTGGGACAATCGTTAAGATACTGTACTGCACTAACTGCAGTGGATAATGAGAATATAGTATATAGATACTTACATTTGGTGCGTTATGTTAAGCCACAGTGTATTACTTACCATAACTTCTATTGGTACAGTAGTTAACTGTCTGGATGCGCACGGCTCTATTTTTTCTGTCGATATCCGTATGTACAAAAATTCCATACAACGGATTGCCAAAATAATGGGATTGCCAAAATAACGAATACGTCTACAGACTATACATATGGCCCAATGCGATGGTGATACAAATGTTGCAAATTTTGGCGTTATCCAGCGGTCGGCTACGGATAGAGAGCGACTATTCCCAGATATTATGTATATTGCCGTGTATTTATATACTGTAATAAACAAAAATTACTGTACGAATATCAACCGGCAAATTGCGTTAGCGCGGCATCGTATTCATAACTGCATTGCAGTTATGAATACGTATTATAAGATTACGCGCTAACGCAATTTGCCGGTGCAGTTACTGCAACTGCCTTACCATAATATTATTAACCAGACCTGGGCAGTTATGGAAAATGGACCAATAGTTAGAGTTAAGAGTTAGACGGGGCGCGCGAGTTACGTTACGAGTTACGCTATTCCCAATAACCTGAGTTACGAGTTATAGCGCGAGTTACGCTACAGTAAAAAAATGTCATTTGCGCTCTTAATCAATTTAAGTTAGGACTAATTACTTACACTATGTAAGGGCGGGACGCCCCGCCCTCCTGAGTAGCTATTCGCTGTTTCTGGGGATTTCCACCCCGCACATTGCTGCGCTGTTTTCACGGATTTGCAGCACAGTTGCACTGGCTGCAGGATCCTTCCTCGTTAGTCTGGTGTTGCTGCGCCACGGTGCGCATTAGATTCGGCAATAAAGCCTCATCCGGGTTCGCGCTGTTCGCTGTCGAGGATACGCGTGGCGCCCCTATGGCCCCGCGTTATAACTAGATTTTAAGCACATACCGATGTGTTTTTCGAAACAGGTAACTGATTCTCTAATTCAAAAAAATAGTAGTGAAACATCAGCTCTACATGTTTGCATGTTCGCACAAGTACTGTATCTGTATTACAAAATACGCTGGAACTGCCGGACCGGCGCTAACCGTAAGCGTTTTGAAGTCCATTTCACGAGCTGTAAACTTAAGGATTTGCCAGGAAAAGCACATTCCACCGATTTTTAAGACCGCTTTTTACCGCTGGTATTGTTAGGGGGTTAATAAAGGAAACGCTACAGCTGAGCTGAGCATTTTACCTTTTTCTCTTTATCGGTAGCTACCTATTAGACGGTCTTTGCGTGTACCCTGGCCTTTCAATCTGAATTAATTAAAAATTACTTTCATAAATACTGCTTTTAAGTCTAAGAAAACAATACTGGCCGTTTCCATTAAATACCTTATCCCTGCCGGATAAAGGGCATAAAACCGGTGCCGCAATCCCTTTTCAAGTAGCCAAGCTGATTCGCTTCCTATTACTTAAAAGTACGGTATAGCTTAAAAGTTTTGTACGTGTGCAGGCGGGGTGAACACTTGCTGCGATTTACGAGTACGTATTCGGCATATTTAAATAGAATCTCTGATCCCATATTCACAATCAACCATATGGCCGGTTGACTAAGTTTCTATGGCGGTAGTAGTGTACACCAGATCAAACGATGTTCATTAAAACTGTTTCGCGAATTTTCGGAAAGTAATGTGGCCTGAGTCAAACTTTCTTTGTGTTTGTGTTTAATATTTTTACATATAACTCGAAACCACAAAGTTACGCTATAGTTACGCTGCGCTATTTTATTTTCGAGTTACGTTAGAGTTAAGTTTTCTTTATAACGTAACTCTGAAGCGAGTTACGCTTCAGAGTTACGTTATAACTCGATAACTCGGAAATAACTCGCGTTAAGTTATGAGTTAAGTTATAACTGCCCAGGTCTGTTATTAACGCAACTCTACTCGTAGCCAATTTCGCAGCAGCTGCCAACTATAGCGTAGAATGATTGACAGCCACAGAATAGTACATAAACAGCATAATATTCTGTTTGATATTGCGATTTTCGATTGATAATTCCCATAAATAATCTGGTAAGGAGGAAACTTGCGCTTAAAAACGTCCAGAGTCAGTCCGAACTTCGAATCGAAGTGTATAAAATATGTCGGTACGTGCTGTAATATCCATATAGATATAGATATACTAGAGTAGTACACGTATAGATACCGTTCATTTCATTTCATTTCATTCTGGCAATACTCGTCGCCAAACCGCATAACAACAAACAAGCCCTGATTTCTGACAGACAGCGAAATATATCGTACCAAGTGAAAGCTCTAAATTCACACAAAGTGAAGTAGTAATTCTAACAGAACAACAGGCAATAGGCAACAGCAAAGCAATCACTGCGCTAATATTATACACCATGTACAAGTACAACAGTGCTGTCTCCCGACGTTCTTCCTAAACCGCATGTCAGGCAGCGGAAAAAACACAGCCGGTACTTTGCGATTGCTTTATGCGGCTAGTTGTTTCGAAAACGGCTCGGTTTACATGTTCAGCAAAGTACGGTAATTCATTCACGCAGAGTTACAATGGAGGCTATAACACTGCAACAGACAGATCGTATGCAGCAGCTCGCAAACGCGAGCGCCAGCTTTATTTTAACGCGCAATGGCGCTAACCGGCTCGGGCAGAGCAAGACGTTCAACAGAACCAGACTAAGAGAATTCTAAACAGGTAGCAAGCACATCTCTAGGGAAGGCGCCAATCCTCTGCTTCGACTGATCTCCCTGTTTCCTTCCATTTGGCACGATTGGTGCTGCGGACATCACAGGCTTTTCAGTCCAAGCCGTTACTGAGTAGCCAGGGTGGTATTGTGATCCTCCATCTCCCGTGCCCGTCTCCGTGGTGGTATTGCTGCCTCAGCCAAGCACTTCGCACACAGGCCTTGCGGGCCGTGCACTCGCAGCCTGAACTCAGAGTGGTCACCCATCTAAGTCCAAACCGCGCTCGGTGTAGGCTATCTTTCAAAACCCGAAGGTTCATCCATCTAGCCACAACGAGTGTGCAGTAGCCACAACGAGTGTGCAGTAAGCCACAACGAGTGTGCAGTAGCCACAACGAGTGTGCAGTCGCCACAACGAGTGTGCAGTAGCCACAACGAGTGTGCAGTAGCCACAACGAGTGTGCAGTGAGCCACAACGAGTGTGCAACGAGTGTGATCTGCGTCCTGCGCGGTGAGTCTGGTAACCTTTATTAACATCACGAACTGTATTTTGTTCTATACACATTCATTTTATTCCAACAGAACATTATAACAATAACTATGTCAGTATCACGACGCTTCTATCTCCAAACTTCTGTCTTAAATAGCACAGCTGGTACAGAGTTATCCGGGTCAATTTGGTCACATCCAGAGATTCCAAATTCTGATCGGTCCATCCCTGATCTCGGTAATGTACAGGGACTCGAGGGTCCAAACTCTGATACTCGCATAAGACCTGTAATTAAAGAGCACCCATTAATAACCGCGAACTTGGCGACACCTTGTCAGGCCATAGAAGTAATAAAAATTGGTTGAGTAAAGATAAAACACGCTGCAAGCCCATAACAAAAATTAGCGTATAAACTACGTACAATACAATAATTTTTTAAGTTATCAATAATTAACCTTCTGCACGAGCCATTACAAGTAGAAGTTCTTCAGGAAACACTGATAAACAGACCGAGCATGCCAGTTACACATAATTTACACCGTCGCCCGGTCTTCCAAATCTTAAAATAATTTTATGTTTCTTTCTACAATTTTGAAATTTTTGTCCAACATAATTTCAAACAGTCCGTTGAATTTTACAGTACACGGCATTTTAATAAATGGGAGTTAACTAAATAATTAACTTAACAGTCGCATAACTATTACCTGGACAATCAAATCACATAACTCTTCATTCTCTTGGTTCTCTTCGTTCTGTTGGCCAATTAATTTAATCCATTCCGAAAGGGAGCTCATCGCTTCCGGCAGAACCACACTGTTTTCCCAGGCATTCCATAAATCCTTTTCAGCACCACCTGAAGCCAGCTGGGTAATACAGAGGGGAATGGACGCCGACAGATCCTCCTTCATAACGCGACAGTTCTTCCAAACAAGGGTATCATACAACCCTGCACAACGCCGGCAGTGTTGGGATATTGCGCCGGTATAACAAGACAGCGGTCGCTCTGCCGATGATATCCCAAACTGCCAGTTTGCCAAAATTACTGTTGTAATAGCGGAGCGCTTCAGGACATCTTCAAGCAGTAGTATCGTCACCGAGAATAATTTTTCATCTACATCCGCAATCACCAGTTTTTCCGTTGAGGGATGGGTAGCGTATTTCAGCAGCGTTGCGGCCACAGTGTACATCGCATCCCAGGGAAGATCTGGGGCGATGCTGTCTCTGTAAGACACGCGCACTTCCTTGAGATTTTTCTCTGTGGTCAAGATATCGTTCCACAAGGCGCACACGCGCCGACACCGGACCCGATCCACGGTGCTGAGCGCTTCCAGGGTTTCAGTAAGAAGTTCCAAAATCGGCGGCAACCTATCGTGGTGATGCGGTGGATCGGGCACTTCTGGAGCTTTCCAGGTCGGAATGCGTCGACAAATCCGCGCTTCATTCGGGAATTTTTCGCCTTTATCGATGTACGACTGGATTGATTGTTTATTTCGTTCAAACCATTTTTTCTGGAAAAAAAAATAGAAAACCATAAACTGGTCGACGTACAGTACATCCAAACTAAAGCTGAAAAATAAAGGAAGAAGAAAAAAGAAATGTGGATAAACATACCGGCTGCAAGCGAAGCACAAGACCTACAAAAATAATCAGAATAAAGGAAAACATGTATGTTAAACGAAATAAAAAATATGCTCATAGAAATGATAAGTAAAGGAAAAATTACAATAAATATAAAATATGCAAAATTAAAATAAACAGAATTCCAGTTACTGTTTCAGTAATTATCGCATTGACAACTTAGGAAAAGCCACTTTCCGCCACCTAGCACGGCCCAAAATGCCAAAAATTAATAAAAGATAATAACGGTATATAGATATCTATATTTATAGCGTGCAAATTAAGCAAATATGTAGTTCATGCGGGTCCAATTGAAAGGAGAGATACCAGAAGACCGCCTTACGATATTTTGAGGATCCAACGATGGCGCACCCTGACGCTGCAGGTACACGATGTGGTCTTTTTCGACACGTATAAAATGATTTCCCCGGAAATCCCGTGCAAACAGACCCAGCAACACAGGCGAAATCGACGGTGCACAACTGCTCGGTAAAGCCACAGAGCGAGTGACAAAATCATGTATCCGCACTAGCTTCTTTTTGCGTTCCTCTGGCGACAGTGGAAATCGCACTTGCGCCCGTGGAAGCACCGTTCTGATGACATCGTTCCCGCAATGCACTTCCACAAAGAGGTGGAAGCCCAAGCCCATGGTGTAGGAATCAAATGTCCGATCGAGTCTGGCAGGATACCACACCCAGGGGCGGTTGCTGCGCGTCCGCAGCAGAACTTCGACATCCATCGTCACGCTTGCGCCACGAGTCCCACGACCCTGCTCTAAGGCCGGGTACTCCGGAATATAGTCGAACCAGTTGGGTAAGGCTGCACAGGAGTTATCGAAAATGCTGCGATAGTGGATAAACTGGGAGTGCTGGTCAGGACACTGGAAATCAATCGTCAATCCGGATTCTCCAGCGTCAAGCACCAGGCCGTGGTGATACAGACCGTCGATCAGCACATCCACAGCGTTCCATGCATTCACACTGTGCTCGCCGTCTCCGTAAATATGCATGCTGCCGAATAGAAACCTTGGACAGATTATGGGGATATCCCGCTTTAGGACATGCTATTTCTTAACGGGAATATTCTATTCAATTAAAAAAATGTAAAAGAATAAGAATACTAAGTATCTGTCCGCTCTGCTAGCTCTGATGTTCAACACTGAACACGGCCCGAAATCCAAAACAGCGAACAAAAATCAATATCGTTTTTGCAGCGGTCGCGCAGGCAGCCTCGCTGGGTGGCAGTGACAACTTACGACTGGCGTGCCATTAGCTGCAACACCCTGGATAGTGGATGTCAGTTACCGTATTTCAAGCTTCAAATAAAAACTCGTTATTCTTGAGTTGATTTGATGATTTTAATCACATTGCAATCTTGTTGGCAATTTTTCACATGTACAATCATTAGCATGGCTTTCTAAAGGCGTCTTCCACAGGAGGAAGAACGATCGGTGCTACTGTTCTGTAATTATGACATCGCCATCGCGCGGAATGGCCTTCCGCTCTGCGAGCAGTTCTCCGATGCCAACCACATCCGCTGTTGATTCCTCTCCCTCCACCGCGTCTTCCCTGTCCCCCACTCCTCCAGCATCCACCGCCAACTCCGACTATTTCCTGCGATTATCCGCCAAATTCGTGCATTTTGATCCGGTGACGAAGGGGACATCGGTGTTCTTCGATGACATTCAGTGTCAGATTTTTGTGGTGCGCGATAACGGCAGCGCGGGTGTCCGCGTGCACAGTCCCATTGCCAGTCGCAATTTTGAATTCGCCATCGAGAATAAGGGCACCATACTGTCCATAAAATTCTCTCCGGATTTCCGGGTGCTGGCTGTGCAGCGGTCGAATAAATCGGTGGAGTTTCTGAATTTTTCGGAAAACAGGCAGATCGACTTGGTTGAGTATTCTCAGGTACGTTTTAAATGTTCTCTGTTGTTGCTCGATGTTGTCAGTTAAATTTTAAAAACAGGTAACAGAAATCTCTAAGTTTGTTTGCCAATTTGGGACATTCTGTATTTTTAGAGTAATTTTAATAAATATTTATATTTTTACTGTACATTTGCAGTTTGTACGAGTATTTGCTTTTTTGATTTATAAGTAATCGGCTTTTGCTGTTTTCTCTCATTTTGCTATTTAGTAGTAACACTTTATTTATTACTTAATTGAACTGTTATTTTTTAGATTTTCAAAAAATAGATGTTACTCCTTTGTTTGCCTTCGGAATCGATCTTGTTGATTATTTTTAGCGCAATTTTCACAAGTGTGTTTAATTTTTTTAAATTTGAAAATTCATTTGCGATTTTTGTGCTCATCAATTTTAAAATTAACTGATTATCAATTTTAAAATTAATAATTTTCAGAAGATAGATTTTAACAGTTTACTTCAACGAGAAGTAATCAGATTTGGATAGTTTACAAATTACAACGTTCTGCTTTGTATACTTCGTGGATGCATCGAGATAGGAGTGCTAAGGGCTGCAAAATAGAACACCTGAATAAATTTTGTAGGTATGTCGCGCGCGTTCCGCAAAAATCCTCGGATTCTGCTGGGTGTCAGCATCGGAGATCGTACTGATAACGGACACGCAGGGCTTGGAGAGCTACGCTATTCGGCCGGAAAAGAAAAGCCTGCGCAGTTTGAAGAATTACAGCGTCAGCGTCAACTGGTTCCTGTACATGCCACCCTATTTATTATTGTCCAGTGGACCTGCATGCAATATTCTCCATGTCTTCCTCCTTCGTAATCCGGGCAATTATCAACGATTCAACAAATTCGAGATCGATATCGGCGCGCAGCATGCAGTGCAGGTAAAATCCACGGCATAATACGCTGTGATTTCAATGAAATCACAGTAGAATTATGTTTTGATAATTTTTTTACGTTCGTTGGTAGTGTTAAACAGTGTTTTATTAAGTAACAATTTCATCTGATTACTCCTTGTTTTCTTTAATTTTTCGAAGCACCGCTGAACTCGAAGCATGGCACGCTGATTTGCTTTTGCTATGATTTTATGTAGAGAAGTGGCACATCACACAGAAATGACACACTGTTCGACTAAATCGTCATACCGAATTTCACAAATTTGCTGTATATGATTTGTTTGTGCTTAATTGGAATACTTTTTAATGTTGTTTCGATTCATGATTCTTCTCAGGGTTTTTGTAGATAGAGGATCGGAAAAATCTTAGAATTTTGTAAAATGTAAGCCGATGGAACAGTTTGCGGTGCAAATCCAATTTGCGCAGTTCCTGCGCGGAGATATTTTACCTGTATTTGGTTTTCCTTATAATTGTATGTGACCACGAAAGCGTAAATAATGTTGCGATTTTATTGGGTTTTTTTATGATTACTAGAATCACATGCAGCCGAATAAGCTCCTGGAACGCGACGTGGTATTGGCTCCGGTATACGGATTACTTTACGTCCTGGTGATCAAGCAAGTATCGAAGTTGAATGCCGGAGCGGAAGTGGTCATGTATCAAGTGAAAAACGACGGATCGGTGCGCATCACCGACATTCTGTTGTTGGAATGCAACGGACGATTCGCTGTCAACGTTCTGGACAATCTCATTGTGGTCCACCATCAACAGTCCAAAATGTCCAAGATCTTCGATCTGAAATTGAATACACGTGGGGATTCCGTGAAATACCATTTTCCGGTTTCTTCGTATTCCATCGAGCCGTACCATATTAAACGTAAGGATTGTTCGCTGTTATAGCTGAATATTTTTATAAAACTTCACTGCGTTTGTGCAATAAAAAATTACAACTTTCGTGATAAAAATTTTGATAATATAGAGCAATTCAAAATGAAAAAATTCGTCGATGCCCAATGTTTTTAATGTTTCCGGAAAACTTCCTTCGTTTGCTTATTGAAAGGTGAATTTTTAATGTTTCAACCCGCTATTTTATGAAGAAAACGCAAAAGGTTGTTAGATAGTTGATAACAAAAGAATTTTGTTCTTATCGAAATGTAAAATTGGCCAATACTCTTTAAAACTTGAACATATGTTGAGGTGGTATTAGTACGATAAAAAGAACGTGCTTCGTTATGGAGTTGTAATCGTAGTGCTGTGGCATTCTCCACATGGCATTGGATTTGGCATGCTTATGTACATCCATTCAAATTGTCAAAAATCGATAGTGTTTCAGCTAATAGAATGATTAATAATTTCTTGACTGGATACTCGCGTTTTCTTACTATTTATTTTGTTTTTCGCTGGCAGTGAACATTGTATCCATTCCCTACGAGTTGTACTCCTCCAACTGGGCGGTTTTCCTCCCAAGCATCATCGTCGACGCCAAACTGGGCTGTTTATGGCAGCTGGAGCTGAAAACCGACAGCCTGGCCTGTCTGATCGCCGACCGCGTCAAACGCATCGAATTCTTGCTCCTCCGGGACCACGACGCCAAATCCGTCCTCATCAAACACCTGGCCGCTTACCTCCACAATCCCCCGGACTTTCCCGCCTGCGTTAAATCCTTCGAGCTGCTCAACCAGAAACTCAAACAGTTTTCCACCACCAAACCCGGCGATGAAGTGCAACGGCGCTCGGTGCATCTGGAGCAGGTGGAGGTGTTCCGCTTCCTGTTGCTGCCGTTGTCGGCGTCGCTGGAACTGCCGCATCGAAACATTGTGGCGGTGCTGGTGGAGTATTTGCGCTCGTTGCTAGCCGTGGGGATGGAGCCGCAGTATTACGTGCAGGAGCTGATCGTTAATACGATGGTGCAGTTTAAAATGTTCCATCTGCTGCGCCACTGTGTGGAGAACGGGGTGTTCTGTGATTCCAAGCCGTTTGCGTGTCTGCTGCTCTCGCTGGAGAATATGTTTCCGCCGGCGGTGCAGATGGTGCTTGATATGCTCAAGGTTAGGTTTATTGTACCGATTTTAATTTTTTTGTTAGTTGTATTATTAGATATTATGTATTAGCTATGTATTTTTTATTTATTAGTTTTATTGTTAGTTTATTTTATTTATTAGTTACGAGCGTTGTTTTCATTATTTTTGTTTTATTTTAATAGCTTTACTTTTATTCTGTTGTTTTTAAAATTTTTGCTTGTAATAACACGGATTTCCCAAGACGTGTACGAATAAACAGCGTAAAATCAAAACAACACGCAGAAACAGTAAATTAAAGCAGTAAATAAAAATCATTCCCTACCTAAATGGAATTAACGTTCTTCTGGACTTAAGGATAAATTACTTGTATTAGTTTTCTTATCCAGTATTTACTGCGGAAAGCATTTTGTGTTAGAAAAGAACATGACATTTGTGTTATTTGAATCGGAGCTTGCTGTTCAGTCGGTATGGAATGATTAGCGTAGTATAAATGCTGTTTGCCAACCACCATTTTACGCAAATGCCGTGCGCGATATAACGTGATAACAACTGACTTATGTACAACTTGTGCGCACTGAATTATTATGAATTTAATTGCTTTTTTTTATGTTTGGATTGTTTTCAAGTAGAAAACTCCTTTTTCGATTGGCGGATTTTGAAAAAAAGAAGTTTGCCTTGCAGAGATTGGGAAGTTCGGTGGAGGAACAAGTGGAGATCCTTTTGGCTAAAAACGAGATCTTTGCCGCCATGCGCCTTCTCCAGGCGGCCGGCGTGGTGCAGCACGAAGCGTACCTGACGCCGCGTAAATTCCTGGAACCCGCTCTGACTTCCGGTGATCGAATGCTCTTTTATTCCGTTTTTCGGTATTTTCAAATGCGCAACAATCGCCTCCGCGGCAGCTCCAAATTCCTATCGGAGGAACTCTGTGATGATATTGTTTTTCAATTTGAGACCATGTTTCCCGAAGATGTTGCCGACAGGCGTGATGTGGTGTTTTAATTTCTCTGTGTTTACTGATTTTTCAACTTTTTTTCGTTTTGGATGTTTTACTTTAATTTTTTTAGATTCTTTTTATAATTTATAGGGTTTTAGATTTCTATGCATAGTATGACTTCCAGTTTTAAATTGTGTTTGCCGAGAGGTGTCCCTGTTTTGTTTTATTCAAGTTTTTCCATTCGTCATAACTATGGTCTTTCATATGAAAAATAAAGAGATAACAGTCCCAAACGATAACGCTGTACACAGGAAACATTAAAGTTTAAACATCGCTATGCAGCAAAATCCATCCGCCTGGAATGTTTTTTCATAGTTTGATCGCGTTTCTCTCGTAATCTTTCCGATGCCGCTCGCCTCATCCTGGAAAAAAAACTTGGTGAAATTCCAAACAATACCTGCTTAATCTTTCACATTGGGCACTGGAAGCGAAATTAAACACAACGGCAGACGTTATTACACACCGACAATGAGGAAATGCATGCTGCCAGCTTGCCATCGCACTACGTTATGACACAATGAAGAATATCTTTAAACTAATAACGCTTCGTCTGTTTCAGATTTCCAACCACTCACTTATCAACTCCTTAAATGTCACAATAAAACTCCTTAAATTAAAACCTGTTTGTCATAAAATTTCATCAACATATGACAGAATCCTATAAAACTGTACCTAGCCTGGACAATCTGAGGATCCTCTTCGCGGGGCACTTTCGGTGGGGTCTCCAGTTCGCGAAGCAGAAAACGGATCTTATCCAAGCAGTCAGCCAAATTGTACGACTGCTTCCGTGTCTTCTCCGAATGAATGTAGAAATATCCCTCTTTGGTAATTCGCGTTTTCTCCTTCTCCTTCAACAGATCTCTGAGTTTGGCGGGGATCCACCAGGCATCGTCCACTTTAAATCGCACTTCCACTTTGGTATTCACTAAAGCGAGCCATCCACAACAAATTAATAATACCGGATAATAAAAAGTTCACCAAATTAATATATTTATCATAAGCTGAATTATAATTTAAAAGTAAACAAAAAACCGATATACGACACGGATCGACAAGCGGAAACTATAACACGGTATTTTTCAAAAATAAAGAATTAACACTTCTTCATACGAAAATAAGAAGTACAGTATCTGTTACAGAATAAATACAGAAAAATAAATAAAGCATAAATATAGAATTTCGACATTTATTGTAACACTACGCCATAAACAAGCAATTCCGATGAAAATTATAGCAACTCTGACAAACACAAAATAAGCTTACAATCAGCAAAATAAGTACGAGTAGTATTTTTTCGACTGCATATTAGTGCATACCTTTATTAACATTCTGTCCACCAGCACCGGAACTCCTTGACACAGTGATTTTCAAGTGATCTGAAAATGGAAAACAAATAATAAAAAATTAATATTATTAGAATGCATATTGTCTTCAATGCAGGAAGCATCAGCTACACGCACCTATCGGAATATAACCATGGAATTTATCGGATTTGGCCGCCGAATTCTTCATCTACAACAAAACTGCAATATGTACCATTGCTAACTGAAATAACAACGGTTAATCAAACGCACGTCGTCATCGGCATCCGAACTGAAGTTGTACGCAACACCCGGATACAGCTTCTGTAAATTATCAGCACTGGCGTAACGCACTCCGCTGTTCGCTTCCAGTCCTTGCATGGCGACTAGTTGGGAGATTTTTATTGTTGACTGATCTGCAACACTTCCAACTGAGAAACCCACCGAATTACTGAATATTTCTCGCATCATCAGTATCAGCACAATTTTTATTTCACAAAATTAGCAGTAATAGCTGCTCCGTTAAATTATTAACGAAAACTAATCCATTTTATTTCTTTATATTCATTCATATTATTTTTATTCTATAAATTTATTATTTATCAATTTTGTAATTATTATTTTTTCAGAATTTTTCTAATTTTTTTTAACATTATTTTTTAGGAAGTTACCAGAGTCCCATGAGTACAAGTCACAACCCAATCTGCTGCTTCAGCATTAATTATATTTTTTTTCGAAATTTCGAAAGAATCTTGAACAGGTAAATATTCCTACCAATTGGTACGAAAGGCTTTCCTGTGGCACGCATATCCTCCTCGGTTAAAATCTGGGGGTTCTATTGATCAGAGACGACAAGAGACGTCAAGCATTGGCTGGCGATCTCCGACTGCTCGTGCAGTCGTGCACAACAGAAAAGCACGGCCTCAAAATTTTCGTACCAATTTTTCCTGTTTGGTCCGACAGTCCGGCGTGATCCGGTCCCAGTCCACCGTTTTGTAGGGATGCCATTTGAGCCATCCGGTCTTGCGCCACATTACGTAGGTCTCATATGTTCGCACGAAGGCCTTCAGAGGTGACGACGGGGAGGCCAACAGCAGCGCCGAGGAGCAGCGGGAGCGCATGCTGTTCATCGCTGCTGCGTGTCAGGTATAATCCGATCAAAAAAATATCAAATATGAACGACTATCAGTGAAAAGTGCAAACTAAGAGCGGTAAATCATAGCTGCCGTTGTTGAATACAGTCAAAACAAAATCAGGAAAACTGAAAAATCTCTGGAAAAATGAACCATGAAAGTTTCATGATGAAACTCATGAAAGCTCGTGCAGGAAGTCGCAGACGGAAGCGTAGCGCGCCGAGGCTTACGCCTTCAGTCGTCGCACTGAGCGACGGAAGAAGGGACCAGTTCGCAACGCTACGCTCGGTTGGAAGCAATAAAAACATGAAACTTCGAACAGCTGTTGTAGTGTTGTTTTCGAAAACGTTTGCTTCAGCTTGTGTCGCTGTTTTATCATTTTATGAGTATTACACTTTTACAGTTTACTGTTTAACAATTTTATTTTTATCCCTAACTGTAAGGATTGTGGTCACTATCTTCAGGGTTTGCATTGGTTTTACGTTCATTCCACAGATGGTTGGTTCGGATTGGGAGTTTACATCCCTGCAAATTGAAATCGTTGATGTGCGTCGCTGATAGTAGAAGTCTTGAACTTTGAGTCTCTGGAGTCTTGAGTCTCTTGACGACCCAACTCTCCGGTGCTTTTTTATCCGCGATAAAAATGGAACTGCTCTTGGCGAAGGAGGCATTCGAGTCGTCCAAATCATCTGCTATCATAACTTTCTTCGGTAAGTAATCCCTGTGCTGAGTGAATTCCTGCATGTTGTGACCAGTTCTTTGACTTCTTTCGTCTACTCGTAGTAAACAGTAAACACCTTACTCAGTTTACGGTAAACTTTTCCATTAGTTTGTCTGTGACCATATGATCTTATTATCATAGTATTAGTGTGACAGTGAATGCGGAGTCAATGTAGGCAGAAGGGACAAGTGGTGCGCCGTATTAGCTGATAATGATGACTGATGAAATTCTTTAAGTACCAGAACCAGTACTTGAAGTAGTGCTTATTCTTAACCACCGACTACTGATCAGCCCATGATCGCAAATCGTTCATACGCTTTACAGATAGCAAGCAGCAGACTGCGGTGGATCTCCTGACGGCATTCGTGGTGCATCGCGCCGCTGTTTCTCCACGGTATGCATCGCATAGATTGCAGGTTTATCCGTCTTTGACTCTTAATTTCTCCAGCTGCTTGCTGGGGGAATTGCTGTGCAGAGTTTTCGGGTCTGTTCCGTTTTCATTTCCATGACTTGATCGACTGGTTTTGATTTTTACAGCGCGTTTGTCCATTTTCTCTGCTTTGAGCGCAAACCACGCTTCTGGAAGACACGATTAGAAGACAAGCTGGCAAATCGGTGAGCATATTTTTTTATTGGTTTTTCGTTTTTGAATTTTGATCACTTTTTGAAATCATTCTCCTTGTTACTGTTACTATTAATTTAATTTAAATTAATTATTACATTAGTTAAATTACGTTATTATTGTTATTATTGAATTTGTATGTGAGACTTCTGTCATAAACTTAAGATTGGGTTTCTTAATTTTCTTGCGGGCGGTTTGGCTGCGTCAGATCACGGATACAAGCCTTAGCCAGCGCTTTATTATGCTTGAAACGTAATTTTTATGGAATATAATTTTTGCGTAGTTACTGCTTTAGCTGTTGCGAGAACCATTGATGTGTTTGAAATTTCCATTGAAGAGGAGTCGTGTATGGATTTCAGTATTCATTTCTACGACTTCTGGTATGATGCATTCGGATGGAATGATCCCAGCCGACTGCTGGAAGCGCAGACCGTCATCAACGCCGTGCAGACCACATTAAAAAACCCCGCATGCTCCGCATCCTCGTGCAATGAGCACGTGCTGGTTTTCGATGCATCCACACTGCTGCTGCTGACGATTCCCGCCAACGAGCTGTGCTTGTTGTTGGTGGGCATTTCCGACAAACTCAGCGAAGGTGAATTACCACGCAGTTTGTTACGACTTAATAAATTGTTGATATTTAGCTGGGTTTTTCCATTCGCAAAATTTGATTTGTATTATTTTAAAGTTTTCACTACTTTTTGAATTTTTTTGCCAACATTACTGTAAATTTGCATCATAATCTTGCGTATGGTTGATTTATGGATCATTATCTATTTAACCAGTATTTTTCGTGGAAGGACGTTTTTATTATCCGGAAAACGTATTTCTCTTTCCTTGATTGTTTGTATAAATGGATTCTGTGGTTTCACACGATTTGTAGAACTTGGACGCCCCGTGACCAGTAGTGTGGCTGTTCTCCATCATTCAGATATTTTTGATGAGTACTCGGAAAAAGCTCTCAAAGTGATCTCTACATCCAGTATTTCCGTTGCATCCGCGACACAGACGCCCCGTCATGAAAAGGAATTTCTCTGCACCATCACGTCCAAGTCGCAGCAGGCCTCCGTTCTTAGAAAGGTAATGCGGTGTTTACTTTATCTGTATTGTAAAGTGTGCTGGAATGGAATACAGGTTATTTTCTACCGCGATTTGTTGTCGTAACGGCATTTTTAGGACGCCGATTTTAATATTTACTTTTATTTATGAAATTTTTAGCCTTGTTTTAAGGGCTGACAGGTATATTATTGGATTTTATCATTTTTGTTTTTTAGCAGCTGATACAGCCCCCAAACGATTTCAATCGCATTTCGTTAGCTTTTTACGAATATGTGGCATTTGTGTGACACTGTGCTCAGAGGATTATCCTGCTTAATTAGCATTAATTTTTAGGCTGAAAAGATTATTGTCAATTCTGAATGGATTCCTCGGTTTGAGAAAGCGGATCTTTCCCGACCGGTCGTGGCAGAAGCGCCGCGTGTTGAGGTTAAATTTGAGTAGTAATTAAAATGAATTCATCGTTCTGTTTTGTTTCAATGTTTTTCAACTATTAATACAGTGGTACTACTGTGCTGATAATTTTGGCAGTTGCAGTTACCGAACTATGTGCTGTATGATGTTGTATTGAACGTAGTGTAATATTTGTAGCTTAAGAAAACAGGTTGCCCACAAACGGATATAAGTTTCTCAGATACGAATCAGATAAATTATGGATTTTCAATTTTTTTAATGTCATGTCGGTCGGGAATGTTTAAAGTGTGCGCTGTTTCTAGCCGGATCCTACGGCCAACATTCCCTTCAATCTCCGCCTGACCGAGGAACAACGGGCAGCACGCAGTGCCGTACCTCTTCCACACACCAAAGGCGCCGGCGTTATTTATTACGAACCGGATGAGGCGGACGATATTGATTACGAGGATCCAGATGAGTGATTACCTGCTTCAGAATTGCTTGTAGTCTGTTTTTATGCTTTTATCGACTTTGTAGACTTCACGAATCTTTATTTTTATTATTCTCCCGCTGTAATCGAGACATCGTGATCACAAATAAAAATTTATCTGAAATGTTATACAGTGTATTCTGGTAATAATAATTACAAAACAAATAACACCGAACGAGCTATCATCAGAACCAAAGACTAAAAATACAAGAAGAGATGTTTGCAAGCCGCGGAAATGGAAATCACGGCCGAGGATTGGGTTTATTCGGCTCAAATTTGACGGAATATCCGCCGGATTCCTGCGGTTCCATGCGGAAGTTCTCCGTGGAAAGGCCAAATGGTTTCAGGAACATGTTGCCCAGATCCTTGAGTTTTCCTACACAAAACATGAACATCATTATTTTTCTAAAATACACCAGCACTGTGGCAGTCTAAATCTAAATTAACAGCAAAAATTTTGATTTTCCAAGCCAATTCGCTGCTTATTTTGTCCTGCTGCACTCGAAAATTACTTTTAGTAGTAATAACCCATGAGAAATTATTTTTAACACATAGTAGTAATCTGTGTCCAATTTATGCCGGCATTGATCTCACTGCATCGGCTGACAAATGACCGACATATCTTGCCAAAAACAGGATTCTTCTGATTAAAATACCGGCTGTCGCTATAACGATCTACCCTGCTCGATTAACTGCGACACTCGGAATCATATGAAAAAAACCAATTCCTTACCGAACATTTCTGTTTTCATTTTCTCGTTGCGTTCCTCAATTTGCTGCGGCAACCGCATACAGGCCTCCATGACACCCGGCAGCCGGGGATCGCGCTCGGCTAAGGTTTTATAATCCGCCAGCGCTTCGTCCAGTTTATCCGTCAGCTCCTGCAGTTTGGCGCGTCGCAGCAAGGCTTTGATGTTATCCGCATCATGTTCCAATGCTGCAATAACAATTTTGACAGTTGATCATAACTTTAAAAAATACCTTAACATACGGTAAAAGGCAAAAGCACTGCAAACAGCGAAAAAAGTCAATTAATCGTAAGAAGAAATATGCACAATACTTATTCTTAATATTTAATAATCAATAAATAAACCAATTCCTTAATAATGAAATTATTATAAAATGGCTATTTAGACTGTACAGAGATTCAATAATCATAAAACATTTCACTAATAGTCGTACAAAGTAATACAACCACATTGCTGCAGTGCGAATCGGAGAGCCCTATCTTCACCTTAAAAATTAACAGCAGCCATGTAACATGTCATTAACATATTAATGTTGTTATCAGGTTCTCCCAAACAATTTATCGAATTATATTCATTTCAAAGTAGTTTAATTTTGGATGGTTTCCTTAAACCACAAAATTTACAAACCAACAAGCAGTTAGCTTTTCGAGAGTACTTTACAAACAAAACAGTTAATTCAAAATTTAAAAACCAAAAAAACCAACGTTCAACCTAAGAATGAACGCTAGCTTTCCAGCTTCCAGCTATGAAAAAGAAAATCTACGTCCTACGGTCCTAACTGTATGGCTAAAAGCTGCTAACGATAAAGCAGTACTCAGTAGAGCATTTTCCATTTTCAAAAAAGCCCACCAAGACACTGGTTGGTACCTTTCGTGCAGTCTTCAATGGCCGTGTCGTAGTTCTTCTTGATCTGCAGCTTAATATAACAGGCTGCTCGGTTCGATAACAACACTGATTTATGTTTGGACACTGAGGAATCCGTTTCAGACGGGGAAATGTGCAGAGCTACAGTATAATCCTGGAGAGCACCGTCGAAATCCTCTTCGCCAAACTTACGATTGCCCTGGGTTTTCAGTTCCAGCGACTCGGCGTAGGAAATCTGCAGTGATCGAGGAAAATTATTACGAAAAACTGTCTTCCAGATTGATTTTGGTATCAGTTATCACTGTTATCTGTATTCTGTACTCACGTATGGAAGTTCTTCCACGGTTTCGTGGGGAATTTCTGCAGTTGCTGTACTCTCCGTTGTATCACATGGAGGCACCTCGGTGGGGCTGTTCTCCATAGCTAATGAGATGAATAAACCGTATCAATACAGGAAAGGGAAAATAGAATATAAACAACGCAAAGAAAATTAAATGTGGTTCTTAAATCGTATTTTGTACAATTACGTTGTTAGATTGTAAGAAAATACAGTATTTACATTTAAAACTGTCTTTCCACTTTTCTTTACAGAACCGCAAAATCAAAATGCAAAATCACAAGCTCGAACCTACGGTGATTGATTTCAACGTGCATGTCTCCGCCTCCAGGTGGCAAGCACCAGCTAATTCTTTGTAACATGTAACGCTGGAAAGCGGCACTGCTGTACACAGTGTACAGTGGTACAGTGCACGGTTAATTAATAAAGAATGCGTACTACGTAGTACTTTGTATTAATTTTCATTACTTAATTTTTAAATGCGCACAGAGTTTAGATTATTTTTGTAGTTTGGCATACTACCATAATGAATAATATTATTATCCGTATAATAATTCACTAATCGTACTGTACTTTATTGCAGCTGCTCCTTGTTTCGTAGTATGTACTCACACAAATTCAACTCACAAACAGAATTCACACGACCTTTGACAAGCGTGTGATTTTTCGTCCTTCAGTTACCCATTTCGACAAACTGGTATGCACTGTATTATGAATAAACTTACTGTATAAGGGCAGCTATATCAGTTATTTACGTAAGTAAAATGGATAACCCATACGAGTACAGATTAAACAGATGCCAAACAAAAACATGAATCGTTAGAAATGGAATTACCTGATAACCTGCGGTATCGACAAGCCGGACACGAGACATCGTAGGTCCGTACACAAAACACTGTCTTGCCATCCAAAACTGATAGACTTAATTGACATATATAATAGCTTAATATGCGCATACGATGCCGCACTGTCTTGAACGATAAAATATACAGAACCTGTTTCACATCGGTACCTGTAAGAGTCGTACGATCAATACATACTCGTATCGATGAAAATAGTTACATATGTACTTTTTTCAACAACACACGGTACAGTAATGCCGGAAGCACTGCCTCCGAGGACGGAAGAATTTAAAACTCTTTACGTGCCATTTACTAGTACGGTTTCATGTGCCGAGATGTCGTTTTCCGTGCAAGCGCGCATTGTAGTGTGAACGATAAGCAAAATGCTAGAAACGTTAAACCGGCAACCGGCTCGATTCATAAACAACTTACAAAAGCAGAAACATCATCGTTTCAGAGTTTTACGTTTTTCGTTTCATTTAAAAGCAAAACATGAGTTCAAAATGGCATAACCTGTAAATTCGGAACATTTTGTTAGCATATGTATTACAGCCAAATTAAAATAACATGCATACGAGAATTGGTAACGATGCCGGCAAAGAACGATGGGTGTTTTTGCTCTTCAACGGTCTGCAAATCTTCAGTACAACAGTTTTCCAGGATCAGCTGAGTGGACTGAACGGTCGACTACAAGGCACCGTGGAAGACTGTCATAATGGTGTGGATACTACGTGTCTCAATTTCACTGCATCACAGTTTAACGGTGTCTATGTCAGCGGTTTCTGGATGGGCTCAATAACCTGCATACTCATCGGGTTCTTTACTGCCCGGTTTGGCGTATGGGCAGCCAGTTATTGGACTGGATTGAGCATATTATTTGGATCGTAAGTGAGGCTGGATAGCAATTTGTGTACAGAGTCTGTAACTTATTTCAAAATGTTTCAAAAATCATAACACATTTTTTAAAAAAATACTGCTCAAATAAATTTTTGGGTTGACGAGTGCATTTTCGTATCATTCGTATGTAAAATCGCAGTAAAATCGCAGAAATTGGGTTATCTGTATTCTGTAACTTCTGTTTATACATTTTGATCACAATGTCCTGCACTTTTATACCACCAGGACACTGTTTACACTGGGACCATACTTTCCATCTAACCAATCCGCGTTTGCCATAATGTTAATTGGCAGGTAAGATCTAGACATTGTTCAGCTCAAATGTTAGTAACAATTATGTAAACAATATCTTTCTCCCACCTGCGCGAATTTGCCGCCGTATTCCAGGTTTACCGCCTGTATCGGGGTTTATGGCAACACCGTTGTGTCCAACGAAGTGAAAGCACATTGGTTTGCTGGAAAAGAACTGGCATTGTCTTTCAGCCTTTTTTACTGCTGCGGACGCATAGGTCAGTGCCGTCCAAATGTGTTCAAGAGCAAAAAAAAGAACGAATGTGCAACTTTCTGCAGGATCCATCGTAACCTTTGCATCTGTGGGATCACTGCTCGAAGCTTTAGGATTACAGAATGCGCTATGGGTGCTGTGAGTTCTGACCCAGGGTGCCACAGTCTTTGCAATTTTGTCAGGATGGGTGTATAAAAAGTACACTTCCGAAAGACTAGACGCCCAAGTGCTGGATGATTCCGCCGCAGCAACGTATAATCTGTACACTCTGGGGCATCTCGGTACCAGCTGTTGGTTGATGTGCGGGGTCATATTCTTCTTTTACGGGGCGCTGAATTCAATGCTGGCGGATGGCACCAAATTCTTCATTGTATGTGGTAAAATTCTTGCGCTATTTCAACCGTTTCGTTGTATTAACGCCATGCGCCTGCTCTGATATCAAAGGACAGCGCATTTTTCTTGGTTCTTAAGACCATGACCTTTGTGGCAATTCTTTAGGAAATGTATGATTATACGGAAGCTAGAGCGGCCGTTATTGTCGGCATAATCCCGGATATCGGCCTGATTGCACCGTTGTTCGGCTGGTTGATTGACCGCTACGGTCATCGGGACGTGGTGACATTGGCCTCCACCTTATTCATGTTTTTGTCGTTTCTCCTCATCGCGCCGGTACCCATTGCCGCGGTCATGATAACCGGATTGAGCTGTTTGGCCCTAGCGTACGCTTTAGATCTTGCCTGCTTCTGGAGCAACATTGCTGTTCTGGTTACGTATCCGCCGTACGTTGTCATTGGGCTGGGTGTCAGCATCGCGTCCCAGCTGTTGGCCAGCGGATTTTTGCTACTGATTAACGGGTTTATACTGGATGACACATCGGTGACGAAAGAAACGCGATGGCGCAATTTCTTCATTACGGTGACCTTATTTGCATCCGTGGCGGTTGTCTTCGCTGTGGCGCTGGTGGTATATGATTGGATAAAAGGAGGGCAGAGATTACGGAACAAAGCTGGGATGGTGCCGTCTGTTGTGGCCATGGAAGGAAATGCGGTCCCGATTCCCGGTGAAGTGGTGACGCCGCTGTTAACAGAGCGGCGAACTTCGCTGTGGTATAACGCAGACACGAGTATCAAAATATAAAGATGGAACTTTCAGACGTTCAGCAGATATCTGTGAAAGCGCAGGCTGCCAAAGTTTTCGCCAGCTATTTATAGAGCGAAGATTTTATACTGCCTAAGCAGATAATGAAATACGTATTGGCCTCTGGGATGACCAGGAGTTACTGCAAGTTGTACTGAACTTTACTAACCAAAACTTTGAACTCCATGCTGTAAAGATGTTTTGGTAGCAACTTTCGGATGTTAGCCAATGTGGGCGGAATAAAATCAAACAAAGCTTGGTGGACTGACTGTATGATCAGCGTTATATACTTTTGCTTCTGTTCAACTCTTCCAACCTAATTCTACTTAAAAATGCCTAATACGAGTATACTGCAGTATTAAATTTAGCTGCGAAAAAACCTAGCCGGCCGGCAAGATGCGGTGCGTGATTGCTCGTCTTTTCCATATAGTTTAGTCTGCATGCATTGAACGTTATGGGGGGATAATATTATGGGAGGCCTCTGCATTTCACTGTAGCAGGTGCAGGCTGGTACCCTATTTAAAGTTACCTAACTAATAAAAAGCCCGGTAAACGTTTTGAGTAGCCTCAGTAAGTATTGTATTTTAATCAATTTCTGGTGATCCTTTCCCCAGTTATTTGCTGTGTTCAGTTTCTTTGTGTTGTGTCAGGTTTGTTTTTTGCATTAGCCGTGATAAAATTATATGCTCTAAAGACTAGACTGCAGGACGGAAGGACGTAATTATAAACAACTTCTCATATTAGATGCGACAGCAGGCGGCAAAGGCGAGACACGCGCGTACATTTTCTGCAAGGGTAATGCTCGCGCCGCAGCGGCCACTAGAATCTTTTTAATTCCTATTGTGGTTAATTTTATTACCGAGCTACCACAACTCACCGTGAGTAAAATAACATATGTCGTTTGTTGCATATATAACACATACCGGTATGACCCAGTAAAAGCTGGGTATTTTCTGAATATATCGCTCGAAGCTATTTAACTTCAAGAAGAAAAAGACGAACAAAATACATAAAACGCACAAAGCGTACACAAAACGTTTGTCGTGCTAAGCCTTCATATTTCTGTGCATGCCGGTTTCTTTGCACTGAACATCGTTTAACCACCGACATCGTTACCGGCACACCAAAGGTTGTGAACAGTGTCGCTTGAATTCTGTTTGCTGCCATTTGCTTACAAGAATAAAGGCAAAAAAAAATTTTAGCATGGCCCTTTTGTAACCGCTAATATGCATCGGCGTATTGGTGACGGAGCCGGCAAAGAACGATGGGTGTTCTTGATCTTCAATGGTCTGCATTTCTTCAGTACGGCGCTTTTCCAGGATGAGTTAAGTGGGCTAAACGGTCGACTGCAAGGCACGGTGGAAGATTGTCATAATGGCATGGATACTACGTGCCTCAATTTCACTGCATCGCAGTTTAACGGTATCTATGTCAGCGGTTTCTGGATGGGTTGCATAACATCCATACTCACGGGGTTCTTTGTTGCGCGTTTTGGCGTATGGGTATCCAGTTATTGGACGGGATTGTGCATATTATTCGGATCGTAAGTGCGTAAATCCGGTCGCAAATCGTCATGCTGCACTGTACCAAAGCTTTCGTGTTTGTGCTTTAAAGTTTAAACTGCCAGTTAGTGATTTGCACCAAACAAGCAACCAAAATTACCGATACCAAATAATTTGTATTTTGTTAGCACAATAAAATAGAAGATTCGTGAGTGTGATGCGTTTAACAGGACATTATTTACGCTTGGACCGTACTTATCCAACCAGTCCGCGTTTGCCATAATGTTGATTGGCAGGTACGACAGCACGACTGCAAATACGAACCTTGGACGATTTTCCGATTGCTGCTGTTACTTTAGGTTTAGTGCGTGTATTGGAGTTTATGGCAACTTTGTGGTATCAGGCGAAGTGAAGTCTCATTGGTTTTCCGGAAAAGAACTGGCCCTGTCCTTTAGTATATACTTTTGTTGCGGACGCATAGGTTAGCTCAACCGACTCTCAAGCGTGGTGCAAAACAAAATGCTATAACACTGTGCAAATTATTATAGGATCAATAGTTGCCTTTACTTCCGTGGGTTCACTGTTGGAATCACTGGGATTGCAGAATACATTATGGGTGCTATGGGTTCTGACCCAGGGTGCGACGATTTTTGCTGTTTTGTCGGGTTGGGTGTATCAGAATTACACGTCCGCGAGACTGGACGCCCAAGTGTTGGATGATTCTGCCGCGGTTACCTACAATCTGTACACCTTGGGACATCTCGGTACCAGCTGCTGGTTGATGTGCGGAGTTGTATTCTTCTTTTACGGAGCGCTGAATTCCATGTTGGCCGATGGCACCAAATTCTTCATTGTAAGTTGAAAACTCAGTTAGGCTGTTTTGACGGTTTAGCGTACTGTATCATGCACATTGTTTACGACTATAGCCGAACTTCGAACATTCTTGAAGTAGAGACTGTACAGTTTCAAGTAATTTCCGCAAGCAGTTCCAGTCCTTAGGCTTCAGAGCGGGGCATTTGTTATATACTGTACTTGATAAATTAAACGCATTTCAGCTAACTGCCTGTTTTAAGTTGTTTTATCATCTTCGATAGGAAATGTACAACTACTCGGAAACCAAAGCAGCGATCACAGTCGGTATAATCCCAGATATTGGCCTGATTGCACCGCTATTTGGTTGGCTGATTGACCGCTACGGTTATCGCGACGTGGTGACCTGCGTGGCCACTTTGTTCATGCTGCTGGCGATTCTCCTCATCGCACCAGTACCCGTATCTGCGGTGATGATAATCGGCCTGAGCTGTTTGGCTCTAGCGTACGCTCTGGACATTGCATGCTTCTGGAGCAACATTGCTGTTCTAGTCACGTATCCGCCGTACGTTGTCATTGGACTAGGCGTGGGCATCGCATCCGAGCTGTTGGCTAGCGGTCTCTTGCTACTGATTAGTGGATTTATACTGGATGATACGTCGTTAACGATCGAAGCGCGATGGCGAAACTTTTTTATTACGGTAACCTTATTTGCCGCAACCGCGGTTGTTTTTGCTGTCGTTTTGGTGGTTTACGATTGGATGAAGGGTGGAAAGAAGTTGCGGGAGAAAACCGGTGTGGTGCCGTCTATGGCTGCCGCGGAAGGAAATTCCGTGGCGGTCGATGATGAGATGGCGGCACCGCTGTTAAAAGTACAGCGCAGTGGGCTGCAATATGGTGGGGAAACAAATTAACATGAAATAAACTCGAAAACTGTTATATACGCCATACATGTTCATACGGCCGGTACTCGCTATATACTTCATGCGGTGTTTCTTATGGCGTTCATGCAGCGCTGCTACCAGAAATTTTGCATGAGGTAGGCCTCCTCATACCATTGACTCATTAAGGTTTTTGAATTAATTACGTATAGTACAAATTTAAAATATGGACAGTAGCATTGGTACATAATGCTAATGAGCAGATGTTTTTTCCAGAATCAACAGTTTATTTACCTTCTTTTTTTGCGCACGAGTGTTGAGTCTTGACAAACCTTAAGCACATTGGTATTCATATTGTAACAGCAGCCGGTTTGACTGCTGTTCTAGTGGGTTGGTTAATCCACCTTACCACGATCTGTCGGCTGTTAGTGTGGGAAAGGCTGGCACGGTCGGCAGCGACGCTGACCGGAAGCTGACTACCGTTTACAGGGTGACAAAGATGGGAGATGGACGATCATCCCATGGCGATTACGCAACACAACACAAGGTCATCGCAGATGTTTATTAGCAAGTACACAAAGCAAGATTCAGCGAGGAACGCAAGCTGAGGAGCAAGAACGCATAAGCGTTGAGCAAGAAGCGCGGAAGGCGCGGAGCAAGTTCAGAGCAAGCTGCAGCAAGACTAATTTCAAGATGTTTCTGACCGTGAGATGCGGTCGGTAAAAGTAGGAAAACTAGGATTCTGATCTTCATAACACAACAACCAATAAACAGAGAAAGGTAATTAACACTCCTACTGGCGGTACATCTAATTTCTATCGCTACAATATTCTAATGTATGTAATAATGTATGTTTGAATGGAGCTATAGTCCCACAAAAATAGCGTTGGAATCTTGCGATTTAAGGTGCAGTTCAGAAGCGACACAATGCACGGTGAACCCTTCGTCCAATTTTTGGGGCATCGTCATTGGTAAAGGCGATGATAATCTGAAACACCAATAATAAAGTTACTTCATTTGGTTCTACTTCAATGAAGTAGAACCAAAGTGTTTTAAAAGGACTATTTCCAGTCACAGCGTTATACCGGTGTCGATAAGTAGCCAAGATAATACGCCAACATAATCCACTGCCACGCCACGGGATACCGTGCTTGCGCATCCGGAATAATACTCAGGATTATCGGTGAAGTGGCGAATCCAACAAAATGAATAACAGAAAGGGCACACAGCCCTTTAGCCGAATTGATCCGACGCTCGTTTCGCTTGATACGGCCCGGGTTATTTGAGGCGACAGCTGTTCGCAAGGACGGTGTTGCAGTTGTGCCACTGTCACCAGAAGGCTGTATCGACACATTCTGGGCGCGATTGTTTACAGAGACTCCAACAAATAAAGCAATGTACATCGCGCAAGTCAGCGCCAACGGCAAATATGCACCAAAGATCGAGCTGATCTGGAAACCCGGTCCGGTTCGTACAAAGCAAGTTCGGGTTTTCTCAGAGAAAAAGAATCCACCGTCAGTAATACGATTCCGAAGAGAAAGAGCGATACCGATACACCACGGGATGATTAACTGCATGGTGATTACGGGACGTGTTATCCAGTGCCGGTAACTGAACGGACGAACAACGGCGACAAAACGGTTGATCGCCAACATCAGCAAACCGTACCAGGATGCTTGCAACGTGATGACGTAACCATAGTAAAAATGCAGGCAAAACGTACTGGTAACCGTTACATAGTTCAAGTGGATTAACGGAAGGAGAACAACATTTACAGGCCAGTAAAATGAGGTTATTTGCATCTCTATGATCACCTGATGGAGGATCAGAATGCGGGAACTTGTCAGCTTTTCCAAGTTCTTAGCCATCATTGTAATAATCGAAAGGGAAGAAAACAATAAAAAAATATACAACACCAAAACCGTAAGGCTGAACGATAAAACTGCCGGCGTTATAAAAAACGTAGAAGAGTTGCCCGACTGCGAGATATTCCGCAAATAAGCGGTCAAGCTAAAGTTATTCATTTTCGCGCTCGTGGATTTCAGAGCTGTTTTATCTGTAGATGCGTAATAAAAAGGCAGCGCAGGTTGTTTTCCAGATAAATTATAACTGTGCTGTTATTTCGCATCTTAGTGGAATTTTTTATTACGTTCTATAGCAAGAAATATGTTCGTGATGTCGTCGATGGTAACGGATCGGCAAGGTTTCTGCTTACTACAAATTATCGACCTGAACTTGGCGCTCCGGGGCCGCCGCTCCCATGTCAAGATGTAACGGAAAATTAATTCCGCTTAAGCCGTAGTATAATCCACGAAAGAAAGAAGACATCTAAGAGCTTTCACAAAACGATGCCATCTTTGAAACAGCTTGCATAATAGCCTGTTTGGGTGAAATAATGTCTAGTGGTAATGGAACTAGGAAGCATCGCTCCAACATATTTTATGCTTACCAGAAGCCGCGAAATAATCTCGGCTTTTGGTTTACTCTGCGTCGTGATAACATGTTGTGACATATACCTAATGCTATCTTCATCTCAGCATATCGATCTACGCGCACCGTTAATACATATAAAATCTTCGTGTTCGGACTACTTTAGTGCTCGAAATATGAAGACCAGACAAAAATTGAGTACTTTGACTTTTCTTACATTATACGTTTCCATAAACTGGTCACCGCTAATGTGGCGCGCTACTTTTGTAGCCGTCGATCGCGTACTCTTGTGTATCTGGTCTCGAAGTTTCCAGTTTCGTTGTTTGTTTATGAAAACCTATCGATGATCTTCGTATCTTACGCGTTTTCGATACGTAAAACTGGCTGGGTCAACGGCCATAATGCTCCTTTTGCTATCAGATATTCGCAAAACAAGATACAAAACTCATAATTTTAATTTCACAGACAAAGAGTATTGCTGACAGAGAACGGAATATGGGCACATCGCGATTTGCGTATTTTCATAATTCCTTCCGCTACACACTGCATAATTCCCGCACCGCAGTTTATTTACATAGAAAACACTTTTTATACTCACAACAATAAGCGACCTGGAGATAAAATTAATTTTAAGTAGGTACTAGGTAGCAGGCATAGTACGCAAAGACAAAGATTCTACGTAGTAAGTAATTTTTCACTTAGTACTTATTGCTTGAGATGGTTCCTTTTTGTTATTCAATGACGTATTAAGTATAGAAACCGAGAAAGTTTGCAAAACAAGCAAAGAAGTACCACAAAAGGGTTACTTCACATTTCACTGAGAAACAAAACACCCGTGAAAAACTGCACTAAGCGGAATTGACAGTACATATTGGATATTGGCGAGGTTACCACACTGCGATCATACTGTCAGCATCTTTACAAGTTACTACCAATGCACTCAGCCGCCTGCCGTTGCAGTTCACCCAGTCCGTGTTCCCGTGCAAAATCAAAGTACTCCATCGCGTTGTCTTTTTTCACATCCGCTAGCATCATTTCCTGACAAGCACACTGCAACGCCGGCATCTCGAACAGTTCCGCCACCATCCAGAATTCCACCAATCGTCCGGCCAGCCGCATCGGCATCCGATCGTACAGGTACTGCACCAAGGCCTCCAAAAGATCCGCGCTGAGGTCTATCAGATAACAGCTAGGCGGATGCTCCTGCTCCTTGTCAAACAATTCCAGGAAGACGGGTGAAGCGGCCGCCAGGATAGCGCGATGCGCCGGGAAGGTCCGTCCATCGCTGGAGAGCAGCGTGCAGTCGGTGAGCTTGCCGGCATCCAGGAGGCTTTTCGGAGTGGCCGAATCGCGATGGATCTGAAAGGCCATGGTGAGGTACACCATCCGTCCCGACTGCAGACGTTTCGAAGAGCCACCGATTTTCCGCGTGAGATCGGTTTGCACCATATCGCTGAGAAACGGCCACTCGGAGTCTGTATTGAGATATTCGGCTGGTTGTGCGCCTGCTGGCGGCAGCCTGATGGTGAATGGTGTTGAGCTTGAGCTGCAATAGAAAGCCATTATGGTTTTCGCCGGTTTGCTCAGCTCAACTCTCAAATAAATTAATAACTTACAAATGCATTTTACAACTTCGGTAAGACAGCTAAGTAAGCTTAATTGACTTTTTATATGCGTGCATTTATACGTACAGTACAAACTATAGAAGTAGAAAACGGGCCAGTCGGCAAATGCAAAAAACCGATAGAGGTGCAAGAGATGTACGCTGCAGTCACTGCCATAGAAAAATCATACTACTCTGTACAATGTCTCTTTTTAATTCACACTTTGCTGATGTTAGACGCTTGTCATCGTAGCAACGTATGAATTTGTTTGAATGCGTTTTAAAAACGAAGAGAAACTTCGTAATGGCGGTGACCTTACCTAAGAAGATATTGTACAAAGACGCCATGCGGACTCTCGGAGAAATCGGTGTTTTCCAGTTCGTAATCGACAGTGGCGTTTTCCCGGCAGACGTAGAGGCTGAGCTTCCAGTGAGATTCGGGAATCTCCGGATAGCCGGGCTGGCGTTCCACGGTAAACTCCGGGGATGTATACCGGAGCGATGGGTCGCAGGTGCGTATCGCACCATTGATACCGGTACTGGTAGTGGTCTCCTCACTCACAATAAAGGCATCCGTGCAGAATTTATACTTTAGGATAAGCAGGGATTCGCGACCTTGGAACGACATGGCTGCACACGTATCGAAAGCGGAGAAGAAAAACTGTTGATTTGATGGAAGAAAATGATAAAGTTTAAACTTTTGCCAACGAGTGAAATCTTCATGAAGTCATTCAGTAAAGGCTGACACTGCATCGCTTCCAGACGCTTTATAAAAACGAGCGCATACCATACGTGATCGCGTTGCGAGTGGTTTATAGGAATTCGCGACCGTGCTTCGATTAATTAACTGATAATATCCGGGTCAAGGTCAAACTATTTAGGGTATGTTAATTAACCAGGAGCTCTTGTATTTTATGGCCGCGCAACCGCGAATCGTGTTACAAAACAAAGTACCGGATAGATTACAGTAGTAAAATATATACCGTACTGTACCACCTAGCCGAGTGGAACCATTACTTATTTGGGTGATTTCAATACGTAATGGCCAACATACAAAAACATTCACAATTCTGCCGCGCAAAAACTAAAATTCGCATGCGTCTCAGACGGATTATAATCCTTGTGGTCCGTGCCCACGATATCTCGGCACACGAACCCGTCGTCCCGCACGAGCACCACGCGGTGGTGTCGGACCACGATGACGGTATGGATGAACCTCGTTGCCAAAGCGGTTCCAGTCATAATCCAACGGATAACCAGCTGGCGGACTTGCAAAACCGAAACAAGGAGGAGGACAAGATTGATGAGCAGGAGCTCGCGGTCGAGAGGACGCCGGAACCCTGAGGAGAGTGCGCCGCGGTGCCGCAGACCGGGTGACGAACGGAACAGCATGAGATCGCGGTTTCTCTTCTACGAAAGACGCAGAAGATTTGTTGAATACCGTACAGCACAAAGTTTTACAAAAACTTGAAAACTGACTGTATAATCTCGTCAGTTACAAATCAAATAACTACATATAACTATAACAACGTACAAATCAATTATTAAGCACCAGTGCACCATACCGAGATCGTTTTATACACACAACAGGTTATTTCGAATTGTTAATTACAATGTAGGTCCATAAAAAATCAAAATCCGCCCTTCATAGATTTTGCAATGAAACCCACAAACGGTGTGAAACAAGTTCGCTTGCAGTTGGCATAAACGGCCAACGCTGAATTCGAATAGAGAACCGCTTGCCTGCGCGATATGCGTTAGAGCAAAGCATCTAGTTCTTTTCATTCTTAGTACTTTTGGCTGCAACAACTTACGTGGGCTCGGTAGAGCTGGACTGGCTTGTCCAGGAGTGGTGGCACTGCAATATTTTGGCGGTATTTCGGCCGAAGTTTCTCGAAGGGTTTCTGGCTGCGTAGACCCACGGCTTTTCCCTTTGGCGATTCTTCCCGGAAGTTTCGGTGGAGCATCACTGTGACGACTGTCATGGTTTTTGCAAACCGGAGACACCGCCGGTTCCTCCCGGTTATCAGGCACTACAGCCTGGACAAACTCGGTCACGTTCCCTCGGCGTTCATTGTCAGCCTCGACTTCAAATGGCACATCGTCACTCCATACGTGTTTGTGAACGGCTACCTGTTTATCGTTTGGTAGTATATTTGTACCAATACACATGGCAAAGTATCGCCAACTTTTTCCAGAGTGATGTTTTTCGGTTCCGTAACATCACCAGACGCCGCAGTAGTTGAGGGCTCAGGTATAAGAACAGACATCATATCAGCGGACGAAAGAGAATCCCTAGCGGTTTCCTCCGAAACGGCTGGTGTAGATATGCTATCTTTCGAAGGCGCAACGGCTACTGATTCCGCAACGGGATCTTCTATCGTATCGAAAGACAAAAGAATGTCTCTGATCTTTTCCGAAACGGCTGATAACGGAGGCGCAACAGCGGTACCGTCAGAAGGCGGAGCACCGGAGTCGAGCTGCTCGGGAGCGGTAGTGGGCGGACTAGAGACCCGCTGCACCGCAACCGGCGTTTCGCCTTCCGTACGGCAGCGTTTTCTATGTGATGTCGTTTCAGCTAATGAATTCCGCTTAATATTAATATCTGCATGCTGTTGCCGTGATGATACCGCGCCACAGAAATTCGTATTCATAAAAAATGGAAGTTTTGGAGGGGTTCCCGCGTTCACAGCTGCAGCGGTGCCAGTTCCAGATGCCGGGTCGGAGGTTCCTGGTGTCGAGAGCGTTAATGGCTGTAGTGTTTCCGCGGACTCGCTTTTAAGAGCTGTGAATAATGGTACACGGAAAGCGCTTAGAGGTGAGCTAATATCAACACCGGTATCCATTTTCTGACAAAGGGGAGGTCCAGTACTGTTTGCGGCAAATCGGAATGGTGATGCCGATGAAAGGCTGCAAATGGGATTGTTGATACTGGAGATTTTTTCACTATTTTGCGGCGCAGATATTCCGGATGTACGAAGCGGGAACGACAGCTGACTGGAAGTTTGGGAAAGTATACATCTAAAGTTTTCTCGGTTTGCGAATTGTTGAGCGGGTTCTACACACGTCGAAAAACATTATTAAACTTGATTTCTCCGTTATCGTGGCCACCGGTTTTCGCAGTTCTAGAAGCATTACCTATCCGTTCCGGAGCACTCGCTCTGCGCGGAGGTATTTCTTCTGAAACGGGATTATCGTTCACAGCTAGAGGAACGTGGCCTGGAGAAACAGTGCTACAGGAAGTGCTGTTTGGAGACGACACTGCCGATGTCGCTTCTTGGGCAGCAACGTGTGTATTCGATCCACCTGGATCAACACTCATTTCGTCGTTCCCTGACTGAACCTGCAATCGCTGCTGTAACATGGTGAACTGTGCATTCTTCTGAAGTAACTCCTCGGCGTGAGCAGCTTTTTGTGTTCTCAGTTCGAGTATTTCCGCCTTTAGTTTGCAATGCTCACGCCAGGCTGCCTAGATAAACATGTCAGTTGCAATTCAAAATGCAATAACATTACTGCCGGCATTTCACCTCAAGCTTTTCAACTGCCGCACGGTGCTCACTCTCGGCTCGCTGGAGATTTCTTTTAAGGTCCATAGTGTACTCCCGTTCCTTGTACATGTTCAGTTCCGCCATCCTAATTTGTAATTGTCCACTCAAACCTTCCTTGATTCTTTCTTTTTCGACACCAAGTTCGGCCACTGTTCTTTTCAGTAAGTTTAGCTCCGTCTAGTAAAGCATTTACAGTGTACAGTACAGGTACCGCTACAAGTACCCTTCTATGTACAGTAGCCATAGAGCCATAGAGCAATTGTACAACCTCATAATCATAATTATCATAAGTATTAAAAATTGTAAATTTATAACTGAGAAAATAAATGATATAATAAATTTAAAAATTCACAATTTTTCTGTTTGCGTTCACAATAAATTTTATTATCTCCTGTACCTAACTTATAATCGCGAATAGGTTGTTTTTGTTTCATGTCCATATTGCGTAACAGCTTCAGAATGCCAGTTATGAATTCGTATCCTTATTACGATTCCCTAATAAATGTTATACAATAACAATGAATTGTAGTCGGACTTTGGAGCGGAGCCGCATGGGACAGCTAACCACCCGTATGTACGACTGACCAGTGGTGAGTTTCCGTTTCAAATTGCAGTTCACTGTACATGCGATATGTACAGTATGAAGCGGCCTGATGCAAATTTAACGATACATATATATGCAGATTGTAGTGCACCATATTATCGTATCATGATGATTCTGCAAGCATCCTGTCGGTTCTTATTACGGTTCAGTTTTATTAAGTAAATTCTTGTCGATTGACATAATTACCTAAGTGGTGCTACCGTAAGTACCTCTTGTTCACCCGTGGGCGCACCGTTGTCCATCTCCGCATCTTCCTTCAAATTAACTACGTCGTACTCATCACCCTTAGACGTAGCCGGCTGATTTTTGATCTGCAGATTTTCAATCTCTTCCTTCATTTCTTCTTTCTGCTGGACCGCATGCCGGAACATACTGGCTGCAAATTCCGATGGATTGATTCCGAATACGGAGTCCGTCAGCACAGGGATACCGGTCGTGTGATCTAAGTGATCAGACGTGGCGGGTAATGGCAGAGGATTCTCCCAGCCTTCTCGTCGGCCGTTTTTGAATATAGAGCGTTTCCGTTGGATTATCCGTTGATAGACGGGGGAATTAAACGGACTCTCCCAGTATTCCGGTCGCGTAATCTCCATGTAGGCCGACACATTACCCGCGGTGGTCGCGGCATACAGGAGCGCAATTCGCTCCTGTGGATCGCTGATATCCTTTAGCAGGTGCATGTAGCACGGCATTTTATTGTGCTGACATCGCGTGCAGTTGGCGTTGAATTCGTGGTTCGCCATGATGGCGTGGGATTGCATTGTATCTGTTACTATCTATGTTAACTTGCAAGTTGCAGTTTTGAATCATATGCGCATCATCAGCGTTGTTGAACGTTTATAGTACAACAAATATACAAGTACTGCAATGTTGGTGCAGTTGCAAGTTACGCAACTATCCAGTTCGCATGGTACAACACCGACGGCAAGCGGGAATACTTCAGAAGTGCAGAGTGTTAGCATGCAGGAAATCAGAACAACAGCAGTGCTTGATGCGGTACTTGACTGTTATGAGCACGAACCGGTTGGGAGTAACTATCGACTGTTTAGTCACATCAGAAAAATTTAGATACGTAGGTACAAAGTATTTTTAGCCGGCAGTACGGACTTTTTTGAGTGCTCTACAAGCCTGGCGGCTGGCATAGCAGGAAAAAGAAAAGATAAGCAAGATTTGTTTACGGCTTTACGGCTGAGTTTACGCACTGCAGTAAAGTTTGTAGCAATCTGGAAAGTTACTTGCGAGTTGCGATTGTACAGTACTTACTTTGCACTATGATTAAACTATGATTGGTAATATTTTTGGCTGCAGGGCGCCATCAATGCATCCTCGTACAGCGTATTATGTGTTAAACAATTTTTTTATATTAACTTTTAAACTATAGTCACATGGATCGTAATACAGTAATATCCCGGAACTTAAGCAACAGAATCATGCATAATTAAATGCAGGGGAAACAGAATACGGTGATACGGCTTGTGGGACCAGAACTCCGGAAGTAACATCAACTTGTAGAGTACAAAAATTGGTTGGTCTTGGAAGGAAGAATCTTTGATTAGAGTAAGTTGCGGCGAAGGCTCGATCTACATACGAAGTGGACACACGACAGCATTTCGCGCTATGTGTGTTATGCGCGAGAGTACCTTGCGCTATGAGTTCAGACTAGGCGCGAGAGTTTTTCAGCGCTATCAAAATCAATGAGGTAATATTGCTGCATAATTATTTTCTAACATGTCTTGAACTAAAATAATAGGAAAGTCATCTATAAAAATTTAAAAATATATTATTGTGCCGGCACCAGCGGTTGTAATTGTCCTGACCGGTGTTTTTGCTTATCTGTTCTAGTAAACAGTACCGTAGTAATTAGAGCCACAATATGGTATTCGGAATTAAAGTAGACAACAAAATGAGTCTTACGCTGTCCAACTTCGGGCTATTAGAAAATGGACTGAGCCAACCCATCAGATATTTGTTAATCCCGGCGGCAATGCAAAAACATCTAAATCGCGTCCCTTGCCCAACTGATTTCCATAGAGTTCATCAGGCTGATACACAACAAAGCTGGAGCTTATCGTACCTATCGACGAAATTCATTACCGGCGAAGACGAGCATCACCATGCACCACTCAAAAAAAGCGAATGAAAAGCGGTTATCCGCCTTAAGGTATATAAAGTGAATGGCATGATGGAGTCTGACTTGCCGAATCTGGAAGACCATAATCACGAGGTATCGGAGACTACAGCACAGCACCTTCCAGAAAGGAAATGACTGTCCGCTACGGATAGAAATATTGTGAAGCCTAATCCTTAGTCGTGCCACCGCAAATAACAGCCAGTGCATCGTGCCGGTCGAGCGGTATATGAAATTCTTACATAATATCTGCAGAAATAAACCGCGACAGCAGGATCCGACCGGCACGTACGATGTAGTCGTGGAGGACGACGAAACTATTGCGGACTGTGTTCGCCTTGACTTAGCTATGTCATTCAGGGGCAACCCCGAGGTAACGCTGTATAACACATGATCTTGCTAAATAGATTCCTCAAAGCGCGCCTGCTTTTGGTTCAAGGTGATTTTCTCAGCCCCGAACGTCCTGGTGAAACCCAAGCTTCTCATTCCGCAAGGCTATTCGCAAAATTACCGGACAGTGCGGATAAACTTGTGCACGGTTTTATTTTAACGAGTCTGTCTGCATCCTGCATGAAGATATCGAAAACCCGAAGACCAATGGCTCAGATTTTGAGATGCTATACTAAATGCAGGAACGTTCTTTTGACGCCAAGCATTCCCTAACAAAGACGGGCTAGAACTTACGGCAGAGCTTGCCCTTTATTAGAGCGTCGATCAGGGCTACGCTAGAGTCAAGTTTATTCTCCGCATAAAACATAATGGTTTTTTATGGTGGCAGTCATTACGTTTGCACCCTGCGAAGGGGAGAAACTCTAGACATGACGATAAAAATAATTCTGAGGTTGTGTCCGCTTTACAATATATTGTAAAGCGGACACAAACTTACAGCTTACAAAAATTTAATAAGTTCAGTCTATGACCATTTTATTCCGTCGGATTGCCTTCCATGATCTTTCATTGGCACGACGAATAAAATCCCTAGCACCGGGCCCAACGGTATATTGCAGCTCTTACCGGTTTCGTTGGAAGCATGCGATACGTTTGGCTTCCACTATAACACAGCGATTCGGGATGCCAAACTTCTTGACGCAGACCTTGGTGACAAAATATTATGGAGCAGCGCACGTCACGTTATATTCGTTTATTAATTGCAGTTGATAGAAAGCTCTTATTAATTTGTTAATTGCTACCGGATATTTGACTTTAGTTGCTATCTTTGATTTAAATAATTCAACGTATTTGTGAACTTGAAGCATGTTACACTGAGAACATAAACAAGCAAAGGCGGGAGGGCCCACGCCTACATGGTTTGTTAAATTTTATGGATAAAAATGCTGTCAGGCAAACGTAAGCTGTAGTAAGTGTGGTATAAGCGCGGCAGCTCACACTTGTATGGAAAGAGCGTGAATGTTGATCCGCTGCAAACAATTTTGCTAAGGCAATAATTCGCTGTCTTTGTTGACTGTAGTATTCAGTTTATTATGCACTTTTCCGAAGGCTTCTCATAATATTCATCAGGCCAAACTCCGTCCTGCGAAAACAGCTCTGGATGCAAAACAACGCTCTGCTTGGAGGAAAGTACTACAGCTTCGCGAGCTTGCTGACGCAACCGGTAATCAACTGAAAATTGGCAACATGTCCTTATGGTTAGTGTGCAACAAAATTCTTTCGGTTGCCGCGAACACGGTATACCAATATAAGGCGATTCTATAAAGAATCGTCAAGCAAAAGGCAACCTGCAATACCGGTACAATACGTACGAAGGAAGACAGATACTGTCGGAAGAAGGCTCCTGCTGGGTTCCTTATACATGTCTGCACGCTTAATGTACAATACATGTATAAGGGCATGTTCATGTAAGCTTATTAATGTACTTGTACATGTATAAGTACCTGATACTATGATGACTTTCATCTTCTGGTTTACGTCTTGGGTGAACAAATCGTGCAGTTGCTGCAGGATTGCCTTATCCGCCTTATTTTTTTGATACCACATATTTCCTTCCCAGCAATACTGAATCATAACACCTAGTATACGATTTGAGTTTTTAACGGGTTTGTCACTCATGTCATCTAGGTTAATTTTACTCTGACGTTTGGTGAAAGCAATAGTCTGACCTTCAACTCTTGTAGGAACAGTGCTCCCAGCACTCCAGGTTTCCAGGATTTCTGAACTGCAGACTTTAGCAGCGTGAATGCACTTGTTTTGTGAGCAGCGGTTGTTACCATCGAATCCACCACAAATAATTTTGATACTATATTTTTCCCGTAAATCGACTCCGTGTTGTGAAGCGATGCCACGCAGGTGATTCGCACATTGTTCAAAACTGGCACGTTTGGGAATCGTGCATCGTGCGTTTTCCATATCCCAGAAGAGTCTCACGGGTCGCTCACGACGAGTAAACAACCATTTTATCACAGCAACCAAGCCCCGGCACACAATTATAAGTGTGATAATCATCAAAGACCACAGCACAATATCGTCCAGATCATCACCATGATCATCTTCATCATCGTAATCATAATCATAATCATCATCACTTCGTCGCCACCGTCGGCTCATTGTGAATCGCAGCTAAATTGTATCAGAAACCCAGTAAACTACGCAGCCGTTAAATCTTGATTCCGGTTTTAAGTAGCAGTGGTGTCTTGTTGTTTTGGCAGTCGCGGAAACACCGTACCGGCAGGTGACGACGTTGCTTTAGTAATAAGTCGCTAATAAGTAGTCAGCGTTACTTTGGTAAACGGACAACCGGTTCCCCATTATTGTGCGTATTATTGCGTTTGTGGCTCTGTGCTTCCAGACGCGTGATGTCTGATATTTTGTGCTCTGACTATGACTGAATAGGAAGAAAAAAAGCCCCAAGCGCTTCTATAAAATATGTACGTATCTGTACGTAGTTGCCGCAGTGTGGTACATCATCCTAAACTGTTTGTTTAAGTACTGATTATTTTGTCACTGGCAGTAAATTATGGTCATCTCAAATAATGATTCTGCTCAAGATTACCCGCCGCACGTTCGTAATTGCAGGAAATTCGTCCACTTTAGGCGAATTTATAATAACATCTACGCCATTTCCAGTGTGGAAATGGTGTGTGTTACTCTGTCTTTCAAAAATGCAGCGGAAGTGTTTGACATTGACGTTGACCGCCCAATTTTTATACTAATATTGTCTTCAGAAAGTTTCTCTCTCGCATGGGCACATAGAATTTACAAAGATAATTACCAGGGTACTGTAACTGCTGGAGTTTACCTGCAGGCTGCAGTATATCCAGCTGCCCGATTCGACAGTTTTTGCAGCTGCATATTAACAGCTTTTACCCCGGTATACGCATAGCGGTCATTTGAAAAGCGCCCATGTTTATAAGCTTTATTGCTAAACTTGTTTATATGCATGATGCGTTTTGTTAGAGCTTGTTCAACTGTGTGTGTGTGCAGGGATGAGTACATTATGGCTTTGGCCATAACGCATGCCAATCTAATGTAAGGGATTGTTCTCGTGTTTATTGTCATTATTGTGAAAGTTACCGAACTTTCTGGAGTCGATGCAACACGGTTGCAATGAGATACATATTATAAGGTGTTATTCTGCTACGTATAATATCGATCATTCCAGCGATCGGTCTACCATTTCCTGTTGCTTTCCATCTCATTGTTATTCCTGTTTATTGTGTGATTGAAGTTGTAGTTAATAAGCAGGTTGCGGTATCAACGAAGGGGTACGATTGACGATAGAATTAACGACGGGGTACGATTAACGAACGTTTAAACGGCATTACCCGTCGTTATTAACGAAACGAAGGGGGTATCGTTTCGTTAATAACGACGTTGAAATTCAGTAATGAACGACTGGGCTTACATAGACCATTGAGCACGAAGACTGCATAGGCGAGGCGAGACAGTCTACCCAGTGAATTTCTGCCTGGGCACTCAATCCTGAGTTGCCCACTCGACTCGAATTTTTCGAAAATCGTACCAGTCTCGACAGTTGCTCTGCAGTCAGTTGGCTTTTTGCCAGCTACTTTGAAAGCAGAATAATTTACGCTTTCATAAATGTAACAAAAAATTATTTCAAAAATCAAAACACAGTTGCACAAATACAGTACTTGTTTCAGGAGCTTATGTTCTACAGCAACTTTGTAACCATCTTTCAAGTGCAACTGCAAGTTACGCATTCTAGAATGGAAAATGACAGTTCTTTAGAACGTCTGCGCGAAAACTTTATCCTCATTTCTTTCTAACGTGTGTATACCATATAAAAAAGATCTACTTTGTTATTAATTTTTATGCTGGTCAACGAAATTATTTTGAAATTGTACAAAATATTGGACGGAGAATGTTTGATACCGACAGTAGTTCCTGGCGTTAATATCAGGAGCAGTAAATTGTTTAGTTCATAACGCAACCTCCTATTCGAATCAACGGAACGTTAAATTAACAACGCCAAGATCGTCGTTAATTTTGCCGTTAATCGTACGGCCGTGCAAAACGCAACCTACTTAATAACTTACTTTCGGCTTCCGTTAGCACAATACGAGTATATTTCGCTCATATAAGGCACTGGTCCCTTTCACAGCTAGTTGGCATATTTTGTGTATGTACGGTACTGTTGTCTACCTCGTTACTTTGTTTAACAGGAAAATAATATAGGATTTTGCAAAGTAACGTTCAACATGTTACTTTTGAACACCATGACTTTGGGCAAATTGGATCTGCGGGCGCACTAGTTTTGCCATTTCCGGCTGTAGCCGCAGTAGTTCATCCACGAAATCCTGTTGCTCATTTACAATTATGTGGTCTTCGTTGTTGCTTTGTAACTCCCATCTGTCTGCAGCTAAAAATTTGCTTTCATTTGCTGTTGTAGAGATTACTCAAAACGGAAAAATTCGATGGCCTATAGAGGCTGTTTTAGCGGCATCCCTTCTACGTATGAAAAAACGGTAGCGTACCGGTTGCGGTTTTTTATAGGAGGAATACAAAGTCTCACAACAGACATTCCGTTTACTCTACTGCTCCAGTCATCTGCCCAGAGTTTTGCGTAATGGCTGCCCCCAAAGCTTTCGCGTCGTCATAATTTGCATTTAACACGACTTCACGATAAAGCTCAACGAGCTGCCGGCTCTGGTTTCTTAAAGCACGGCGAACATAAGCGTTCAGTCCATCGTGCTTAGGCAGGCGTACTGGTGGAACTTTTACAGCGGAGGCTATGTAGCTCACCAACCAGAGAACCCCATACTGTACACAGCTATGTGGAATCACGATCGGAGCCGCTATCCGAAGAGTGACCCTGACCGGTAATGTGGTGTCTTCTACCAGGTTGCCCAGTCAATAGGCCACTTCCTATGGTCACAGTATGGTGTAACGCGTACAGTAGTCAACTTGGTATGTGAAGCCAGGCAGACTTGAGTGTGACACGCTTTCTGGACATGATGAACTGCTTCCGCTGGTAGACCAGGTGACCAGGAGACGGAGCGACAACAAAGGAAGTCCTAGCGCGTATATAGCTAGAGCTTTTAGTTTCCCCAACGGCTCCGCAGGTGGACTCTACCCGCAGTACTTGAAAGATATGCTGAACCGCAAAGACGCAATCCCAACATTGTTGTACCTCGTGCTAACGAAATTTGTGAACATCTTTGCTGCAGAGAAATTACCGAAAGACCTCCGGGAATCTTTTTTCGGAGTAAGATTGATCGCGCTAGCAACGAAAGACGGTGGAATGCGCACGATCGCCATTCTGCATTCAGAATGATAAGTATCCTTATCTTTTCTTGCCTCAGAGTCAGGAGATCTTCAAGTCATAATGGGCAAGAATATAATTTAATATGGTGTAGTAAATGCCAGCCATCAATCCATTAAGCGGCATTTATTAACATCCGTAATGTCACAAATACTTAGATGAAGAAAAAAAATCAGATTTTCCTTGCGGCCTTGCGAGATTTTTCCTGACGGAGCGGTAAGTATTACATTACGTATATTGCGTTTTAGTATCGCAAACTTAGTTTTCGCGCTGTCTGTGACCTAGCTGCTTTTTAAACTACACAAAGTTTCCTTACACTTGGCAGCTGATGACATAAGCTCCAAACCTCACGATCAATGGTGTACTTCCCCCACAAAATGAACACAAACCTACAACTCTGCGATTTTTTTTTAGCGCGCTTAAACATTCAGTCCATTGGTTAGCCGGAAATCATTTTGTTTATTTTTATTTTTATATTTATAAGCGCACGATTATGACGAGAATGAAGTATCTTCAACTCTGAATGTCGAAAATTTTTACACCGTAATATTCTTTAGCACTATAAAACCGGAATGGGTTAAGTGACTCAAGCTTAACAGGAAACATTAGACACTGTGTCTCGTCGTAGTATCGGTTGTAGTGCTGGTGGTGTCCGTCGTTGTATCAGTTGTAGTGCTGGTAGTGTCCGTCGTTGTATCAGTTGTAGTGCTGGTAGTGTCCGTCGTTGTATCGGTGGTAGTGCTGGTGGTGTCCGGCATCGTAGTATCGGTTGTCATTAGGCTACCTGGGGCCGGGACGGTCATTACAAAGTTGACCAGCATGAGCAATCCCAGAAAGCGTATAGCCATGGCGTAATTTACAAGATAATGGAAATCAGCTTTACACTTACAGAGTATGATGAACGAAGTTAGAGATTTGTTCAGTGTTTCTGCGTGTTTAACATAATATTATGTTATCAGCGCTTGCTTTTATTAGTCGGCAGTGGTAAGTATCAGGAATGCTGACTGCTTTCAAAGAACCGAAACCTCTCCACTCCGTGAACGAAATTTTTAATATTTTGTGGAAAGTGCACTCCAAATAGTTTTTGTGAAGTGGACCAGTCTGGTCAAACGTTATAATGATTTTGCTGGCAAAGCAAATTCGACAGCCTTCAGCGTGAAGTCAGGTAATAGTTTGCGGAAAGTTGTCGTTGCTTTATAGCGTAAGTGGTGGAAATTTAAAGCGTTTCCGGAAACACCGCAAGGGTAAAGCTTCAAATGAATCCGTTTTGTCGGCAAGATAAGTATCTTAGTCACTGAAAGTGGATGAAGTAGACAGCGGCCGTGCTACGGTTTTATATAATGCTAACTACAGACATTAGATATAGATATATCATATCTTATTAAACCGCACCATCTTGCACCAATAAGAAACGAAAAAAAAGTTTTGTTTCGTCGATCTTTATTTCGACGTCTCCGCGTCGCTCTCGATGTCATACTGTCACGATGCACCGCAAAATCCTTCCATTTAGGCTACTCGGGTAATCGTTGCATCGAATTTATGACTTTTCAAAAAAGAAGAGTTTTTTTTCTTAACTTCAAAAATATTTTGATAATTCTAAGTCATGCTACAACAAAATACCTGTAAATATCTAAGTTTTTGTCAAGACGGTCAAGTTGGTGGTGTACATAGGTAAAATGTTACTGTCGTTCAGTTGACCGCGGAAAGTCATTTAATGTTTCGGTACTAGAACTCGAATTGCCGTTGTGATATCCGGTACCAGACTAGTCAGCGGAGACATCGATTCTGTAGTTACGATATTAAATTCTCTGATCTCAAAGTCTATACGTAATTACGTACCGGTACATACACAGATTATAAGTAGCGAGGTGTAAATAGAGAATAAGATATCGTGTACTGTAGACGGTACGTACACAGTATACCGCAGAGTGTGTACACACGTGACGCTGTCGAACAAGCTGTTTCTAAGGGCTGTTAGTTATCTCAGTCCTTTTCGAATCCCTTATAAATATCCGTACCTTCGTTTTGGTGTGGCGTTGAGATACGAGTACATGAAGCAAAAATTTGCAACAGGCGCAGATTCGGTATGCACTCATGGTATTTGAATGTTGTATGCAATATAAAAAATTGCAATGAAAGCGTTGTGCCTTGATATTAAGTAATATTTAATAACCTGACAATAATTATGATCAAACCATTTTTATTCTAAAAATCTCTGCTTACTTAACTGCAACTATGGAAGCCAGTAGAGAACTTGCCACTTTGCCAGTACGATATAGTCCAAAGAGTTCACGACTTCATGAGTTTATGTCGATGAGGTCGAGGACTTTATTAAGCTACGAATATACTCGTGTTCTTCTATAATAATTATTATTCTGGCGATCATCGTAACATGGTGCTGTTTGTACGGTGGGGCTCACCACACTGCAACTTAAAAGAATGTTTTTCGATGATGCGGTAAACTGGGATTTTAATCGTGAATTTACATGGGTTCTTTCCCTCTTACGAGACGCTTAATTAATGTGTTTATTAATGATTAAAGAGTGAGCCTTGCATGTGGCTGTGTTTCTGTGATTGTAAGATTGACCTTTCATTAACTGAGCATACCATCCGTGAACAGTCGTACTTGGCACGTGGACCGCGTGACAGACATCCAGTTCAAAAGCACAACTCGTTTCTCTTTTAATATGAAAATAATCACCAGGAGCCAGGAAAGAAAGCCTATAATTTTTGTTTCTACATCATCTGAGCACATAATCGTCTTGGACCCATCAGAATTGCACAGTGCAATGCCGTTACGTCGAATGAATGCGCTAACATAATTTGTTGAACCAGCACAGCATGCAGTTTTTTAACTCTTAGAAATTTTCTTCCCAAGGACAGGCTAATGCCAGTTTAATGTCAATCTGAACCTGGCGGCCCACCACCAGCCACGAAGACCTCCGCATTTGATTCGCAATCTTTTTGATCTTGAGAGTTCGGGCGGCAGCACTCGCATGACAATCCCTCACTGACAACACAAGCTCTGCGAAGCGGTTTATTGCAACTTGAATCCGTCGAGTATGCATCTGTACAGCACAATATTAGGTATTCGACTGATTGTATAACAATTATTAACAACGACAAGCTGCACAATTCCAGATTTCTTAGCATAATGCAGCTTGGCATTCTTAGAATTTCTTATTATATTATTATAAAAAATAAGGGGTCGGAACCAGCTTTATGACGTGTTAGCGCCGTAAACCAAATCTTGTACTTTAATGCGATAGCACAGTGTAGTTTCCTGAAAATTCTGCTCTGTTATCGCCGAAAAAATGCAAACATTATAACGCAAGTAACCTTTTAGACTTCGAATTAAATTATAACCGAATATTTATTTGAATGCCCGTTTTCTGGTTACTCATCCAGTTACCTGATTCCGGGAAGGTCATTACAAGAATGGCCAACATGAGTAACCCCACCAGGTTAGCTGTCTCTTTGCGCAATGCCATGGCAGAATTTAAGCACAGGATATCAGTAATTACATAGCTTTAAAGTTGTGATGAAAGAACTACAAGATTGATTCACAATGTATCAGCGTTTCAAATCATAATAATTAACTATGCTTGCACAGATTGCTTTTATAGTCGGCAATGATCAGTGCTAGGAATTTCGGTATGCTGACTATATTCAAAATATCTGCACGTCGTGAAAGGAATTTTTAATATTTTGGGGAAAGAACACTCCAGATGATTTCTGTGAAGTGGACCCGTCTGGTCGAACGTTATGCTGCTTTGCTGGCACTGCAAATTCGACAGCCATCAGCGTGAAATGGCGGTAATAGTTTGTGGAAAGTTGTCGATGCTTTATGATGATGTTGACGGAAATATAAGAGAGTCTTCGGGAAAACAGCAATGGTATAATTTCAAGTGGGTCCGTTTCGTTGAACGTCTATCTGATTAAATTAATTGTGTTTTTTCAAGATAGCTCAGTCGTTATATCTTCAAGGGCGGCACCTAACCAGCATCAACAAAATGTTTTCTTAAAACAGAAAAATAATTTCTTTCTGTCTTTGTCGATGCGTCAACCTCAAAACACACGACAATGTGCTGTATATTGTTCACGGTTAGCTAATTTACACAATCGTCGCGTCGAATCCATGGCTTTCAGAAAAAAAGTCTGTAGATTTGCATCTGTATCTGTAGATTTTGTACAGCAGGTTTCCGTATAATAATAATGACAAGCTGCATAATAAAAAATCCGAGCTTGAAAATTACATGTCGAAACCAGCTCTATGACGCCCGAGCGCTGTCTACCGAATCTTGTACTAATCTGTTGTTTCTTTAGAGTACAAAAAAATCGCGCTGCAGTTTTCTTAAAAGTGTTCTCTGCCAGCACCAAAGTAATACAAACACTGACTCCAAGGTTAGTAAGTAATCTTCAAGGTTAAGAAGAAATTACTAGCTAACGATTCATGTCGGAGCCGATTTTGGTTTATTCATTCAAATGTTACCTGGTGCCGGAAAGGTCATTACAAGGCTGACCAGCATCAGCAGTCTCAAAAAGCCAACTGTCACTACTGTCATGGCGAGAATAAGTAACTGTACAGGAAAACAAAAATTAGCTATTTGGTGAACGACGTCCACGATCAGTTCGCAATGTTTTCGCGTGTCAAAATATAATACTGATGATGCT